>NC_090937.1:1104535017-1104840295 GCF_040938575.1 Ambystoma mexicanum
CTCCTCGTATGGCCATTTGCCCTGTATATGCCATGATAAATTCACTCACGTTTAAATAATGCATTCCTGGTGTTGAACACACTCTGCCTTCATCAGTAAACAAAATCGTCATGTTTAACTTTGTCATTAAATATCGACCTAATATATTAACTGGTGTCTGCCTTGAATACAATAATGGCACAGACATATCACATTCTCTTATTGAGACTGGCAATCTTTCAGTTAAAGGAACTCTACTTTTAGCTCCTGTGAAAACGTGAGCGTTCATGGCATTTCCAGATAATGTAAATTTCCCCTCCCGTATACATGAGCGTGTTGCACCCGTGTCTACCAAAAAAGAAAAGATGTGCCTCCTATAGTGACATCAACCCTCGGTTCCTCTAGAGGATTGGAAGTCACAGATAGCACTGAACACATCAAGTCACCCAGTGACCTGTCCTATTGTGGGTACATGCTTATTCCCATGCCTGTGAAAGGATTCCCTCCCTCGACAGTGACACCATCCTATCCTAGGAGTCATTAACTGTCCTGTGTTTGGGCCCTGCTGTATCTGCATAGGTGCATGCTGTGACTGCCTGTTTAGCAGATTCAATGGTGTCTGCTGTGGTTGCAAAGCCTGTTGCATTCTCAGCACTTGTGCTTGCTGCACTGTCTGATTTTGGGCAAACCCATCCCTACTTTGTTGGCTATATGAAGGCAGATAAGTGGTCCCCCCCCTCTTGGGAACTGCCCCTCTTGAGGATTGAGAGTCACAGATAGCACCGAACATATCAAGTCACCCAGTGAGCTGTCCTATTGCGGGTACATGCTTATTCCCATGCCCGTCAAAGGATTCCCTTCCTCGACAGTAACACCCGCTATCCTAGGAGTCATTAACTGTCCCGTGTTTGGGCCCTGCTGTATCTGCATAGGTGCATGCTGTGACTGCCCTTGTGGCAGATTCAATGGTGTCTGCTGTGGTTGCAAAGCCTGTTGCATTCTTGGCGCTTGTCTGTCTGCACTGTCCGATTTTGGGCAAACCCGTCCCTACTTTGTTGGCTATATGCAGGCGGATAAGTGGTCCCCCCTCTTGAGAACTGCCCATTTTGCACAAACCCTTGGTTCCCACACACGCGTGCTATGTGCCCTGTCATTCCACATGTCCAACATACAGGAGGAAGCCTCCTAATTTGCCCTCCCTGCATGCCTTGGCTATCGTTCTGCATATCCTGAAACCCACCTTGATTATTCTGGAAATTTCCCTGATTATTCTGAAAGCCTCTTCCTCGAAAACCCCCCCTACCTCGTGGTATGAACCCATTATTACCTTGATCAAACTGCCTTTGGTTATTCCCCTGTGGCATGCCTGCTGTGAACCTGATTCTTTTCTGCTAGTCAACATAACTCCTTCTATAGCATATTTTGACAATGTTTTATTTCATTTTTATTTGTTTTGGCTCTATGAGCCTTTACAAAAAAGAAACCAAAAAGACAGACAAAGATACACATTTTTTCACAGTTTTACAAAATTAAAACAATCCTTTTCTTTACCAAAAACCCTGCCACTTTTCAAGTACCGTCATGGTCCATATTATTACGATGATCTATTTCCTGAGTTTTACAAATTAAATGACTATTTCGCAATTTATTAACACCTGTAGAGCAGCCAATGACAGAGCAGCGTTTGTGCCGGAGACCAGTCTGTCCCAAAAAAAGTCTGATATAATATCTTCCTCTCTGCGCACAAAGTTCTTAAAGAGTCTTAGACGATGTGTCCATGAACCTTCGCAGTCCATTAATAGATGTTTTAATGTTTGCTTGGCAGGGTTTATGCAGATGATACACAATTTTTTTGCTTTAGACCCTTGTTTTCATTTTTCTAATATTGCCCCACAATGAATCAGATTTAATCTCATTCTGAGAAGATTTGAGCGGAGCTTTCTATTGGGAAATTTCATTAGATGACGCGAAAGACAACCAAGCTTTTTTTCCCCCATCAAAAAAGTACTTTGGAATGGGTCCGATTTCACATTTTCTCTCGTTCCAATCCATTCCAAAAGTTCCAACTTGCTTTTAATTTTAAGTGGGTTTGAAATCAGAGAATCCACATCAAGCTCTATTTCTGATAGTGCCTTTGAAACTTTTCCCCCCAATATGGTCAAGAGAGAAGGCTTACCCTGTAGTTTTAGAGACCTTAAATCTCCACATAGGGTTGTCTCCTTGCCCATAATTATTTCTCGAAACAGGGAAATCAGTTTCCAATCTGCCATGCACTTTAGTGACTTCAATCCCAGCTCAAATCTCAAGCTGTTTATAGCTGTGCAACTTGGAAGACCCAGAGCTCTTTTCCAAAGTCGACCCTCATAGGTTTCCCAGTTTGCTGGCCAGAGGCCCGGTTTGGCTTCCAGGCCATAAAGTATCACTGGTAGCACTTTTGCTAGGTAATACTTAACTAAGGGTAGATTGTAAAATTTACAAAATGTGTAATTCAATTTAATCATTTGGGATCCAGCTTGTGTTACTTTATCCATCACCTCAGCGTCTGTCTTGTATTGGGCTGGGTGGGCATGTATATTGTAACCCAGATATTTTATGGATTCTACGACTCTCATGTATTCCCCCCCAGTTTCCAATTGCTGTATTTGGCTTTTGTCAGTGGATGTTTAAAGATAAGAATATTTGATTTAACAGGGTTTACTGTAAGTTTGTTTGTTACAGTGTACTCATTCAGTCTTGTTAACAAATGTTGCAGACCGATTGGTGTCCTGTCAAGAAGCATGGTATCATCTGCATAGGCCAGCCAACAGATCTTCCTCCCATTTAAAGTGGGACTGACCAATGCAGCAGATTCTAGAAAAGCTCCCATGTCTGCCAGAAACAGATTAAAGAAGAGTGGGGCTCCTAGGCACCCTTGTCTGACCCCTCTGTTTACCTCTATTAGTTTTGATAGGTGCCCTATTACATCAAGGAGGACTCTTAGATTTGTAGACTTATGTAGTTCCACTAAAATTGATAGTAACGTTTCTAGCATTCCCCACCTTCTCAGTTTTTGCTAGAGTAATACTCTTTGAATTTGATCGAAAGCCGTCGATAGGTCGATCCAAGCTCCATATAGTGGGGGCGAGTTTTTACTCTCTGTTTGTTCATTCAATAAATTTAGGATCAGACCATTGAGTGACGTCGAATGCCCCTTCCGAAATCCTGTTTGGAAGCGTGATAAAACTTCAAAATCTTCTACCCATTTTGAAACTTGCTTTAGGAGAAGTGTCATAAATATTTTGCTTTCGATATCGAGCAGCGCTATTGGTCTATAATTTGCTGCTGCTCACCGATCACCTATTTTAAAGAATGGCATTATCAGTGCCGTTTTCCAAGCAGTAGGAAATTCTTGTTTTTTAAGGATTTCACCAAACAGACGAGATAATAACTTCGACCAAAGTTCTGGTTCTTTTTTAAGTGTCTGATAAGTCAGTCCATTTAGTCCTGAGGCTTTAGAGGTTGAGGAGTTCATTATGATCTCATAAATTTCTTCTTCATTGATGTTAAGTTGCCACGGTGTATCTGGAATGGTCGAGAAGAGGCAAGTACTCTCACTCTTATAGGTTTCAGTCAGATATTCAACCCAGTCTTCTTCAGAGACCAGATTGCAGAGAGAGTTGCCTGTTCCACCCTCAAATGTATTTAGTGCTTCCCAGAAGTTTTTGCTGTTGTTTTCTCTTAGCATATTGAGTATATATTCCCCATCTGCTTGCATCTGGATTTCCCTTTGCGAGATTGACCATGATTTATAATTGTTTTTCTCTCTTTTTATTTCTATTTTTAATTGTTCCACCGGATATCCTATTTTCTTAATTTCTCGCAATGCTTTCCTGTAATCTCTTTTTCTTTTTTGAGTTGTTTCATCGAAGGCATGAAGATGTTTTTGTTTAGCTCTCCCTGCTAGATCTTCGGGAGCCTGTGTTGACCATAGGAAGTTGTTAAACTTTTGCAGGTCACATTCCACTTTCCAGATAGACTCAGGAATCTCTTTTAGCCGCTTGTTTAGCTTCAATCCCTCATTCTTATACTTTCTGATTCTGATTTTTTCCTTTTTTCCTTCCAAGTTCTGCAGTTTTCTTTCTGTTCTTATTCCTAGTATATTTTGGAATGTTGATTCGAGTCTGGTATGGTCACTGCCCCCGTCCCCTTTAAGGACAAGAAGGGAGGGTGAGCCATGTAGATTTTTAGAGACAAAGATAAAATCAAGAGCAGAGGATGTTTGCCCTCTATGCCATGTTGTGTATGTTCCTTGATCCCTCTCTTGTAAGCTGTTAACCATTTCAAGGTATTAACGTTCCATAAAGTCTTGCCACAATTTGCCCCTGCTTGCCTTCCCCGCATTTGATTTTTTTGCCTCACCTTTTTGTGGATATAGACAGTTTGAGTTGAAATCTCCTGCCAAAATGATGTTGCTAGAGGCTGAGTTCAATTTCACTGCTTCGAGTGATATACCCAAATTTTCCAGAAAGATGTGCAGCGTTGAGCCGGCGGGATTCCAATTAATATTTATCATGAACCAAATTGTAGCTTTCCCTTGTGAATATGTATTTGATCTGCATGCATGAAAACCTATTTTATTTTTCCAAATTTCTACTATGTTCTTAAAGATCTAATTCTTAAGTGCTATAAGTAATCCCCCTGATGGACGCCCCAATGGTTTTTGTGATGCTGATAAGCAGAGAACTGTATATCCTTCTATACTCAATGGATTCACCAACCAGGTTTCGTGTAGTAAGATGGCATCACCCAGGTTGAAAAGATGTGCCCTCATTTCTTTTGCTCTTATTGAGCTGGAGCCCCGCGTGTTCCAGCTGAATACATTTAAGTTGTCTTTCCTAAAGTTGCTGCGTGCCCAGTCCTAGCTTCTGAAGCACTTGCGTAAGGATCTCTGGAAGAAGTGTAAGGGTATTTTCTTTTAAGCTTGATTCCTTCTCTCTGCTTTCCCCTCTTATCAGATTCCATTAATTCACGGGTTCCCTTCCCTTGTTTATTGGTGTTGGTACATTGTGCTGTTTGATGATGATGTTTCTTTCTGACTCATTACATGAGACTTCCAACCCATAGGATTCTAACTCTACTGATTCTTGTAGCAAGATATCTTTAGCATCTTCTGATGTTAGGACCAGCTGCACCAGGAAGGGATCTTGTGACATTGGAAATTTGACACTTTCTATGTCTTCTGACGATAAGCAGTGAAGATTTTTCACTTTCTTTGTCATGCCCAAGATTACTGCCCGGCTTAGTGATTTGTGATGCCCTGTGTTTGAACGCAGTCTTAACCAGACTCTTTGGATGGCAAATGTTTTCAGATTGTCTTGATTATGTTCGTTGGTTTTTGATGCTGACTGTGTTTTCGAGCTGGTGTCATCCAGCTTGCCTAGGCTCTTTAGTTTAACCGATTTTCCTTCCCCATTTCGAATATTATCGTCGTTGGTAACATTTGTTTTTATTTTGTTCGAGGATAAGGCAATGAGAGAATTTTTCAAAACAGCACTCGGTTCCTTGCCGATCTTCTGACTCTTTTTTTCAAAGATAGGAGCAATTTTTATATTATGTGTACCCGGATCCGTTGCAATGCTAACCAAACAATTGCTCTTTTTGCCCGATTGAAGATCTTTTTTTTTCTGAGAAATTGGGGCCCACTTTACTGCTTTTGTATCAGCATTTCTTTGAAGGTCTCCTAATAGTTCTTTCTTTGTTTGTGGTTTTCCTTGAGTAGGGAGATCTTTCATGATGCTCTCCCCCATTTTTTTCCTTGGATCATTGCCCTCCTCTGCCTTGTTCTCAGTTTGTAAGCCTATGCTTGCCTTCGTAATTGCTACAGCTTCTTCGGGCTTGTTACAATTTCCTTTCTTGATCATTTGGGAGGTCTTTGTGGTTTGTTTCTGGATTCTCTTCTCTTGGAATGTTTTGTTTTTCCCCAAATGAGTTTATAAGTTTCCAGTATCGCTTATTTGGCTGTCCTGCTCAACACTTTTCGCAGAATGTTTAGGGTTTAACTGCGAATTTGCTCTTTCTTTTGCTTTCCCAGTAGGCTTGGCTTCTTTCAGTTTTTTTTTTACTTTTCTTAATTTTGTGGAGTACTGTCATTGACCTCTCTCTTCTTGCTAGACATTTTCTTGTCTTTCTCCTGCCTCTTGATGTCTGGTCATTTGGATACTGCCAGTATTGGTGTGTCTCTATTTGCTTCACATTTGCCTTTTCTGGCTGTATTTCTTGCTTCCCTTCTCCAATGTCCAGGTCTCCTTCTACAGCGTTTGCCATTCTTCGAAATTCTTCCAACACCGAATCTGAAAGCGGTGTGTCATCTAATGAGTATTCTCAAGTTTTTTCCTTGTTTTCCTCTGTTGGATTTATTTTCCAGTTTCCTTTAAATAAAGAAAGCACCTCTCCCAGCAGTTCATTGTTTTGTTTCTCCATTTGACTTTTCTCTTTCAGATTTTGCTGTATGGAGGAGATGTCTAGGCCTTGTTTTACCCTTTCCAGGTTTAGGTCCCGGAGCGGCTTAGTCATATTAGTGTTTGTTGCAGTTACAAGGCCAACTAAGGACAAATCACACAATGCTATTTCTTTTGTCATCTCCAAAAGTGTCCCGTTTTGTGCTTGCACCTCCATTTTTAGCATCTCGAAAACTGAGACCAATGAGCTGAGAACAAAGTTTAATGCTTTCAATGTGCCTGGGTTTGAGTTTGTTTTTATTTTGTGGTCTTCCTGATGATCTATATCTCCTTTACCTTCTGGGGTTCATCCTATGTTTTCCAGTAGCTGTCTGTCCTGAAGAACTGATATTAACACAACGTCTTCCCCTTCATTTGGTAAGTCAGTTTCATTCCCCGATTTTGCTGGTGAGAAGGGGATTTCCGTACTGGAGGATGGGGTATAGGGTTGCCTTGGGTTTTCCCACAGGATGATTGATTCTCCTTCAACATCATTATGTCTTTTGTGTCGTTTTTTTCCAAAATGGTTTTCGATTTTTTGTTGGATTCTCTTTGTTCTTGTTGTGTATTCCAGTACCCGTTTCCATTTGTTTATAATTGCAGTACTAAGGTTCTTTTCTTTATGACTGCCAACTAGATGGACCGGTAATTCTTCCGTGTGTACTTGAACATGGATGTGCTGAGGGGTATTAAGGTTCAAGTTGTCATGGTTTAGAGTGTTGGCCATAATATCTGGTTCCTGGCTTCCACTCAGATATGACGCATCCCCTTCTGTCTCCATGTCTTTTGTACTGTGAAGTTTCATTTGAAGGCTCTGAGTCAACACTCATATTACAATTTTGGAAGTAATTTCCTTTGAGTTAGGGAAATCTTTGTCAGTTTGGAGGTCTGAGTTGGATGTATTTTACTCAGCTGTTTTACAATGCGAACGGGATCAAAGGAGTTTCCCCCCGCAGTCTCCCGCTCGCTAAACACTTAATGGTTTTGTCAATAACAGCAGTGTTAGTTGTACTGCTTTCTTCCCCTTTTCTTACTTAAAAATTATAATATTGTTCAAAAATATTTATTGATATTGCCCCTGTTTTAAACAGCCTTCCCGACACAGTAGAGATGGCAGCTCAATCCCCCTTTTAGTGCACCTCCAGAGTTTTAATAATATAGGCTTACCCTCTCTCTTTATTGTAGCCACTGATTTCCCATTAGGTATTCAAGTGCAGCGTCCAGAGTCCAACGGCCAGCACCCCAGCAAAGCAGCAAACAGTGAAACAGTCCTTGTTGACTGCTGCTCGCCCTTAACTCGCTTGGGCATCACGCAGCGAGGGCAATGACTTTCCCCTTTTGTGAGGCGCTTCCTGTGGGCGGGGCCTCGGCGGACGGAGTGGTTAAAGGAACAATGCCATGAAGCCCTCGCACAAGCTGCTCTGCACGCACAGCCTCAGTGCGAGCACGCAGTTCCTTTCACGGCTTCAGGGTTTCAGGGCTTGAAGAGTCCGACAAATTACAGCACCTGCTGTCTTCCAGGCAAAGTAACTGTAATATAACGCAGCACAGTGAAACAGTCCTTGTTGACTGCTGCTCGCCCTTGACTCGCTCGGGCTTGACAATTTCTTCTGTACTAATTTTGCTTCTTCACCTTTCCTACAATTTGTCTCCTGCATATAAAGAAGACCGGTAGGGGGTGTCTGTACTTCTGCTCTCTATATGTTAGAAGAGAGGCACAGAAGACCCCAGCCAAGATTCTCTATTACGGTAGCAATGGACGAGCAATCAAGGCCTAGCTTCTCAGGAGGTGATGCAGGCTGGTTCTTAAGTACAGTGTAGTCCCCAAGCCCCCACAAAGGAATGTCCACACACTGTATTGGTTAGAACACAGTCTTTATATAATCAATTTTCAAGGTTATGTACACTTATCATAATAACTCACTTTGTACTTAGGAAAATCAACAATGGCAAATATATACAATTCTAAAGTGGTACCACCCTTTGTATTAGATCTTATTAAAGTGCATCAACAATACTGTAACAATGTCACACAGATCAATAGAGTGAAACCAGCAATAGAGAGAGGAGAGAAAATAAGATGGTTGAGCAATAGGCAGAATACTGGCCCCTACCACTAGACACAGTTCTGTGTGGAGATCCCCCCACCTGGGCAACCTGTAAAATAAAGATATAGCACAAGCCCAGTCCATATATTGTTCTGCAAGTCTTATTCTCTCTTATAATGTTTTTACCCCCCCAATGTACCTGGTGGAGTCGAGTTCTTCGAAGAGGCGTCGACAGATCCTTCTTGAGCTACCCCCTTTCAAGCGGGAGTCACGGATCGTCGAGAGGCGTCGAGAAGCGTCGAGGAACTCGGTGTTCGGCGACGGGGAATCGACGGCCCTTCTTGAATGCCTTCCCTTTCAAGCGGGAGACACGGGGCGTCGAACGTCCGTCGACAAACAGGGTAGAACGGCGTCGATGAGGTGGCAGCTTCGTCCGAGCGGTGCTCGTCGGCGTCGAAGCGTCGGCGTCCTGCAAGGCAGAGGCGTGCGGGGCACCTCGGTGACAATAGTTCTGGACCGCAAAGATTGTGGAGACGGAGGCCCAGCAAGGGCGTCGAGTCGTTCGAGTCTTTGTGGTCTTCGGGTGGCGGGAAACCCACCGGCAGGTTTCTCCTCAGCGCGTTGGTCGTTCTCGACTTTCTCCGGCAGGATAAAGCGGTCGATGGTGCGGACGAGGGAGTCCTTCGATTCGAATGTTCTTAGGCAAAGGAGCGGACGGCTCCAGTCGTCGGCGGCACGCCGTCAAGTGGTTCCCACGGCTGGGAAAGCCAACTTCGACGGGCCTCCAGCGATTACACAAACCTGCGAACCCTGTTCGACGGCAATGGACTTCGATGGCAGTCAGTCAGCCAATCAGGCACACAGTGCATTCAGGCCACACTCCTCCCATTCAGACACTCACAACAAGGAATGTGGATTGGGACAAGTACCCAGCCATTCAACACTACACACTGCATTCAGGCCAGTTTCGGGCAGGGCTGTCTCAGTCTTTGTCTCTCATGCCAGAAACCAGACAACCACAACAAGGAGTGTATATTGGTCACACACTCCATTCACCCAGGTCCCACCCACAGGAGGTACCCACAACATACAGTCACTGGGAAGGCTCCAGTTAGTCTAGCTGGGCCTTCACAACAACACCATATATGGAACTTCCACCCAACAGCCAGTCAGGGGTAAGGGACAGAGTCAGGGATTCCCAGGACTTTGGGAAACAAGGTAACAGGCAATAGAAAGCAAGAGGCCACAGGGGCCATCTTGTTTCCTATCTTGTTTCCTATCAGGAATCAACTGATCCCAATGGCAGGGCCTGGGTATCCCAAAATGGAAGACACCCAGAGCACCTGTCAAATTCAGCATGGAGCTGCCACCAGCCCATACCCTGCTCTGTGGGCCATCCACAGGTGCCCAAAAACATACACTAGGGGTACAGGGTTGTACCCCTACCCATGGGTGCCATAAGGGTATCCCATTATCCCATGGGTTTGTTCACCAAACCAAAAGAGAGAGTTGCACTGCCAGGAGTCCCACATTGACTCCTGGGCAGAAATCATGACAGAACACACGATAAAAAGCAGTAAAGGACAAGGATTCAGAGGCCCTGTCCCTCTGATGCATTTCCAGCATCACAGTCGCCCCCCCCAGACTGAGGTGGAGGGTGTCTAATCTCCCACGTGATAGACACCCTCATCCAGACGGTCAATATACCTTCTGGAAAGGCCATCTGCATTATCGTGACTCTTCCCTGGTCTGTGCTCTATGGTGAAGTCTAGCCCTTGCAGGCTAATGGACCACCTGAGCAATTTCGGATTCTCACCTTTCATTTGCATAAGCCACTTCAGGGGCTTATGATCTGTTTGGACCTTGAAGGTAGACCCCGTAAGGTAGGGCCTAAAACGCCTAAGGCTCCAAACTATGCTAAAACACTCCTTTTCAACAGTAGCCCACCTAAGTTCTCTATCCTTGAGTTGTCTACTGATGAATATGATATGATGTTCTCTCCCTTTGTCATCTAACTGGGACAAGACAGCTCCAATTCCGGTGTCGCAGGCATCCGTCTGGACGATAAAGGGTCGGCTGTAGTCAGGCGCACACAACACAGGTGCCCTACACAGACTTTCTTTCAAGCCATCAAAGGCCCTCTGACAGTCTTCGGTCCAATTAAGCTTCCTAGGCTGTTTGGGTGAAGTTAGAGCTGTCAGGGGTGCAGCTATGGTTCCATAGTCTGCCATGAAATTGCGATAGTACCCAGTGAGGCCCAAAAAGGCTCTCACCTGGGTTTGAGTAGTGGGAGTCTCCCAGTTCTGTACATCCTGTACTTTACTGGAGAGAGGTTGCATTTGACCCCCTCCTACCTCATGACCAAGATAGGTAACTTTCCCCTGAGCTATCTGGCACTTGGTGGCCTTGATAGTGAGGTTAGCCCTTTTCAAGGCCTGCAACACCTTATCCAGATGTGTCAAATGCTCTTCCCAGGTGGAACTGTAGACGGCAATGTCGTCTAAGTAAGCCACACAAAAGGCTTCCAGCCCACTGAGCGCATGGTTGACCAATCTCTGGAAGGTAGCAGGGGCATTCTTCAACCCAAAAGGCATGACCCTAAACTGGTAGAGTGCCTCAGGTGTTGAGAAGGCTGTCTTTTCCTTGGCATGGTCCGTCAGAGCTATTTGCCAATAGCCTGAGGTAAGGTCAAAGGTGCTCACAAATTTGGCAGCACCTATGGTGTCCACGAGCTCATCAGCCCTGGGCAATGGGTGCGCGTCAGTTTTGGTGACGACATTGACTCCTCGGTAGTCCACACAGAACCTCCAATCCTTGGTACCCGCCTGGGAACTTGCCTTGGGGACAAGGACCACTGGACTGGACCAGAGACTGGTTGAGGGTTCAATAACACCCAGATCCAACATCTTGGCGACCTCAGCCTGGATGTGGTTCTTGACGGTATCTGACATACGGTAGCACCTGCTTTTGACAGGCACACTGTCACCAGTGTCAATTTCATGCCTACACCACGGTGTAAGGCCTGGCGTCAGTGAAAACAGAGCGGCATACTGTTGGAGTAAAGCCCTGCAGGCCCTCTGTTGCTCTGTTGTGAAATCCGGAGAGAGATGTACTCCCTCCACTGAGCCATCCTGAGGGTTGCTATGCAGCAAATCAGGAAGGGGCTCACTCTCATCCTCTTCTTGCCCTGAAGCTAGCAAGAGACATGAGACTTCTGCTCGCAGGTGGAAAGGTTTGAGCCTGTTGACATGGAATACCTGAGGGGCTACCCCAGAGGCTCCCATGTCAACCAGATAATTGACTTCCCCCATCTTGGAGATGATCCTGAAGGGTCCAGTCCACTTGTCTGCCAGAGCTCTAGGCTTGGTAGGCTCCATCACAAGGATTTCCTGTCCCGAGTCCAATCCACTTGCGAGGCTTTAAGGTCATGCCAGTACTTATTCAATTCCTGGCTGGCCTTGAGATTTGCTGTTGCCTGACCCATCATCTGTGTCATCCTCCTTCTGAGGCCTAACACATAGTCCCCCACTTGCTTGGCGGGACCTGGAGGGGTGGCTTCCAAGCCTTCTCTGATCAAGGCGAGGGGCCCCCTCACGGGATGTCCAAAGAGTAACTCAAAGGGGCTGAAACCAACACCCTCTTGAGGTACCTCTCTGTAAGCAAACAGCAGGCATGGCAGGAGGAGATCCCATTTCCTCCTTAGGGGTTCTTCCAAAGCCCCTAGCATGCCCTTGAGAGTTTTATTAAATCTCTCAACCAGACCATTGGTCTGGAGGTGGTAAGAGGTGGAGAACTTGTAGGTTACCCCGCACTCTTTCCACATGGTTTTCATGTAACTAGACATGAAGTTGGATCCTCTGTCAGAGACAACCTCCTTGGGGAATCCAACACGGGTGAAAATGCCCAGGAAAGCCCTGGCAACCACCTTGGCAGTAACAGTCCGAAGGGGTATTGCCTCAGGGTACCTGGTGGCATGATCTACCAAGACCAGGATGAACCGATGTCCACCTGAAGTGGGAGGGTCAAGGGGACCGACGATGTCGATGCCCACCCTCTCAAATGGTGTGCCAACCACTGGCAATGGCTGCAGTGGGGCAATGACACTACCTCCAGTCTTGCCAGACAACTGACAAGTTGGGCAGGTCCTGCAGTGGGACTCCACCTCTACTCCCATCCGTGGCCAGTAGAAATGGGCAGAGAGCCTCTGCTTAGTCTTCTTGGTCCCAAGGTGACCAGCCAAGGGCACCTCATGCGCCAACTGCAGTAGGAAGGGCCTGTAAACCTGGGGTACCACCAACCTCTTGAGGGCACCAGGTTCAGGCTTAGTGGGCTCACTAACAAGGAGCTCACCCTCCCAATAAATCCGGAATGTCCTAGGCACTTCTCCTTGTGCCTGGGACAGGGCCTGTTTCCTCAGTCCCTCGAGAGAGTGGCACTCTCTCTGTCCCTTACAGAAGTCTGCCCGGGAGGGTCCCCCTTCAGCTAACAAGCATTGAAGGTCGGGATGATCCTCCGGGTTGAGAACCTCTCCCACAGGAGAGTCTTCTGTCTCTTTTCCCACAGGAGTTGAGTTTGGGTTTTCCACTGGACCCAGCCCGTCCGGAGCATGGATCACAATGGGTGCTGTCGGAACAGCAGGAAGAGAAGGTGTTCCGTCCACAGAGGTGGCCTTCTTGGAATTCCTTCAACTTGACTTCAGCCTCGCCTTTGGCTCGGGTACCTGACCCACAGCGAGACCCGGTGTCACCTGTGACCTAGTGACTGCAGCAGCAGTCATGGGAAGACCATCCGAGATCAACCCCAACTCTACTAGATCATTTCCTACCAGAATGTTAGCAGGGACATTGTCCTGAACCAGGACAGGAAGCTTTGCTGTCTTGTCTCCAATCATGAGTGTGACTAAGGCTACAGGCGATACTTTGGGAGGCCCACCAGCTAACCTGGTGGTTCTCAGAGGAGCACCTACATAGTCCTCTGGCTTGAGCAGGGTCCTGTCCACCACTGTCATGCTTGCCCCAGTGTCTCTCAAACCAGTAGAAGGCTGGCCATTCAAGAGGACACTTCTCAAAAACCTACGGGTGTTCTGTGGGATAGTCGCCAGTACTTCTGCATACTGGTCCCAGGCCCCAAGGGACACTAAGGAAATCTCTACCGGAGCACCGAATGTGATCCCGGTAGAGGAGGGGAGGACAGTGGCCTCCACCTCAGACACGGGGTAAGGGTAGGTCAGGCTGACAGCCTGTACGCCAAGTGCCTTACCTTTACACTTGGAGTCACCCCTTTTGTGATCCAGAGCCCCACAGTCCCAACAAGCGCCAGGAGTGCGGGGTACGGTACTGGAACCACTGGGAGCCTGCTTTGCAGCAGGTGGACCACTACTCTTATTCCCACCCACAGATGACTTATCCCCACTAGATTTTTGGGTCTTGGGAGAGGAAGGCTTAGGTTTACCCGACTGTGACTGCTTGTGGGACTCCTCAGCTTTCTGAGAGGCCCCCTTTTCTTTGTCCTTGTCCTTCCCACTGGAGTCCTTAGGGGACACCCGGTGGGAGACCCACTTGTCAGCCAACCTAGCCAGCTTAAAGGGGTCCAAAATGTTCTGGTCAGCCACATACTGACGCAGCTCTGGTGAACAGGCTTCAGAAAAATGCTCAAAAAACAAGAGGTGGGACAATTCAACAAAAGTCTTAACCTTGTATCCATCGATCCACCCCATCATGTTCATGTGCGCAGCACTCACCCAGTCAACCCAAGACACATTCTCTCTTTTCTTAAAATCCCTGATCCTTCTAAGGTATTGGGTAGGTGTCTTGCCAAACTTGGCAATCAAAGCAGACTTCATACACTCATACTGACCCCTTTCTTCCACACTCAGCTTCAGAATACAGTCATATCCAGTTTGAGGCACTCTGCTTAACAAACACTTAGCCCAATCTCTTTTATCAACATCATGAATCGCACAAGCCATTTCAAACGCTTCAATCCATTGGAGGATATCTGAACCCTCCACAAATACACCAACCAAATCTTTCATAAACTTGGTGGCTGGGGACCTGACACTCTCACTGGTTTTAACTGAAGTCTCCACTCTAGCTCTCTCTAGCTGGATTCTCTGATATTCAGTGTCCTGGCTCTTGAGTTCAAGGTCCTTATTTCTGAGTTCAAAATCCCTATTCTTGAGCTCCACTTGTTGAGCCAACTCCTCTTTCTTAAGTTCAGCATCTATTTCCAACTTGCGGTATTCAAAGGCCAATTTCATCCTTAATAACTCAAGCTCCAAGGAATTGCTGGGGTTTGGAACAGAGGCAGCAGGAATGGCGGCATTCCCAGAAACAGATTCAGCAGAAACCCCAGGGGCAGAGTCCTCATTGGTTGCATTCCCCCCCTCATCAAGAGTTTCACCATCAGTCTGGTAGTCCACCAGGGCAGCTATCAGCTCAGCCCTAGACTTATCCACAAAGTCTAACTCCCTGGCTTCAGAAGCACTCTGGAGAGCCTCCAAGCTCACCGAGTCAATTTGCCATTTGCAATAGACTCCATCGTTTGTAATGCAGTTATCTTGTACACAACTAAACCTTAATTTAATAAAGTGCGGATATCTTTTGTAAGTGGCACGGTTATACACTGATTCTTAAAACCATAAGCATCCCACCGCTGCCACCAGCTGTAAAGAAGACCGGTAGGGGGTGTCAGTACTTCTGCTCTCTATATGGTAGAAGAGAGGCACAGAAGACCCCAGCCAAGATTCTCTATTACGGTAGCAATGGACGAGCAATCAAGGCCTAGCTTCTCAGGAGGTGATGCAGGCTGGTTCTTAAGTACAGTGTAGTCCCCAAGCCCCCACAAAGGAATGTCCATACACTGTATTGGTTAGAACACAGTCTTTATATAATCAATATTCAAGGTTATGTACACTTATCATAATAACTCACTTTGTACTTAGGAAAATCAACAATGGCAAATATATACAATTCTAAAGTGGTACCACCCTTTGTATTAGATCTTATTAAAGTGCATCAACAATACTGTAACAATGTCACACAGATCAATAGAGTGAAACCAGCAATACAGAGAGGAGAGAAAATAAGATGGTTGAGCAATAGGCAGAATAATGGCCCCTACCACTAGACACAGTTCTGTGTGGAGATCCCCCCACCTGGGCAACCTGTAAAATAAAGATATAGCACAAGCCCAGTCCATATATTGTTCTGCAAGTCTTATTCTCTCTTATAATGTTTTTACCCCCCAAATGTACCTGGTGGAGTCGAGTTCTTCGAAGAGGCGTCGACAGGTCCTTCTTGAGCGACCCCCTTTCAAGCGGGAGTCACGGATCGTCGAGAGGCGTCGAGAAGCGTCAAGGAACTCGGTGTTCGGCGACGGGGAATCGACGGCCCTTCTTGAATGCCTTCCCTTTCAAGCGGGAGACACGGGGCGTCGAACGTCCGTCGACAAACAGGGTAGAACGGCGTCGATGAGGCGGCAGCGTCCGAACGGTGCTCGTCGCCGTCGGAGCGTCGGCGTCCTGCAAGGCAGAGGCGTGCGGGGCAGCTCGGTGACAATAGTTCTGGACCGCAAAGATTGTGGAGACGGAGGCCCAGCAAGGGCGTCAAGTCGTTCGAGTCTTTGTGGTCTTCGGGTGGTGGGAAACCCACCGGCAGGTTTCTCCTCAGCGCGTTGGTCGTTCTCGACTTTCTCCGGCAGGATAAAGCGGTCGACGGTGCGGACGAGGGAATCCTTCGATTCGAATGTTCTTAGGCAAAGGAGCGGACGGCTCTGGTCGTCGGCAGCATGGTGTCAAGTGGTTCCCACGGCTGGGCAACACAACTTCGACGGGCCTCCAGCGGTTACACAAACCTGCGAACCCTGGTTGACAGCAATGGACTTCGACGGCGGCGATGTCCGGGTGCTTCACTTCGATCTCCTCGGCGGTCCCGTCTCGGGTCGGCAGCCTTTCGAGGGTCTGTCTTCCAGGGCGCTTCAGCGAAGATGGAGCGGTGCTCGATGGTCCCTCGGAGCACGGAAAGAGGGCACCTTACCAGGTCCTCTCTCGGGTCAGTCTTCGACGATTTCGGCAGCCTTCGGATCGGTCGAAGGAAATGCAACAGCAAGTCTTCTTCTTCCAGCTGGACGTCGAGGATCAGCAGTTCCAGTTACTCTTAGAGTGGAGACTCAGCTCCAGAACGCTTCTGAACGTTCCCTGAACCAATACCAGTGGTGAGAGGTCCCCAGATATACTATTCTGTCTCTCATCCACACTGCTGGCACACACTCAGCAGCCAATCATACAGAGGGCATTCATGCAGTCAGTCAGCCAATCAGGCACACAGTGCATTCAGGCCACACTCCTCCCATTCAGACACTCACAACAAGGAATGTGGATTGGGACAAGTACCCAGCCATTCAACACTACACACTGCATTCAGGCCAGTTTCGGGCAGGGCTGTCTCAGTCTTTGTCTCTCATGCCAGAAACCAGACAACCACAACAAGGAGTGTATATTGGTCACACACTCCATTCACCCAGGTCCCACCCACAGGAGGTACCCACAACATACTGTCACTGGGAAAGCTCCAGTCAGTCTAGCTGGGCCTTCACAACAACACCATATATGGAACTTCCACCCAACAGCCAGTCAGGGGGAAGGGACAGAGTCAGGGCTTCCCAGGACTTTGGGAAACAAGGTAACAGGCAATAGAAAGCAAGAGGCCACAGGGGCCATCTTGTTTCCTATCAGGAATCAACTGATCCCAATGGCAGGGCCTGGGTATCCCAAAATGGAGGACACCCGCACCTGTCAAATTCAGCATGGAGCTGCCACCAGCCCATACCCTGCTCTGTGGGCCACCCACAGGTGCCCAAAACATACACTAGGGGTACAGGGTTGTACCCCTACCCATGGGTGCCATAAGGGTATCCCATGGGTCTTTTCACCAAACCAAAAGAGAGAGCTGCACTGCCAGGAGTCCCACATGGACTCCTGGGCAGAAAACATGACAGAACACACGATAAAAAGCAGTAAAGGACAAGGATTCAGAGGCCCTGTCCCTCTGATGCATTTCCAGCATCACACTGCAGCAGTCACCAATAATGCGCAATGGTCAACTGTATCTCTGACCATGGTTTTGCCTCCATACCTAGCAATTTCTTGAGCTGTTTCTGTACTTCATCTGGCAGCCCTTGACATAATCTATTGTAGAATACAGGTATAGATTTTCCACACGTTTCCCGTGTTTCCAAACTCCATTCCTCCTGAATATCCTGAACGTAAACAAGAGGATCTTTCCCTTCATCTTTCATGCCATTATAGCTCCCATATCAGACGTATCTGGATATTGCACTCTAAGCACTTTCCAGTCTGCCGCTCTACAGTTATTAAACGGCGCTCCGTCATGAGCCATGTTATGTGCGTTATCACTCGAGTATCCCGTTCTCGACCAAATGTCACTAGCTCCCTCCCCAAGAATAGCGGCTAAAAGACCTTTAATGTCTCCTAGAGCTAACGTGTTTCCCCTGTCATTTTCTCCAACTCATGTATCCATTTCCCAGCACCGGAAGTTAAACTCAGGGGTTTACACCTTAGATTATCCTTATCCATCTTTGGCCATGGTATATACTGCGGTCTGGTCCCTCCTTTTTCTAACAAAGGAAACTGCGAGATCCGAAACTCACATTCATCCCCCATCGTCTGTCTCCCAATAGCAGGGACAATAGTTCCGCTCCACCTTCTTCCTGGTAGTGACCTTAACCTGCTCACATAAGGTGCAAGTGCCCGCTCTCACCATGGGAAGACCCTCTGGGTTGACCTAGCCGCGCTAGAGGTTCTGACGTCTGAGATGTAGGTAGGTCTAGATCCGATCGGAGAACATCCTTCAGGAACACATGCGTCATCTCCTTCCTCCCCATGGAAGGTTTCTCTGTCCTCATATGACATATCCTCTCCGCAACTCATGTGACTTCCCTCCTTTTCATCTCAATTCAGAGATAGCCTGTCCAAAGACAACGCTCTATGCTCGAGATTGTATAAACGTCCCTTCTTGCCAAGCAATTGTGTACTTTCAAGTCGATCGCCTTTTCCCTTTCCTTTCGGTTTTTTGTTGGCCTTCATCTCATGATAGACCTTATTGATTTTTTCCCCGATACTTCTTATATCAAACTCATCCTCTAGATTTGCTCTAGACAGACCTGGTATTGTCTCATGTGCCAGGAAGAATTCTTACATGTCTTCCCATGCTACTACTGGATTAGGCTCCAGTAATTCTTTCTCTATGCGATCAATGTCGCGTGCCCTTTGCCTTCTTTTGCATTCTAGTTCTTTGTCAAATTCTCTTTGTTTCCTTTCTTCTTCTCTTACCCTTTCCGCTTCATGTCTTTTCACCTCTCTTCTCTCATTTGCCCTATGTATCTCTTTGTTTCTACATGTTTGCATTCTTTTATCTCTTAATTTCCGCTCTTCCTCTTCTTCTCTCTTCCTTTCGAGCTTGTCTAGTTCTTTGATTGCTCTCTGCTTGTTATCATATTTCCTTTGCTCCACTGCTCTTTCCTGCTTTCTCAGCTGCTAATCTTGATACAGCTGTTCCGTCTTTTTCAATCCTTTCTTTTAGCCTCCTCTCCTTTCAATCTTTCCTCTCGTTCGCTGTCCTTTTTATCTTGTTCTTCTTGGTCTTCCCTTTGCCTTACTTCCTCAATGCTCTTTCCATCAAGTTTGAGCAAAATCTGACCACCCATCCATTCGTTCTGTATGAGTGCTATCTCGTCACCATTTTCTTTCTCTCCTTTCCATCTCTTTATTTCCCGTCCTATATCTAAGGATTTACTTGGTCGATCACTTCTCTCCTTGTCCCGTGGGACTTTAGGAATCACATCTCTTTCTGGAGTCTTTTCTGTATTCTCGTCGCTGCTATGCGTAGGCGACTCATATGCCGGATGACTGTACTCTATAGCTGCCTAAGCTCTCTTAATGGGTACAGTCTGTCATCCTTTGTACTATTGCCATTTTCGTCAGGCGCAACGGAGGGAGCAGAAGGCTCCTCGCCCCACTCTTTGCATTGGTTAAGCATCCAGTCTTCAGGAGGTGCATCTTCCCTTTCCTCCTGGTACATTTTCCAGAGCTCTAAGCTTGCTAGCCTTTTTTTCGAACTTTTTTCTCATGCATGCTGCATGCAAGTATGTTGTCATGTGTGGCAACACTGCTTTTGATAGTGATCCCCCATGTGGCCATGGCCTGAACCTTTCATCTGCTGTACCCTTAACCCATTCCGCACCGTACTATTTAAGCTTGGGTGCGTGTTTTGGCAACTGCTTGCATAGATGTATAAGTGGAGTAATATCCTCCATTTTGACTCGTCACACTTGACTGTCAATACTCACCATTGTTTTTACACTTTATAAATACGTTTCAGAAAAATAACACAATAAGAGCGTGCATCAACCATCGCAGCTCCATGCTTTTTGTATCACGTTCTATTTCAATTTACTTATTCATTAAACATCATCCGTTCAACTAAATAAATAAATCATTAATTTTCAAATCTCTGTTCTTTCTTTTCACGTTTCTTAATTTTTGTTACTATCTCTTCTCTTCATCACATACACGTTATACAACATATAAAACAAACAGACAAACTGACAGACTTGGTCAGCCTACGTTTATCTCAGTCTACGCTCCCCGTGACTACTTCTCTATTCACGCTCTTCATGATTATCCTTGTCCCTCATAATACTTCAACAGAGTGTGAGTCGTTCACTTTAGACAATCTTTAAATTGTCTGTGGTCTACGTCACCCACTTTTGGGACTCTGGCTACGACTCCTTCTAACGTCCCTTATGACGCAGGATTCTGGGCTTAATCTAACTGTGAAGCTCCTCGTCTCACAGTCCTTAGATGCTTGACGATCCTCATCTCAAGTCAATTACCTAATAACTAGATGCTCATCGTCTCGAGCTATTCACCTATTAACTTGACATTCGGCGTATCAAGTTATTTTCCCCAACCATCCTCTGTTACTTATTTCCCCTTATCACTCTCTGCACTCACTGCCCATTCATGTTTTGCCACCTCACTCAGTCTACTCACCATTCGTGTTTTCAACTTCTGACTCTCGGGATCATTGCCCCCTCAACCAGCCGCTTCAGCCTTCCGTCCACTCAGCTTCCTGTAGTAAGTGGGAGGGGAGTCTGTGTGAAACCGAAGGATCCGTCCCACCTGCACTTGCAAGATTCTTTAAATTAATTACCGCTATCTACAGGGAGCTTCACGTCCTTTCAGCTAAATAGCAGAGGACGTCAGATATTACCGCGACCCCAAAACTTACTGGGTTGACGGTTCTTTAACCATCATCTCGCTGTTACCACGTGAACCAGGGTGCTCTAACCAGATGGATGGGGATGCAGAAGATACTCAAATGTCAATATTCAAACTAACTAAGGAAGTTGGCAAATCAAAGCTGTTTTATTTGCAATGGTCTAAAACAAGGAGTTACAACGGACATCAACAGATGTTCAATAGTACTCTCTCAACAAATCTTATAAAAAAAGCATTTTATATAGTAAAAGCTCTTCATTGCTGATGTCATCCTACGTGGAAAACTACAAAAACCTATTGTAGAAAGTGATTGAGTCTAAGGGAACATCTAGGTATAAGTTCTATAGTTGTCTAAGAGAGTGATAGGGTTTATAATATCAGCTGGGGCAACTAAGCCCTCCCCTCAAACATGTCACTATGAACGTCATCATATACACAACATCCCATTGGTTACACAAACTATGGGCTCTTTACTATGTGGCCCTATATGCCAGCAGCACGCAGGCTGGCCTCCAGGTGCTGGTGGGTTGGTCTTGACAATAGCTTCCCACCAATTAGTATCCTATCCATCATCACACTGCTGTCTGCCAGTCAATTAGCCCTTTGAAAATTGGCCTTGAGTTTGTGCTTCATGCCTGAGAATAAAAGGGAGTATAGCATACTCTATCTTCTGCGTAGGCTTAGCATGTCACAATCCTCCATTTTCAACCCTCCACGTGACTGAAGACCATGGTTTTGAGCCTTTGGTGCTTTTAAAATACTATTATTTAATGAACCTCTGATGTCTTCTGAATAGGAGTTTGTTCTTTCACACGTTTGTAGCTACTGTCTGATCATTCTGGCACAGAGTGGCCTTGGCTTGTTGGGGCTGGTCCAGCCTCGTCCTTCTTTGATTCACTTCTGTAATTTGATTGCTTTTCAGCTGCGACACACTGGAAAAGCCTTCCTTTTTCTAGTCCAGCTCTTCTAAAATGCGTAGTGGAATCATCCATAGTTCACTCACTTATATATATTTAGATATATATTGCCGAATGCCGCAATCTATTCACTACATAGCTAGCCTCAAGAATAGTTTGTCTACTTGCGATTCTTTGCATCTGTACACGTCTAAAATGACTTGATATCTTCATCGTCTCTGTAGCATAAACATCTTCATCTCGATCCAGAAATGTTGCTTATCTTTGATACTTTCTTGGCACCTATAGAATGTTTATGTTCTCTTGCCTCTGCATCTCTTCTGGGTGTGTCAGCCCTGTTTCGCGTGATGTCACCACTCTTCCCTTTTGCTCACTTTTCCCACTTCTTCTGGTATTTCATTCAAATGGCCATCATATTGTCGTGTATGCAGGTATGGCTTTCTTAATGGAAACCTTGCATCCAGGATTCTCCTTGGTATCAGTATCTTCACTGGCACTGCACATGTTTCACTTTCTGGTTCCCAGCATATAGGCAAAAACCAAGGGGGGGTTCTGGGAGTTTCTCAACTACCGGCCTATATCCCGGGTTAGAGACTCAACCAGCGTCTTTAGTTCACCATCCTTTCACAGAAGAGAAATTTCCACTACATATCAGTCTTTGTCCTGCCCAAGGGCAGTCAGCACCGAGATTCCTGGCAATTCTCTTCTGAACAAGAGTACCAACAGCAACCCCAGACACGTGCTTCGGCCTGGTTGGGCCTCGTCAGTGAGGTGGAGCTGTGCCTTTATAAGAACAGTGAGCAAGGGTTCCACGTCTGGATTACCCTAGTAACTTAGGGTGAAAACCCAAAGCTACTTAATATGCAAAAACAAGGGAGGTTCTGGGAGTTTCTCTGCTACCGGCTTATATCCTGGGTTAGAGACTCAACCAGAGTCTTTAGCTCACCATACTTTCACAGAAGCGAAATTTCCAGTACATATCAGTCTTTGTCCTGCCCAACGGCAGTCTGGCACCGAAATGCCTGGCAATTCTCTTCTGAACAAGAGTACCAACAGCAACCCTAGATTGGAAGAAATGGGCTGGGGCAGCTCACATGGTCGGGCTGAAGCATGAAACTGTCTCAGTCACCAATGAAAAAGTGGCCCACGGTTGTAAATGGATATTCATTTCTTTAGTCACAGACTGTTTGAATAGTACCCAATGGGGTGCTTTGTGTTAAAATATAAGTAAATTGTGATATTTAAAGAATATTTATTCAGCAACAATGGTCAAAATTACTAACTGCATAGTGAAGTAACTCATCAAGCTGCCCCACATTGCCCAAAAAGGTGGCCCATTTTGACTGGCCCACACTAGCATTTTGCATTTTTGGTACAGGCATTGCTCTATTGCCATTTAGGCCAGTCTGAGCCTGGCGGCTCATCCATAATGGTGATGGGGCGCCCACCCAGTGGCCCCCTCACCCATTATAGCGTAGCTAAGGAGCCACCCCCCGTGAAAGAATGAGAACTCCCTCAGTTGCTTTTTCCAGCTGAGGGAATGCTCCTGGGCTGGCTGAACTGTCAAAGGGAAACACTATTTCCCTTTGACAATTCAGTTCAGTTCCCCAGCTGCAAATGCTCACTGAGCCATGCAAGGCTTTTGGCATTTTGCTTTGCCAGCATTGGATAGCTCATTGGAAATGCTGGCCGGGGCACTGCATGTCTGTATGTGCGAGGGGGAGCTCCTGCACCTCCTCGCACATACAGACAGAGCAGCCTGGAGCAGGGCGTTTCAGCACCCACACACACAGGCCAATGCAGGAGGTACATTTATGTTCATTTTTTTATTTAAACATGTGTATGGATGCGTGTATGCTTGTGTTATGAGTGAGTGTATGGTGATGGATTCTTGTGTGAATGATAGAGTGAATGCTGTATGAATGTGTGTGTGTGTGTTAGTTAGTTTTGGTACGTTGAGCTGATTTTGGCAAGTGGTCGATAGAGGGGCGAAGAAGGGTTGTACAACAAAATGCCTAAATGTATTTGTTGCACAATCCCCCTACCCACCCGCCAATATCATCTCTCCTTCGGGGGCGCTGTGGAGCCCAGGGGACCGGGATGGTATTTTTTTTACTGGATTTCTATCATAAATATCTAGTAAAAAATGGCATGCCACCCCCCAGTTCCCCCCAGCACCAATTGCAAACTGTTTGGCTATCAACCATTTTTTTTAAAGTATGCTCTACAATGCAACATTTGAACCCATTATTTTAAAAATAATTCACAGGAGGAAAATCCCCCCGAACCCGATTGATTGGTTTGGGATCCTTCGCTGCGCTCGGTCAGTATGGAATTTATGGGGGAAATAGTTATGCCCCACCACTTACAAAATTCACCAGCCGCCACCAGCCCTGGGACTGTGTTGGGAACAGGATGGTGGGAGCCCAGGGACTGTGGTGGGAGCAGGCTTTGGAGGAACCATGGGATAGTGGTGGGAGCAGGGTGGGGAGAGCCCAGTGTGTGTGATGGGGTCGGGAGAGCCGAGGGACTGGGTAGGAGTGGGATGAGGGATCCCAGCGACAGTGATGGGAGCAGGTGGGGGAGCCCAAGGACTATACTGGCATTATTGTCTGGAAGCACATGACTCAAAGGGCCTCATTACACGGATGGCGGCAAGGATTTACCGGTACCGGTAAAATACCGGTACCGGTAAATCCTTACCGCCTTACTACGAGGTCCCTTTGCGGGTTGGGGGATTTAACGCCTGCTTTTTGCAGGCGTTAAAAACCAACCCGCAAAGTGACCCAGGAAGCTAATTACGGTACCGCAATTTGCGGTACCGTAATTAGCGCCTTCCCCATTCCCATTCAGCCCTATGTGCCAAAAATGGGAATGAGGAAGGGCAATGGTGGAAGGGGGAATTACCGCCCCGCCAACCTTGGAATGGGGCGGTAATTCCCCTTTCCGCCAAGGTGGTGCCGGTATTTTACCGGCATGAACCATGGCGCTAATAGCACCATGGGTCTCCGCCATCCGTGTAATGAGGCCCAATATATCATTCTTTGTCTGTGTGCAGGTGATGACGCACCGGAAACAGAGAAGCAGGAGGTGGATGGAGAGGAGGTGGTACATCAGACCACCAGTGGAGGCAGTGGTGTCATTGCCCTTGAAAACTCACTGGTGTTACAGCCGATCATCAGTCATGCTCCGGCCTCTTCTGACTCTGCTGATTTGGATTCAGAACCAGATGTGTATGCCTCATAGACGGAGAAGGTGAGTCCCGCAATGGGCAGATCAGATGGGGCAATGGAGTCCGCAGTGGTGCAGCTGGTTTCACAAGGCCCGTCAGTGGTGGGTCCCATGTCCACGGTGGTTATGGCTGCAATGCCATCCTCCCATGAACCGGTGTCAGTTTCTGGGGCTGATTTCCATCAAAGGGTTACAGCCAACAACAGGGGCACTGCAGCAAGGGGCAGGGTTCCCTTACATCATGCTGCCATGGGCTCACATACGCTGTATGTGTGCAGGCTGGAGAGACAGTGTGGGAGAAGCAAAGGTTGCATGCCGCCATCCGACATGGTAAATTGTTGGATGAAATTGCAGAGGCCAAGAACATGACCCCACCAGTGGCCCATGAAGTGCAACGTTGCAGATCATGTGGTCCTCAAGCCGCTCCCACAAACTGTGCACAGAAGCCAACATCAACGGCTGACAGGCTGACCTAAAGTGTCTGCAAGAGTACCTGCAGGCAGATGCTTGGGCACATAGAGAGGCCCAGAGATAGTGAGATGGTGGCATTTCGTAGATTGTATCACTGTGAGATGGAGGGATCGAGTACTGCACTGCATGATGAACTCTCAGCCACAAGAACACAGCTCCATGAGGAGATGGATGCCTTGGGGCAGACACTGTCCCACAAACTCAATGCACAACGAGTGAGCATGCATACAGACTCTGTGGTCATTCGTACGGAAGCGCATCGATACCTCACCACTATTGGGCTGTCTGGTGCATGCATCCGTGTCCCAGCTGGCACCAATGAAGATCAGGCCTTGATACTGCATGGATTGGATCCACCACCACAGCCATCTGCAGATCAACTGTAAGATGTGGGCCCCAGTACACCCACACCTCTTGAACCACTGTTGCTATGATGTCCATGAGCACATGAAGGGATTTTGCTTTTCATTTTTTGTTTTTTTGGATATTGACATGCAGCCTCCCCCTGCCCCCTCCAGGATGGTCTCCGCCCCCCCCATGTCCAGTATGGACATGTTTATTTTTTTTTTTACATGACCGGTGTGGTCTGATTTTTGTTGTTTTGACCCGTTAATCAGGATGGAACCATTTTTTGAATTTTTTACTACCCCTGTCCAAGGTGGAGGCATATATTTCATTTTTGTTTTTTCACCCAATCCAAGATGAACTCATTTTTGTGTATTTTCTATTTCCTTGAGAGATGGTTGATGGAATTTGTAAACATATGTGCTGTGTGCATGATTTGCTACTATGGCTGGTAAAATACAATGTCCCATGGTGTCGCTGTGATCCTGAGTCATCCAGTGACTGCACTCCATGGGAGGTCCACCCTGCACCCTTTCACGTCTCTAGTCCCCATGCCCTCATACATTCGTGTTATATCTGTATTAATGGTCACCATAATCTTTGCATGCATACCACATATTTACTTTGTGGATCCCCACAAAGCCCCCGTTTCTGCAGCTTTTTTACTCTCCCTCCCCCTCTGACTACCCTCACCCCTTTTAATCCCTTACCCCACCCGCATATATACTTTAACTAAAATATTCAACTTTTTTAAAATTATTCAGGTGTCACTGAAAATGTTTGTCGTTATTTGTTTTTAACAGTGCACACCCGTAAATGTCAGTGCAGAGGTGTGTCTGTTCACATGCATGTGTGTGTATGTGCACTTCCACTTTGATGCATGGGCATTGTTCTGAGGATGCACTTCCACAATTGACTGCAAATATTTAAGGGATTGTGGAGCACTTATCACAATGGCAGTATTTCCCACATTCTGGATCTACATGATAATTAATGTCCTGCATTCTCTGTGCATCTGGACTGTGTATTTTGGTTCTTCAACACTTGCCTCACTGACCCCACCCTTCTACTCCTCCTGCCCCATGTTTCCTACACGGCCCTGCAGGTGTACTCCCTGTCCAGACTATTCTTTTACCTGTGCCAGTTCCCTCTCCACTGTCTTATCCGCTCACATCACCTGTCCTGCTAGTATTCCACATGTAACTCACACGTCCATTGTCAGGTCTACACATCCTTGGCTGCTCTGCTTCACGGCGTTGCCTCTGTTGACACAGTTCTTGGCATTTGTGTACATTGACTACACAGGACAGGTTTGTCAGACTTGCTGCATGTAGGGTTGTACAGCTATGTGTGTGTGTACCCCTGCCGGACTGCGCCTGTGTTCCCCAATCAGGTCACTTGTTCATTGTTCATTTCTGTATGTTCTCTCCACCTGTATGTATTGCATGATTTCTTTTTCCATTATTTGTTGTTCTAATCCACCACTGTGAGTGACTGCACAGCATGTGTGCACATTGTGAACCCATGCAAGTGGTACATCGTCCACTCCCCCAGCTTCTGTTCATCTGTTGTCCCTGTAGGTGTTGCCAGTGCACCCTGTGATCCATGCACACTTACTGGGACTGTCTCGCACAGGGTGTGTGGTCTGTTGGAGGGTGAGTGGGCAGCTGCATATTGTCCTAAGGTCCATTTAAAGTGGTGTCCAACAGGGGGGTTTGGTGGTTGGTGCAGGCCATGGGGTTGTGGTTGAAGGCACTTATTTGCAGGGATGTTGCGGGCATGGGTCACTTTCTGGTTAACATACCATGCATACCATGGTGAGTTGTGCTTGTTGTTTCTGTGATGTGAAGCTGCTGATTGACCTTTCACAGGTGGTCTTTCTTTGTCAGTCTACCCTTCATCACCCACTTTTGTCCTTCCTCATCCTTCTATGCGACTTTAATCTTCATCTCTCCTATACTCATTCTGCACTTCCATTCCTTGCCATTCTAGACTCTTATTTTCTTTCTCCTCTTGTT
This sequence comes from Ambystoma mexicanum, assembly GCF_040938575.1. Taxonomy (NCBI): domain Eukaryota; kingdom Metazoa; phylum Chordata; class Amphibia; order Caudata; family Ambystomatidae; genus Ambystoma; species Ambystoma mexicanum. The sequence continues at coordinate 1,104,562,804 of NC_090937.1, forward strand.
ACACCCCCCTGACATATTTCTGGGCCCCATCTTCATCTTATTTTTGTTTCCTCTTCTCTGACTTTCTCTGAGGTTTTATCTCTTCCTGTCCATCTTCTTGATCACTATCTTCTCTCTGCCTCTATTTCTCCTACACCTCCAACACCACCGGCTCCCTTTCCTTCTACTCTCACCTTTCATGTGTGGACCTAGTGGCTCCATGTGCTGAATGGTATCTTACCTCAGCTGGTGTGGCATGATTCCTGTATGGCATCAGCAGGAACGGTGATAGCGGGTAAGCACTGTCCCCTGAAAATGTGTACATGGTTCTTATTGGCATGTATTGTCATGGTCTCTTGATCAGTATGGCACGTGCATGCATATGGGTGACAGTTCATACTCACCAATGAGCCAGGTGTTGCCATATTTTCCCGATGCCAGGGCCCAGTGGAGTGGTGACTGGCGGTAGATGTAGCTATCATGTGTGCTGCCATGGAAATTGGCATTCATTTGCACGATCAGTATATTAGCGTAACACACTACCTGCAAGTTAATGAAATGCCAATGCTAGCATTTGCAGTATATGTTCTCCGTCAATCGGGGTGGGGCGTAGCGCAACATGTGTACAGCCGATTGCACCTAGTACATGTCGAAAGTGTGCTACTGCATAGAATTCCTGGCACACTCTCTGCCTTTCCACCAGTGTTCTCATATATGTCTGCCTGTGCACATACGCATGTGTTGTTATGCAGGCCAATACCTGGTGGGGACAGCAGGATTGTGTGGCCTGCGAAATCCTACCAACTATGGCTGTGGTAGGCTAGAAGGAGCTAAAATATAGTGCAGTCACCACTTTTTCAAGAGTGTAAGGGCGTACGAGCAGATGGTGGGTGATGCTAGGTCTTGCTCCCACTCCCTAGGATAACATGGGGCGGACCGGTACCTAGCATGCACCTGGTCATCAGGCATCCCGAACTGTGTGTGGTGAGTTGTGCGAAAATCCGGGTCTTCGGCCTTCTCCTCCTTCTGTGTTCATGTATAATGGCTCCTGCTATTGCGACTTTCATCGTGGCTATCCGACATTTTGTTTGGTGTGCATTGCGTGCCTTATATGTGTTGGATACTTTGCACTTCGAACTGCTATCATGTGGTGGATGGATCACAAGGTTTGCGTGTGCCTTTTCCCGATGCAAGGTTGCGCGTTGGAATCCGTGAATTCGGTTGGGTTTGCGGTAGACTGGGTGTGCGATTGCGTAGCATGGACCATCCCTCAACACGTCCACATTTGTCCTAGTTCTCCCTCATTCTGCGTGAAGAATGGGGAATATGCATGTTTCACCCCCTATTTTATTCTATGCAAGGCCCCGCCCACACTCTGTGAGGAGTCTAGTGTAAGGCGCTTGACCGCTCGCAGAGACATGCCAGGCCTGCGCAAAATCCCTGCAAAGTCTGGAAACGTCCTGCAAAGTCGATTCCATTAATCAACAAAGGGGTTTTTGCATGCAGAACGGCCCGCAAAGTCCTGATTCTCCAAGCAAAAAATGTCCATGACTCAGGCCCTTCGTGATTAGTCACTTTCTGGAGGAATTCGGATGCAAAAGCATTGGACTTAACTTGTTGAACTGATGCTTGAGAAGAGCGTTGCGCATAGGCGACGCACAGGACGTCGAGCTTCAGCCATGCAGATTGCAGAGCGTAATAGGAAATGGAGGAGTGCAGGGAAAGGTAAGTGGAGTGTACTGGTCAATGTAGGAAGAGAGGGATGAGGTAAGGGGGATGTGGGGCCACGTAGCAGGAAAATAGTTTAAGCACCCCCCGAAAATGATCAGGGGATGGGGGAAAACAAAGAATGACCTTGGCAAATCTCAAATCAGCAGACACGTTGCATGCTTCAGAGTTTGAAACATTATAGTGTAAGTCTATTGTGCATGCTTCGGCTGTGGCTTTGAATGTGCATGATAGGAAGTCTCATGCCATACAATACCCATTCTTATTATATTTATGATGGAAAACTGTGAGACTCTTAATGGCCTGGAGGCGAGCATTATCCCTTTTCTTCCTCATAGATACACTTTTCATTGGATTTCTGCTTCCGTTCTATCTCTTGCTGATCTAAACCTTTAGGGCTTTTCTTGAGCAGGAGGAGACCAGCCCAGGCGAGATGTCATTGTTCTCTCGGCCATTGAATTCCAGGCATTATTGCTTTGCTCCCCTTCTTAACAAACGTTCAAGCTTTTGCTCCATAAAAGAGGCTGCATGAAAGAGAACATTATGGCCTCATAGGAGATTGAGGCAGGAATCAAAGAAGCACTATTTATGGAGGACTGAAAAGGTGGGGGTGTTGTGACATGATCGAGGAATTGCAGGGAGATGTAGTTTTGCTAACATCTTTGTTTCTTGACATTGAATGAACTAAAGAAAAGAGACTGCATGATATTCGCCTCTGTGCCATTAATAGAATCATGACTTTCCCCTGTTAATATTTTAAGAATAATTGTTATAGCAGAATAAACAAGATAAAGCGAACTGCCAATGTATGCACAGAGATTATAAAAATGAGAAGTGAAAGAGATGACCCTTGTGGTACTCCACAACAAGCAACGGCACTTTTAAGGCAATTCTTTGAAGGGTCATTCAACTACTTGAGTCTGCTCGAAAAGGAAGGAGCCAAAAAAGTCAGGCACATTACCTGCAATTCCACAATCCTGCATTTTGTTTAGAAAGGAGAAAAGTGAAAGGTGTTGTTAGCCACTTACAGGTCCAATAGTAAGACAAGGCAGAAACCGCAGTTCTCTACTGTACAAGAAGGTGACATTCTCACTCAAAATGGCCTTCGCATAAACACCATTACTGTGGTACCAAATTATCTCCAACGCACTATCAATCAAGCCGTCTGAGATGCTATCATTTTGTCACTAGGTGCCGCCTTATCATTCAACAGTGGGTGATACGCGTGCAACTGCATGCACTGTCCAACAACACATAACACGCACACTGTTTTCCGGCACATTAGTGTTCAGGCACGTACCATAGCAAAATATTTGATGGCCAAAAGATTAAAGCACTCGCCCGCAAGCAGCTAAAAGTGCTGTGTTCGGGCCTTATAACTAATGCGCTCCTTTTGTATTTTTTTGTATTGCAGCCATTTACCAAAGAGACCAGATACATTCAGATGACACATGGCCCAACCAGTTAATTGATAAGAGTAAAAAAAAATACAAATAACTGGTGCTACCATTTGCACTTATCGCTATTGTCTTGTATAATTTGAAAATGCATGTAGCCTGTTGAAACTCGCTCTAAGTGTCTGGTGCCCAGTTACCTCAGGGTACGGCATGCGGTATAAATAAAAAAACTAAACTAAACTAAACTAAACTACCTGGTGTATCATACACACATTTCTCTCTCCCGCTCTCTCTCGCTCTCTTTCTCTCACTCTCTCGCTCTTCCTCTGCACTTTCCTTCTACCTCTGTGCTTTCTTTCTCTCTCTGCCTCACTGTCTCTCTCTAATATTATAATTATTTTCATTAATAATGTATGTGTAATGCGCTGAACACCTCAAAAGAGGCACAAAAGCGCAGAAGCGCAAGGAAGGGGATAGAATACATGAAGGTAAATTAAATCAAATCCAGACGAGGAATCGATAAGCAGAGCAAAAGATCAAGCCTGGAAAAGCATTAACAGCAGAAAAACAGCGTCTCAACATCAGAGATGAGTCTAAGTTGAAGGGGGAGCTGATTCCATAAAGTCCGTCGGAGTCCTTTGTGTCCTTGGGACCCTGTGTGCAAGCGAGAAGCAGTGGAGCAGTGAAGGGGTTAATCGTTTGCTGGAGGCTGGAGGTGGGCTCTGAGGATTTATAATCCCCTTTCAACGCGGAGTGTGCGGAGTCCGTCGGAGTCCTTTGTGTCCTTGGGACCCTGTGTGCAAGCGAGAAGCAGTTGAGCAGTGAAGGGGTTAATCATTTGCTGGAGGCTGGAGGCGGGCTCTGAGGATTTATAAACCCCTTTCAACGCGGATCGCGCGGAGTCCGTCGGAGTCCTTTGTGTCCTTGGGACCCTGTGTGCAAGCGAGAAGCAGTGGAGCAGTGAAGGGGTTAATCATTTGCTGGAGGCTGGAGGCGGGCTCTGAGGATTTATAATCCCCTTTCAACGCGGAGCGTGCGGAGTCCGTCGGAGTCCTTTGCGTCCTTGGGACCCTGTGTGCAAGCGAGAAGCAGTGGGACAGTGAAGGGGTTAATCATTTGCTGGAGGCTGGAGGCGGGCTCTGAGGATTTATAATCCCCTTTCAACGCGGACCGCGCAGAGTCCGTCGGAGCCCTTTGCGTCCTTGGGACCCTGTGTGCAAGCGAGAAGCAGTGGAGCAGTGAAAGGGTTAATCATTTGCTGGAGGCTGGAGGCGGGCTCTGAGGATTTATAATCCCCTTTCAACGCGGAGCGCGCGGAGTCCGTCGGAGTCCTTTGCGTCCTTCGCGTTTGCGTGTTTGACGTGTTGTGCCGTGAAGGAGGAACAGAGCACACTGCCTCCGCGGATACACCCGGATACACTTGGACCCCCGTGTTATCTAGCTAGCGAGGGACGGAAGCCTGCCTGGACGTCTGCTTACCGGCAGCAAGATACTTTACTCCTTTGCTGTGCAGCCCGGTAAATCTTAAGGAACGCTGGAGGGCGGGGGGGGGAGAGTCGGACTCTGGCAGCTCCTCAAGCTGCCGGGCGTTCCCCGCCCTCCAGCCCTTGGCTTAGCTTAATTTAGCTTGACACTCTGCAGGAACCTGCTGTTGGTCTGCTGTTAATTTACAGTTGGTTTTTCTTTTTTTCCTACGGACATTTGGCTATTTTACGTCCATACCCCGGTCTTATTTGCGGACACGAACATTGTAATATTCTGATTAACCTGCAAGGACTTTAAAATGTATGCATAATTACTATTTTTTTTTTATTCACTTTAACTTATGCTAATACTTTTAACATACTTTGAATACAGTGCTAGCTGGCAAATAGTCAGCCATCAAAGCTGACCAAAGGAGGGGGGTGTGAGGGGGCTGCGAGATAGTTCTCTCCCCCTCACCTAACCCCAAAGGTCTTTTTTTTTCCTTGGGGAAGCAACCCAACGCACCTTGGGTCTCCACATTGATGGTGCAGGGCATCTAACTTACAGCCATTTATTGTGAGTCTTCTGCCACACTCTGTGATTTTGACCTCCAACTGTTTTCAGCTATCCTGGTCAAGTCGGCCTAGTTGGAGTCTGGGTTTCTGGGCCTCTGAGTATAGCCCCACAACCCATACATGGGGAAGAGAAAAGCAGGGGATGGCGGGGGTCGCAGGGAAACGGGCGAAGAAACACAAAAACGCCCCAACCATAAAAACTGCCAAACCCACTAAAACTGCGAAATCACTTCTCAATATTGGCCCCAAAGTAGCCAAACTAGCCCCCAACTCATCACAAAGATCCCTGGATTCTTACATGGATGTTATGGCCAATAAAATAGTAAACTGCCTGAATGCAGCCAAGGCAGCCTCCAGAGAGGTTGTCCCCCCGGGTATTGAGTGTGTGGGAGCAACAGATAAAAGTCCTGGCCCCTTGTTGGCTGGGGGTGTTGATTTCGGGGCTAATAATGGAGGGGGGGCAGCCCAGGTGTCACTGCCTACCCAGCGTCCCAGGGAGGGGGTGCCCGGGATAAACACTTCCGCATATGAGGTCAGGGAGGCTGCAATTTTGGGTAGCTCCATAGCCAGTGAGGGGGATAAAGAATGGCTCGAGGCATTATTAGATGAAAATCTGAGACCCTTGCAGTAATTGCTGACCTCCCTGAGAGGGCTAAAAGAGGGAGTTCTAAATACCTTGGCAATTCTGGATGACTCAATCAGGGCAGTCTCCCTTAAATTTTGTGATTTGGTCAGCATTGTTGAGGAAAGGGGAGTAGTTGACAGGCATTGTCAGTGCCCTCAATTGTATCCTCAACTGGCGGTGATTCCTCTAGTGACAAGGCCTCTGAAACAACAGACAGACAAGCTAATGTTGTTGCTATAATGGAACCAGAGGTGGTCCCAGTTGAACAAGAGGGGATGAGGGGGTCTGGAAGGGATATGTTGGCTAGTAACCAGATAGAAAGTACATCTGCACCGGGGTTTGGGAGTGGTCAGGGGAATGCTATAACCCTAAATCTACCACCGGAAGCGGTCCCCTTTGTGGGGATTATTACCGGACTACCTGGGCTCCTTTCGGGGAGTTTTGAATCAACACTTTCCCTGATCAATAAGGCATCCCACTGGATAAACTCGAACCTGATGGGGCCCAAGATAGACCCCAAAATTATCCAAATGGCAAAGCGAGTGGGTTGGGTTGGGAATAGGCCCAAGCACTTGAATGGGGATTGTGTGGTGGTAACTTTTTCTGACCCACAAATAACCGACTACCTTTTGAATACCAATTTGGCCCGGGGCCTGAAGCCCAATGGTAATAAACTGGTAAGCAAACTTTTACCCCTGGATTATTTCTATGTCCAGAGTGTGGGGCAGGTGTCGCATAACCAGTCAATGGGCAACAGGACTGGTAGGGGTCATGTAGAGAGGAATGCTGCCTCAGATCAGCCGGGTTTAACCAATCCACCGTTGGCTGGCTGGAGTACCATCCCTATGAATAAGAGACAGCGTAATGCTATGGAGAGGAATGATATGGCCCCCCTGCCACTTGACAATCCTTAAGAGATCCTAACGTCATGTGAGGATGTAGATAGACAAGTGGCTGTGGCTGAGGACAGCGCAGCCTTGCAAACGTCACCTGTATCTGGTGGAGGCGCCCTAAGTAAGAGCCCGGAGTTACGTCTGCTCTCGTGGAACATTGCGGGGTCAATTAGGAAGTTGAACCTGGGGCCAGTCATAGAGATTTTGCAATCAAACGCAGTGATCCTACTCCAAGAAACCTGGGCCATTGAACCCCCACACCTAGATGGTTTTGTTTCTTTTGGCATCCCGGCGAAGAAAAATCCGAGAGGCAGACATTATGGTGGTCTGTGTATTCTGATTAAGGTTTCCATCGAATGTAGGTTTGAGGTGATCCCAACGGGGTTGGATTTTATGCAGGCGGTGCTGTTAACAGCGGAAAAGGGGGCTGAAATATGTATTATTAACTTCTATAATAGCCCCCATATTTCTGATCTTGATAGATTAACTAAGGCTAAGAGTTTCATAGAAGACCTACTGCACAAGGGCAGGGACAAAACCATCTCCTATGTTTGGGGGGGACTTTAACCTTAAAATGGGTGGGGGGGGGGGCGGTTAGGGACATCTTGGACCCTCAGGAGGACATTGTGGAGAATATCCCCCCAGGTGTCTGAGGGATAAGAGAACTTGCCAAAAAGGCCTACAGTTTGGCCTATGGTTGTTGGAATGGGGCTTTCGTATAGTAAATGGCCGCTTAGCTCCAGATATTCCAGGTGAGGTGACCTTCAATAACCATCAAGGCAGCTCTACCATAGATTATTTTTGTATTTCGGTGAATCTTTGGGAACATACTGTAAGCTTTGAGGTGATGGCAGACGTCAATAGTGATCATTATCCCATCTGTCTGTCACTTAAGGGCTTGCTGGGGGAATAAAATGGGGGACAATCCTAGAGAAGGGGTTACATTACAAAACAATCAGTGAGAATGAGCCCCTTGTGATGGACAACTTGGGTGATCACCTACATGCAGAAAGTGTAGTTGAGAAATTTGTAGAACTGTCAGAAGCTCTCACAACCAAATTCACTATAGTTGCAAGGGCTACGGGGAAGGTACTGAAGAGAGGGTGGTTTGACGAGGCCTGCAAAAAGGCAAAGAAAACCCTGCTGCTGACACTCAAGGATGTTTCGAGCAGCAGATCTGTGATTGCCCTAGCCAGGAAGGCATATAACCACGAGTTAAAGAGAAGGAAACTGGAGATCGAAGGGTCAGCTTGGGAAGGTTTTCTGAGTGCTGCTTCGAGAGGGGACAAGAAGGCCTTCTGGGCCTTTGTAAAAAATGGGCCGGAGAGCTGTTGGTCCAATGTGGGTAGTGGCACCCACGTGGAAGAAGAAGCCTGGCTAACTCACTTTGGGAGCTTGTTTGGGTCAACAAGTACACAGGTCCACCTAAACTTTGTTGGGTCATGCCTGAAATTTGAGGTGGAGGAGATTGAAAAGGCTATTAAGCTCCAAGCGCATAACAGAGCCCCGGGCCCTGATATGATTCCGTCTGATCTATTTCAAAATCCTGTAGATTTATGGGCCCCACTCTTAACGGTGGTGTTTAACGCGTGCCTACAATCAGGGAAGTATCCCCCCTCTTGGAAAAAGGCGATAATCTTCCCAATCTTTAAGAAGGGGGATATGTCCAGCCCTGGTGCGTATAGGCCAATATCTTTGTTGGACTCCTCCTTCAAAATTTTTGGAAGAATTCTGTTGGCCCGAATTGAAACTTGGATCGGTGAACAGTCTATCCTTTCTGACGTTCAATTTGGGTTTCGCCCAGGTGTGGGCACAATGGAACAGAGCCTTAACTTATATCTTCTAGTGGCTAACTCAGTTTTCAGCTGGGGTGAGGCAGTTTATTTGGCCTTTATGGACCTGAGCACAGCTTTTGATAAAGTGGACAGAGCTAAACTCTGGGCTGGGCTTGGGTCCTTAGGTTGCCCTGGGGATATCTTGCGGGTGTTGGTTGACCTACACACAGATAATCAGGCATGTGTCCGCAGTGGTCCAGGGGGGCATTGTACGGCCTGCTTCCAGGTGGGGTGCGGAGTAAGACAGGGCTGCGTGCTGGCCCCCATCTGTTTCTGTCTCTACATCAATGGCCTTTCCCAGGACCTTTTTGATATTCTGGCAGACTTCTTGGTTCTGGGGGGAAGGGGCTTTCCGGTATTGGCTTATGCTGATGAGACAGTCCTTCTAGCAAGAACGCCTAGGACTCTACAGGCCCTGATTAATGCTTGCACAACTTTCATGAATAATTTGGGTCTAAAAATAAACTCAAAGAAATCAGCAGTCATGGCCTGTGTAGGCAGAAAACGCTCAGCCCCAATAAAACCAATGCTCTGTGTTGGGGAAATTCTATGACAAGACCGGAGGCGAGCATTATGCTTTATCTTCTTTAATTAATGCTAACCACAGCTTTTTAAATCTTTCTTTGTTTTCATATATAACATTTTTTTATTTTTTTTATTTTTTTTATATAACTCGTATAAACAGAGAAAAGAAAAAATTAAAACATCATCGTCTTAACATGACAAAACTACATTTCCCATGAGGCTTCTCTGCCTAGTAGTCCCACAGCCTCTCTTTCACTGTCCAATCCGGCAATCCTTCCTGCTATAAGTCCCTGTTTCCCTGGGTCCCTTCCTCTTGTTTTTTGCTGCAGCCACAGATAAGTGACGTTTATTATGGATAGTGCTTGATTATACTATCTTTGTCAGTTGAAACGTTTCAAGAATGGACTTACTTATTCTTAATTGTGCGCGCGAGCAACTAACAAGCGGCAAAGCGTTCGCGCGAAGCTTTACATGCGCTGACCTCGCGAGTAGCATAGCGTATTTCAGAGCGGCCGCCTGCCGAGCCCGCGAGTGATCTGACACTCGCTTTAGGGCTCAGGCAGCCGGCCGCACGACAACGCATCTAACGTTGATGGAGCTTGCGTAATGCGCGGAGTAAGCCCAACCGACCTTAGAAACAAGGTGAAGTGCGCGTATGCGCATCGACTTACAATCTCCTCAGTGGAACGTTTTCTTGCTCGGAGAAAACGTACGGCCAGTCCTTTGCCCTTATTTCGTTCCTAGGAGCGCGAATTTCGCTATTTTCTTAGCGGTTCGCCCTAGCACAGCAGAGGTATCCCAGATTTAAAAAAAAAAAGATAATAAATAATTTCAGTGACCATTGTAGAGGAGCTACGTCTTTAACCCACTAGTTTCCTCCGTACGGCACATACAATTACCATGGCATACAGCATGGGAAATGAGGCTTGGAGTGAAGGGAGCGAAGGAGGACTGAACCAGGAAGCAGAATGCATGGAGGAAGATATAGACCTCTCCCAAAGCTTCAAGAGATTGCTAGGCGACTCATTAGTTCAAGCCGTAGCACTAGGAGTTAAGCCTCTACAAGACAGGCTATTAGTCCTGGAAGAGATGCTGGGCAGAAAAGCTGGCACGCTTGATCCCGGAGAAGGAACCTCCACACAAAATCCTCTGCAAAAAAGTGAGAAGGGGAAGAAAGTGGCCCGGAAGAGGAAACACTCTTCTACTCCCCGGTGCAAAAGTACAGGGAAGGATAAATCCCTAGAGGTGGCTGATGCATTCAACAGGCTTAAAAGTGCCTTCCTGACGAATACAGCCCTGCCCAACCTCGTACCCCCTACCCCAGGGGCGAAAAATATAGGGGATGCCTATTCATCATCCTCGGAGCATTCAGATCAAGAACAGCCAGAGGAGGATGTTCAAAGCATAAGCAAAGTAAGCGTGGTCTCGCAAAAGAGTGCAGGCGAGCCTAAAGCCAGCAGTGTGGAGGCCCTTCTGGATGAAGAGGACATATCAGACATGTTCGACCCGGACACCATAAGGCACCCCAGATCGACAGACTGGATGCCTTCTCCAAGGGTAGCCCTTTACATGGCCTAAAAAATGAGGAAGCCTATGGAAAAAGACATTAGATTCAGACTCAAAGCTGAGTGTCCGAGGCCAGAGCTAACTGGGAAAGTTGCAGATACACCCGAACTCGACGCAAAGATGCTAACCTTCATTACGAAGGCAGGGAAAGACACCAGGAAAGGTATGGATAGGGCATGGAAAACATGTCAAGACAAGCTGCTAGACATAGCCGGCCCTATAGCAAAGATAATGGACCTGGCCGAAAGGGCCAGAGATACAGGGGAGCCAGTCGACCCATCCATCCTAGCAAGCTGGGCGCAGAGGGCAGTCTGCATGCTAGGCAATGCAAACTGCGCCATATCTTTGGAACGACGCAGATCAGCCCTATTGATAATTAATAACAAACTTGGGGACTTAGCGTCCTATGAAGCCAGGGAAAGCGCCCAAGGTCTCCTGTTCGGTGATACATTCGTTAAGGAGATGAACAGGTTCGTCGGTATTTATACGGCGCTGGAGAAGGCGCAGGCCTCCATCAGGAAGGTGTTTCCGGGAAGAGTTTTTTCAGGGGCCGGTCGATATAGAAGCCGCTCGACCGGCCGCTTCAATAACAGAAGAGCGCAAGGCCCCAGAGCCCAATATTGGGAGACCCGACAACAAGACGCCTTCTTCCCGAACAGAGGACGAGGCTCGCGGGGACGTCCGGGATGCGGATATTACCGACACCAGAACAACAATACAGGTGAGAGAACGCGCAGCGACCTATCCTCCTGTGGGGGGCAGGACAACGCTCGATTTGCACAACTGGCGCGAGTTATCGTCAGATGCGTGGGTCCTTCAGACCGTTCAAGGCTTTATGCTAGAGTTCTTAGATCATCCAGTACAGTATCGGCCTCCTCACAGAATTCAAATGACGCAAACAGAAGAAGCGCTATTAGGAGCAGAGATCCAAGCCTTAGCGCAGAAAAACGCGATAGAGAAGGCGACCGAGAACACCCATTCCTTCCTGAGCAATATTTTCCTAGTACATCGCAAGGACAAAGTTCGTCCAGTGATCAATCTGAAAGAGCTCAACAGCTGGTTAGTGTACAAACACTTCAAGATGGAAGGGATCCATCTACTAGGAGACTTGCTCAGGAAGGGAGACTGGCTAGCGCGCCTGGACCTGAAAGACGCATATCTCACCGTGCCCATAGCAGCGCCTTTCCGACACTTCCTAAGATTCAGATGGGGAAGCGAGCTCTGGCAATTCAAATGCCTGCCGTTCGGTCTAGCATCCGCACCATGGGCGTTCACCAAACTCATGAGGCCCGTTGCGACAGCACTTCGAGAACAAGGATGTCGGATGATCGTCTCCTTAGACGACATCCTTTTCATGGCCGAAGACAAAGACCGCTTACAAAAACAGGTCCACTGGGCGATAGAGCTGATCTCCAATCTGGGATTCCTGGTGAACAGAGACAAATGAGAGCTAGCGCCAACCAGGCGACTAGAATTCTTAGGCTTCACCATAGATACAAAGAAAGCTACATTGGAGTTGCCAACTCAGAAAATGAAGGCTATCAAGAAAGCTCTGAGGACAGCGCTCAAGAAGCCGCTGATCTCTCTTCGTTATCTAGCCAGGAGATTAGGGCTTTTGGCAGCATCCATACAAGCAGTATTTCCCGGGCCGTTACATTATCGAGCTCTTCAGAGGCTGAAGATCAAATACCTAAGGAAAGGCTGGAGATACCATCGACTAGTACCCTTAGACGAAGAAAGCAAGTCCAAGCTCATCTGGTGGCTCCACAATATGGAAGCCTGGAACGGCCAAGCCATTTTCGGCGACGTACCAGAGTTGGTTATAGAGTCAGTTGCCAGCAGGTCTGGCTGGGGGGCGCGATGTGGCGAGATAGAGACAGGAGGAAGATGGTCAAAAGAAGAATTAGAACTTCATATCAATTGTCTAGAGTTACAAGCGGGATCATTCGCAGTGAAAGCATTTACCAGGGACAAAGCACACTGCAGCATACTTCTCAGGATGGACAATATATCTGCAGTAAGATATATCAACAAACTGGGAGGTACCAGGTCCAAGATGTTAGCGGAATTAGCGAAAGATTTCTGGCACGACTGCCTACAGAGACAGATCACAGTGAAGGCAGAGTATCTCCCAGGGGCCCTGAATTCAGTGGCGGACTGGAACTCCCGACACCTAGTAGATTACAGCGACTGGAAACTACACAGGGACATATTCGAGAGACTGGAAGCGAAATGGGGTCCCCTGTACACAGACCTGTTCGCCTCGAGACTGAACACTCAACGGGCGAACTACTTCAGCTGGAGGCTAGACCCGGAAGCCCAAGGCACTGAGGCGTTCATGCATCATTGGGGGTCGCAGAAGCACTACGCTTTTCCCCCCTTCGCGATGCTGGCGAGGGTACTAGCAAAAGTGCGCAGAGACAAGGCGCAAATAGTGATAGTGACGCCAGAGTGGAAGTCGCAAGCTTGGTTTCCAGTTCTGATGGAACTTTCTACGGATTTTCCACAGAAGATTGCATACAGACCAGACTTGCTGGTCGATCCAGCAGGAGTTCCTCATCCTCTGATAGAGAATCAATCCTTGTCACTGATAGCGTGCAGAATTTCAGGCATAGATGGCAATTGCCAGGCCTTTCAGAAGACGCTACAAGACTTATCAATCTATCATGGGCCCCATCTACAATCAGGAGCTATAATTCCGCATGGGAAGCCTGGGACCTATGGTGCAGGAGGGGGAGTATATCTCCCATTTCAGCACCTGTAGTTGAAGTTGTGAATTTCCTAGCCAGCCTCCCTTCAGCAGGTAGAGCTTTCAGGACCGTAGGGGTATATAGGTCAGCAATCTCTGCGGGGCACGAGTTAGTGGACGGGGCACCAATAGGGGAACACCCGGCGGTGTCCCGATTGCTGAAAGGTGTGAAGATGAGCAAACCTCCCGGACCCAAGTACTCATCACTGTGGGATGTCCAAAAAATTATACATCTGTTCGAGCAATGGCCTAGTAACAACTCTCTATCAGGAAAGCAACTTTCAGGCAAATTAGCTACACTCCTTTGCCTAGTGTCTTGTAGAAGAGTTTCAGACGTTAAAGCACTCGAAATAGACAGAAATATGTATTACCCAGAAGGGATAGCCTTTACCATAGCGCAGCGTACAAAGACCAATTCTAAAGTGATCTCATATCCATATTGGCCGAATAATGAGAAATTGTGTGTGGCAAATTGCATAAAGTGTTATGAAGCAGCGACAGCAGCGGTTAGGCCACAAGGAGTGAAACAATTGCTTATAGCGCGTATAAAACCATACAAAGCAGTCACATCAGCTACGATAGCTAGATGGGTGAAGGAAATAATGGAATTGGCAGGTATAGACACGTCTAAATTTGGGGCTCATTCTACCAGGGGAGCAATGGCTTCACGGGCTTTTGCAGTAGGAGTTCCGCTGCAAGAGATCATGAAAGCAGCAGACTGGTCGAGCGACTCAGTCTTTAAGACTTTTTTATTTCAAACCAGTATCCAATATAGCAGCTGCTGTGGTAGAAAGCTTTGAACAAGCATAATGCTCGCCTCTGGTCTTGTCATAGAATAAAGATTGCCCATGCGACTAGCGCAGGAAGTCTTGATTCTATTAAAGACACAGAGGCGAGCATTATCCCACCCTATGGAATACAGTGATGGGTGTTATGTTATGATCTGTAACGGTTTCAAAGTTGTGTACGTAAAGACTTGATTATGATATGTGACAAACTGTATTCCCCTTCCCTAACATGCGCATTTCTCTTTTTGCGTAGGAGAGGATCAAAAGAGTAACAGAGATTAGTGTATGGAAGGCAGCAGTCCTGCGAATTTAGAGCATGACAAAGCTATCGAGGATAGAAAAGACAATTTCTGTTTGGAGTTACGATAATTCAGTTGGACTTTAGACTTTGTTCAGTTAATCGGTGCGCTGCAAAAGAAGAGGAAGGGACCCAGGGAAACGGGGACTTATAGCAGGAAGGATTGCCGGATTGGACAGTGAAAGAGAGGCTGTGGGACTACTAGGCAGAGAAGCCTCATGGGAAATGTAGTTTTGTCATGTTAAGACGATGATGTTTTCATTTTTTCTTTTCTCTGTTTATACGAGTTATATAAAAAAAAAAGAAAACATTTTTTTATATATGAAAACAAAGAAAGATTTAAAAAGCTGTGGTTAGCAGTAATTAAAGAAGATAAAGCATAATGCTCGCCTCCGTGTCTTTAATAGAATCAAGACTTCCTGCGCTAGTCGCATGGGCAATCTTTATTATACCCAGAGTTAAGGCTTTTTTTTTTTATTATTATATTAAGTTGTTTTAATCAAGAAACTTGATTTTTCAACAAATACCATAAATAATACTTTTGAAAACAATTATCAAGAAACAAGATATTAAAACAAAAGGAGAAATCAAGAAATTGTAGTAATAATTTACAAGAATTTCAGAATATTCACAAAGACATTAATAACAATAGGAAATTCAATAGTTGATAACATTTTTAAGAAGAAATCATATCATACACAATTATTACCATAAAATTACAAAAATTGTCAAACTATTAACAAGAACCTCAATTGGTAGTTCGCTAAATATATTCACAATTTACTATGATTTGATCTTTTATCTTGAAGTTTTAAGCTATAAAGATAGTTCAAAATAGTGTACTTCATTAGCTGAGTATTGGAGTGAAACAATACCTCCCACAATTTTTCAGTTGTTGTTATGACATAATCTTGCAATAGAGGTTTAAAATGCAAAGGTCTCTGCCTGAGGAGTGATGGGCATTCTGCACATAAGTGTTTCATAGATTCAATGGCTACTCTGCAGAACCTACATGGAAGCTCGTCCTCAGTTATTAATTTACGATTATACAATATTTCATGTGTCGGCCATAAATTTAAGCAAAAGCGTAGGAAATCATTTCGCAATCGAGAATCAGGGAAAATCATCAAATATTTTTCAGTAGATCCAAAACGTTTAACATTACAGGGATTATTGGCAAATGAGCGGTATTGATTACACGCTCTTCTTTGTATCCAATCAAACTCCCATAAGCGCACCTTGGCTTTGTTTGGATTAGCTATAAAAAGAGATGTAGAAATGCCTGCATTAGTAATGATTTCCTGCGCCTGCGTTCTCCAAGTAAGAGGAAATACATCTTTTGAGCCTAAGAGATACCTTGCAATGATGTTAATGAGGCCATTTTTGTTCTTAGCCATCACGCATTTTCTGTAGAGAGTACACATTTTCCACTTGTGCATGGCATGTAAGGACAATAAACCCAATTCATGCCTTACGATACATATTGGCTGAGATAACGGGAGACCTAGCACTCGTTTCCAATAGCAGCCCTCAAGTAATGACCAATGATGGTATGATTTTTTTAGGGCAGCCTCCGTACCATACATTATAACTGGAACACATTTTTGCTTATAATAATTTATAATGGGACTTATTGAAAATGTGCAATATTTGATTTTAATTAAACGTGCCTGTGACACCGCTGTCAGTACTTTTTGCTTAGTTCTTAATTCATCAGGATTTGAGCTGCAGTTGTGCGTGACAAGGGTGCCTAAGTAGATGTAAGATGGCACTATGCTTACAGTTGTTAGTTGAAGGGGCCATTGTTGTTTTGATGCAACGTTGTCTAGATGTTCCGAATTGTATGACTTTAGTTTTAGATATATTAACAGTTAGACAGTTTGCTACTGTGTATTTATCCAAGATTTGCAATAAGATGCGAAGGCCATTCGCAGTCTTTGAAAGAAGCACCATGTCATCTGTATATAGCAAGTGTTTGACGTGGGTGTTGTTGATTTTTGGCGAATCTGTAATAGCAATTTCAAAGTCCTCTCTTATGTCCGAGATAAAGAAATTAAATATCGCCAATGCCAATAGACAGCCTTGCTTTAAGCCGCGTGCAGTAATTATTGGCTCAGATAGTAGGCCTCCGTGGTTCAATCTAATTTGTATGGATGTACTGGTGTGCAGTTGAATAATCCACTTCAAAACATGCCAGGGACAACCTCTGTCCATGAGTTTTTTAATAACATTTCACGAGGTATGGCATCAAAGTCCATACGAAAGTCTATGAACGCCATATATAATGCTTGTTTTCGCTGGTGAGCTTGATGGATAATTGAGTTCAGAATGATGACATTGACTGATGTACCTAAACCTGGTAAAAACCCGGTCTGAAATGCATCATGCAACTTGCACACATCCAACCATATGTTGAATTGTTTCAATACCAAGCGGGTGAAAATTTAACCCGGACAATCAAGGAGGGGAATGGGGCGGTATGGTGAAGGGTCCGCTCTATTGCCCTTCTTGAAAATGGGGACTATGATAGAACGTTTCCATGAATCTGGTATACTGCCCTTTGCAAAAATGTGAGAAAAAATTGTAATGAGAATGGAGGACCACTCGTAGGGGTGATCCTTAAGCATGCCATTGTGCAAGCCATCTGGGCCAATGGCTCTCGATCGACTTAGATTTTTAATGCATAGAAGAATGTCTGCAAATACAAGTGGGAAGGCATGCGATGTTACCATATTCAGTGGACTCAGATTAAAGTCTGGGAACGGGGATTGGTACAAGGAATTGAAGTGGTCATACCATTTATCATTGGTTACAGCAGATGTAAGTATAGCTGCTTGCGATTTGAAGGTAGCAATGTTCAGATAATTCCAGACACCACTAGTTGATTTAGTGAGTATCTGTTTTAGCATTTCTTCTCCGTTCTTTTGATAACGAAGGGCTCTCTCACTTTTTAACCAGCACCTATAAATTGCTTTTAATTGTCTTTTAAGCGCAGATCTATTGGCCAGAGGTTCAAACTTTAGATTGCGTATATCTTGTCTAAGTTTTTTTTTTTTTTGCTGAAGAACTGGATTATATGTGTGTTGATGCTTATATCTGATAGTGTGATCTGCCAATCTGATCTGCTTAAAGAGCTGCATCATGCTAACATAGGACTTGGGGGAGTTATCAGTTGAAGAATTGAAACAAGTAGCCAAAACACGATTATAGTGGACTAATTTCTCAGGGTTCCATTGTAAGCGAGAGCCCCTATTATTCACGTATAAGGAGGATAAATGGATGGATTTATAGATGGGACGCTGGCCAGATGGTAATTTGAGCAGCATGATAAGTTTATGATGGTCGCTGGCAGGAGAGGGTACTACATGTAGAGATTCAACCTGGGGAAAGTAATTTTTGCTGATATAAATGTAGTCTAAAGTGGCCTGACGCGATAAATACGCCCAGGTCGCGCAGCCTGGTACATCACCAGGCACAGAGTTGTTAACCATGATAAGCCCTCTTTCTCGCATGGTGAATTCTTCAGGCATATATTTGTTATTATCAAATGGCAGGATGTGTAAATTTAAGTCACCAAGAATAATGGAGCATGTGATGCTAGCATCGGCAGCTATTATGTCAAGATGAGCGGAGAGGCAGGTAAAGAAGGAATCGACTGATAGGTTTTGTCTACTCCAATATATATTTACAATGGCTAAATTTAACTCACCTCGAGTCAGTTTCACGCTCTGAAAGTAGGGAGATGGAGAGGGATATTGTGTAATGCTGAAGCCTCAATCATGCTTAATGGCTATAAGTAGGCCGCCAGAAGGGCGCCCCATTAATTTCTTAAGTGCAGGTGTTGAAACAATTGCATGTGAGGCCCAGCATGGGGTCTCTGTAAGCCATGTTTCTTGTAGGATCAGTAGGTCATATTGGTCCATATTGCCATCTATTGAATTTATAAAATGACCATGACCTCTAGTGTTCCAGCAGAGAAAGGCAATTGTGCCTATATCATTTTCTAGTTATGAATGTATGCCGTGGTCTTGTGCACTTGGAATTCTTGAGACTTGGGAAAAAGATGTAATTTTAGTTGCATCATTTTGTCGGGACTGATAGATGGGAATTTGCGATTTCTCAATTTTATGAGCACTCGGTTTGGATTCCTGAGATAAAATGAAACCCATATCGAAGAAGGCCATCCTTGCTTGCCAGAGTAGATCAAACACCAGACCTGTGCGGACATATATTCTAACTTCCGCTAGGTCGTTTAAATTCGTGAATTCCACTAAATCGATGTCAGTAGTAGAGAGTTCTTTCAGCTGTGGTACATCAGAACAAATGTTCAAAAAGCTCGTCCTGTTGAGAACATAGCTAGGAAATGGTGATGGGCGACACTTTAAATTAAGGGAGTGAAGTCGCAGTTTATCTGGAGCACGCAAATCTTGCGAGTTTGTCATTCCTTTGCGTGCTTGCGGGTCACTAGTCCTATTTAGATTTTGCTGGTGGACCTGCTGTTTGTTTGTAATATTAAATTCTTGTGGTACAGTGCACATTTTGGGCAAATTAGCCACTAAGGGGACTCTATAGTCTCTATCACAGGATTTAAGTTCATTCATATATTGGTCTATGGATGATTTAATATAATCTTGTACCTCTTGTGACGAGGCTGTAAGTATAGGATTTGGTTCATTTTGGATATGGGTGACGCCATTAAAAGCCGCCTCAGAGGTTACTTGCGCCTGTGGCCGGTCTAAAGAGGTGGCCAGAACAGACTTATTCCCAGCCTTTTTGGAGGTCAAGTCAATAGGTGGCAACTCACTCAAGTCCTTAGGGGGGCATATAACTAGAGATGATGCCTTCAGTTGATCCACCGTTTGAGGTGGCAAAGTAACTTGGGGAGTTGGTAGCGAGTGAAGAGTATAAGCATGAATTGAAGCTCTTATTTCGTCTCGCAATTGGGACATGATAGATTCAGTTTCTTGCTGCAGGCTAGTGTTAGATGTTATAGGTGTGGGTGTGACGGTGCTAATAAAAGCACACTGCTTAGTCATTGTAGTGGAGACATTGGCAGCTGGAGTTGGAAACATAGTGAGTGGGATAGGGTTCGGAAAGATGGTCTGTTTCGCAAGAGTCACTAGATCATCAAGTGGCTTATATGCGGCCGCCGTTGGAATCTTGTCCGCAGGAAGGACAACAGGAAGTATATTTGTAGGCGGTCCTAGTCGAGTAGGGATTTTGACATATTTGCGTGCAGTGTCTTTGGATTTTGGACAGTGGGTTTTTTTTTGGCTTGATATCTTCGTCCTTTTCCAATCTTTTCTTGAACGTCGAGCTCCTATTACTTTATTTGGTAAAGTTGCTGATGATTGCGTGAAAAGATCAAATATGTTTGTTGACTTTTCAGTGGTTACTTTGGGGGTCTGTGATGGATCCAGCTCAGACACTGTTTGAATTACTTCAAAGTCTAGCTGGGATTGAGTGAAATTACAATTGTTGGGCAAATCATGTGCTACGGATCGTAATTGTGCAATTTCGATAAGTGACTGTTGTGTCACAGTGTTGGCCCCTGCTATGTTTGATTCACTAGGAGGTGATGTTAATAGTTGTATTTCCTCATTATTAATACTAGCCACAGGCCTAGAACATGAGGTTTTGGCGCAGAATTGTTCAATAACTTTAGTGTGGTGACAAACTTTATGATCTAAAAGTTCGTATAATTTTGCAATAATTAATAAAGCAGTATTCATAGCAGTCAGTGTGTTATTGAGCGCCGGGGCCTGAGGAAATAAAAAGTGTTTATCTTGAGATTTGTGTATAAAAAAATCTGATGGGCGACCCTCTTCATGAAATCTGGTACGCCGTGGGGTAGGCGCAATGAAAGATGGAGATTCATTGATGGTTTGATTATGAGTTTTGTCTAATAATGGGGACGAAACAGAATTCAAGTGATTGGGATGTGAAGGGGGGCCAGAGATAGCAGGTACTACTGTGTTGTTATGTGATTGATCCTCCTGCAATTGGATTAAGTCGCCTGTGTTTGAGCATATGTATAGCACATCAGTGCTAAAACAGGTTAAATTATGAGATAGATTCATGGATTCCATAGTGTCTTCGCCTACTTCTCCTAATACTCGTAATTGCTCATACGCTTGCCGTAGATTGACCTGTGCACCTACAGAGCACTGATTAGGTGCCAAGGGCAATGTTGAAGTTACTTCTACCTGAGGGAAATCAATGTTTTGTGCACTGTTTATCGCCTGAGCTTTGTGAACAGGAGAGCAATATTTCTGCTTGTTTGAATTGGGATGAAAGGTATCATGTATGTCTCCCGCTAAACATGCAGACTCTAATGTGGTATCTGTGACTTCCACATGACTGCTTGTAGATGAAACGCCTTCAGCAGAAAGGCACAGGGTTGATATGGTATTAGGAGGATCGATAGAGATGGAACAGGTGAGTGGAATGGTGTCCAGTCAATTGGTCGACAGCAAACTGGTCGACTGCAATTTGGTCGACACCATTTGGTCGAATGCCAAATGGTCGAATTTTTTTTTTTTTTTATATATGTGTTTTGTGGGTTTTCGTGTGGGGAAAAAAAAAAAAGAAAAAAAAGGGGCTTGGGGGGACCCCCCCAAAAAAAACCAAAAAAGGGGTAAAAAAAAAAAATAAAAAAATCGACCATTTGGCATTCGACCAAATGGTGTCGACCAGTTGTCCTGTCGACCAAATGTTTTCGACCAATTGACTGGTAACCGAGTGGAATGTATGCTTGCTGTGCAGGCTGAAGCATTGCTGGAATTAAGGTCTCTGTGACACTGGAGGCTTGTGAAGACGCAATGCCAATTTCTGTTGTGATCACCATAGGCACAACAGAGGGAGGCAACGTTCTATCCGTTGATCTTTCACAAATTGTTTGGGAGTGGACAGTAGCAGCTCGCATTACTTGACTTTGAGAATTGGGGGAAGTGGGAGTGACAAATGACAAAATCGACTGTTTTAAGGAAGGGCGAGAGACAGCAGTAAGAGGGCCCGGAACCAAGTTCGGCATGCCTGTTTTCAAAGTATTTTTCACAATGACCATGGTGTTCTGCTGTACAAGAACACAAACTTTAAAACACACAATTACAGTGTATACTAAAATGAATGATGGTAAAATCGGATATTAAATAACAATTCTTCTAACTTAAAAATATATCAACTATAATTGTATCGCCTTGGGAACGCCCGATGGCTTGAGGAGCAGCCTTAGTCCGTCTCTCCTCCCCACAGTTCAACTAATAAACGGTGATCAGCACGGTTTACCTTTTTAGTCTCTTCAGCCACCCGAGCCAAACAGCAGCAAAACAGTGCTTCACATATAAAATGCAGTGCCCTTTACTCCGCAGTCGGGCTTAACGCCGCAAGGGTGACTGGGGCGGGTTTTTCAAGGCTGGTAGTGTCACGTGACGATTCACGTGACCGCCGCAAGGCCCCTCCCCCACCAGGAAATGCGGGCAAGCCGGCAAGAGTCCAAGATGACTTGCAGTGCCGATGTTCAAATATTTCAAACGAAAGCGCTTTCACAAGTTCCTCTGAAAGGGCAACAAACACGCCGCTCGGGCGACTGGGGCGGGTTTTTCAAGGCTGGTAGTGTCACGTGACGATTCACGTGACCGCCGCAAGGCCCCTCCTCCACCAGGAAACGCGGGCAAGCCGGCAAGAGTCCAAGATGACTCGCAGTGCCGATGTTCAAATATTTCAAACGAAAGCACTTTCACAAGTTCCTCTGAAAGGGCAGCAAAGGCTTTTGATTATCTGGGAATTAGTTTCTCAGAAGCACTAACCGGTGGGGCCCACGTGGCCAAACAATCTGCTAAGATGAGCTAACAACTAGGCGGCATATTTAGATTCATGTCTAAATGCATGGGACAACCACTGGATGTGATCACCAAGATTTATGGAGTACAAAGCGTAGCTACTACTATGTACGGTGCACCCATATGGGGTTTCCAGAATGCAGCCGAGATACAAAGGAAGGTGACCAAATTTTGCAAAAACTTGCTGGGACTCCCGTCCAGTGCCTCTGGAATAGCAACGCACAGAGAACTGGGTGTGGAGTTCTGGGAGGACCATTGAACATGCCTCTCTTTGTCATTTCATCATTCATGCTGTGTTGGGTAGAGATAGATGGAAAAAAATCCCATGGCTTGCATATGTCTGGAAAACTCTGGGGGAAGCTAATCTGAGCTCCCTCTTTCCACCCGCTACATTAATCACTAAGAGGGAGGGGGCGCAACATAAAATAGCATTGGGTGAGATCACAGTGAGGAAAAGAATCCTGGAGGATTATGGCCACAGATCTGGACAATTTCACACCAGTATTAGTAGGCTCACAGGAATACAACCTTACCTGACCTGGAGTCCTCATAAAAAAGACAGGTGGCTGATCACGAGGGCACGGTTTGATTCTCTAAGGTTACAAGGGAACACTTACAAATGGAAAGGCTTTCCCGACTCTGCAGGTTGCCCAATCAGTGGCCATCACCTCGAGGATTTATCCCATCTACTGTTTTTTTGTACAGGCTATGCCGGCATTCGTAGAGCGACCTTGATCCCTGCCCTTAAGAAGACAGCGATACGTTCGCATAGGGCAGCTCTCATGTTTCTTTGGAGTGCCGACACGCCCTATACAGCGTGGGCACTGCTCATGTTTTTGAAGAGAGCGATGTTCTTCAGAAAGGGTTTATTACAACTGCAAGGTGATGCTAGCTAGTACATTGTATTTTATAATAGTTTTTATCAACTGGTATTTAATGTTTACTTCTCATTTTTAACTGATGTTGCTAGTGTTCTTATGGGCTTATAATTATTTATGAAATTATATGACCAATGATGTTATTGTAGGTTATCCGTTTTGAATGTTCATTTTAGAAAGAGATAACACCAACGGTTAAGCACTCCCCCCTGCAATCCTCACACCCCAAACATTAGCTAACTTGATTGATTTGAATGTAAGGCAGTGGCAGGGAGTAGAGTAGAGAGAGGAAATTTAATTTAGAGGACAGCCCACCACCCGCAGATGGGAAGTCAAAAAAGAAAGTGAAAAACGTTTTTTTGGAGCAAAATGGCAGAATGGGATTTTGATTATTACTCACAACAGCTATGGGACAGAATGAAAGGAAATTCATGTTGCTGCAGTTGAGATAGGGAAGCATAGAGACTACTAATCATCACACCAGGGCAACATAGAAATAAAGTAGGAAAATCAGTTTTGGGAGCAAGCAAATGCAAAAGGAAAAGTACAATGGCAAATGGAAATTCATTTCACACTGGATATACAATGAAAGGCGTGCAGAGAAGGGGCTTTGCTCAGAATAGAAACACCGGTTTTCAATGACAAGGGCAGGGACACATAATAGATAGACTTGTAGGCAAAAGGAATTGCTCTCATTGGGACTACGGTTTGGGGTTTTAACAGAGCAGATAGAAATTTATGGGGTAATGCACACAATACACAGACAAACTCGCTTTTCAGTTACAAGGAGACTAATCCTTTTGAAGCAACACTTTAATGACTATAATTATTAGAGAAAGACACCAGGGTCAAGGGGGTTCATTTTAAATGTTAACCAGCTTGTACCCTGAATTTCAATTGGGGAATTAATTGATTTACTTAAAACATATTCTAAGGATTTACACAGACACTGAGAGGTTTACCAAAGGGAATATGCTAACATACACAGATTCTTCTATGGGAAGGTGACTGTATTACACTGGCAATTCAGGGTTCTCCATTAGGTTTTTAATTAGGTTTTCTTTGGGGTGCAATGCACCAAAAAGGAATGGCTTATGCAATTTAGAGTTGGGGTTATTTGCTACTTACAAAGTAAGCCTTGGTTTGGGATTCTGGAAAGCCAGCTGGATCTCAGGACACTCTGAACAGCTAGGCAAGGGTTCTGGTCACTGTTAAGCTCACCTGGTAACCACGGGGACGCCACTCAGGCCTGGTAAATTGATTTGTGCCTGGAACCCTCTTCCCGATCCCGGGTAGTGCCTTTGATGGAAGTCGGGCCTAAAAGTACAGGAGGACTGAGTTCAAGACTGGTCGGCTCAGGTAAGGTCCTCTCCCACCTCCCCTGGGTTTGACCCTTAGGCCCTCTCCTCACCTTATTGTAGTATTCGGCGTGCTCTCTGTCCTGCCTTCTTTGCACGGGTGCGTAGTCTCCAGTGGGCTAGGGCGACCAAGTTACTTCACTGGTGCGAGCCCATTCAAGTGTCTTTAAGGTAGGTCTTACTGCAGCAGTCTTTGTATGATACTGTTCTTGCCTTCCTTTCTTTTGTGGTTAATGTCTTTTCTTTCTCCCTAGGTGAGTGGGAGTTTCGGCGCGTCATGCTGGTTGGATTGAGCGAGCACCTGCCGGTAATGGATGGCGCAAGAAGCGCACTGTAGTTCGGTAAGTAACGCGCTATGCGCGGCGCTGTTTCGCTTTGTATTTGCTAACCTGTGTTCTTCTTTCCTTACAGGTCACGATGGTCTTCTCCGGTGGGCGTGGTATTCCGTAACGATGCCGGCCAAGAGGTGACCAGCCAGTCGAGGTTCTCATAATGTTCGTGGCTATGCCGTGAGTAAACCTTTCCTAACGTTGCCTTTCTCGTTTTCCTTTCAGGTGGTTTTGCTCCGGTGAGTATGCAGTGTCCAGAAGATGCAGTTTGCTGGATAGACGACCGCAAGTAAGCAGAATCAAGGATGAGCGTCGGGTGGATAACAGGATGGAGTTCGCAGGTAAGAGTCTATTAATGATGTCCTTTTTCTCCTCTGCAGGCTCGTTGCTCCGATGATTGCCGGGATCAAGGACACTGGACACGGTGAGCGTTACGCTGCAGGCTGCAGAATAACGAGAAGCATGTTCTGTTGCTTGGGTGTGGTTTAAATAGCCTCCCAGCAAAGTAGTCCAGGTAAAGTAGTCCCAGGCTACCACACCCAAAAACTATACCGCATAGTCTAGTTCTAGGGAAGTAGACTATGTGAGTGCCTCCATGTTGACTGCAGGCCCAAGGAAAAGTAATCCCATTCAAAGATGTTCCTCATACTGAATATGAGCCTGGCGCCAAAGGTGCCAGGACTGACTCCAAGAGAGTCTTGGAAGAGGGTGCAAGGCCTCTGAGGCCCTAATGGAACCCCCAACCCTGACCTTACCTGGCATGTGGACATGCCAGTGGGGGTTTTGGTTAAGGGTCGTGACAGCACTCCCCCCCCAAGGCCCCTCCCACAGTGGTTCTTCTGCCCGGTCCTGGCTTGGTTGGGAAGTTCTGATGAAATTCCTTAATCAGACGTGGTGCAAGGATATTCTCGCTGGGTTCCCAGGATCTGTCTTGAGGTTTGTAACCTTTCAAATCGACTAAGTAATATAATTTGGACCTGGTGTATTTGGAGTCCAAGATTCTCTTTACTTCGAACTCTGGTTTTCCATCAACTGTTACGGGTTCTGGTGGTGTCATAACCCATGTACCGGGTTGTACCGGTTTCAGGAGTGACACGTGGAACACCGGGCGGATTTGCATATTGGCTGGTAATGCTAACCTGACGGCTACTGGATTGATGATAGATTTGATGGAATAAAGTCCCAGATAGTGAGGATGAAAAGTCCGGGTTCCTTCTATGGGTACGTACTTTGCCGCTAGCCAAACCTTGTCTCCTACTAGATAGTCGAGGGCCTTTCTTCGGTGTTGGACAGCAAATTTCTTTTGTCTGTCCTTGGCTTGGATTAGATGCTGTGTTGCCTTTTTAGAGGCCTGAGAGATGGTTGCATGAAGGATTTTCACTGCTGGCATTTCCAAGTTGGGTGGAAGGTCTAATTTGGAAGTACGTGGGTGTCTGATGTATAGGGTATATGAAGGGGTTTGTCCCGTGCTGGAATGCAATGAATTGTTGTAAGCATATTCTTCTATCCATAATAAGTCTCTCCAAGTCCCTTCCATTTGATGCAGCATGCACCGCAAGTATTGCTTGAGGGTCTGATTGGTTCTTTCTGTTTGGCCATCCGTTTGAGGGTGATGGCTGGTGGATAATCAGATGTTGATTTGAGCCATAGAACAACACTTTTTCCAGAAGTTGGACACGAACTGGCTACCTCGATCAGAGACCAATACCGATGGGAAACCATGTAGCCTAATGATATTTTCCAGGAATACTTTTGCTAAACGGGATGCATCAGGGAGGCCTTTGAAAGGGATAAAGTGTGCCATTTTCGAAAAACAAGTCTACGACTACCAAAATAGTGTTGAATCCTTGACTGGAAGGCAAGTCTGTAATGAATTCGAGAGAAAGTGTGTGCCATGGTGCGGGAGGGATTTCCAATGGTATAAGAAGTCCAGCTGGTTTCTGCTTTTGCAATTTGTTTTGTGCATACACACCACACGACTGGACATACTGGATGATGTCTTTACGCCAAGTAGGCCACCAATAGTTGTGTTTTACCTTGGCCAGGGTTTTGGCGATTCCGGGGTGACCTTCCATCAGGGAATCGTGGTAAACCAAAATGATTTGCTGTTGTAGTTCCTTTTTGGGCACATATAGACATTCTCTAAAATATGGTAACTGGTCCTTAATGGTGTATTGTTCTCCTCGAGTACGCCATTCCAGCAAGGTATTAGGACTTAGTATGCGTTGGATCTTGTTTCAGAGTTCGGTTTGTGTCAAAGCTGTCGTGAGGCCTAAGAGTTTGTCCTCAGGAATGATGGCTACCGGATCTGGAGTTGCATACACCTTTTCATCAATGCCTATGCGAGATAAGGCATCAGCCTTCCCATTCCTCACTCCTGATCGATATGTGATTACATAATCATACTCGGCGAAGAAAAGGGCCCACCGCAGTTGATGCGGGGATTGAGCCTTTGCTGTTTTCAAGTATTGCAGGTTTCGATGATCCGTGATTACTGTGACTGTATGTCTTGCCCCTAAGAGATAATGCCGCCATGCTTTAAAAGCAGATTTAATGGGCAGGAGTTCCTTGTCGGTGATGGCATATTTGAGTTCAGGAGGTGAAAACATTTGCGACTAGAAGGCCACGGGGTGTAACTGGCCAATTTCAGGGTCCTTTTGTGAGAGAACAGCCCCCATAGCCATGCTGGAAGCATTGGTTTCCACGATGTAAGGGAGGTCTGGACGAGGGTGTTGTAGGATTGGGGCAGAAGTGAATCTTCTCTTAAGCTCTTGAAAGGCTCTTTCTGCTTCTTGTGTCCAAATTAATTTCTTATTGTTTTTTCATAGTAGTAACGTAATTGGGTGTACAAATTGAGAGAAGTCTGGGATGAACCAGCGGTAGAAGTTCGCAAAACCCAGCATACTCTGGACCCCTTTTAGCGACGTTGGAGAAGGCCACTTAAGAATGGCATCTACTTTGTGTACATCCATCCTAATGCCTTTCAGAGTGAGGATAAAACCAAGGAATCCACTTTGGTTATGTGAAAAAAGCATTTTTCGAGCTTCGCATACAGTCGATGTTGGCAGAACTTGGTGAGAACGGAGCAGATGTGCTTGACATGGTCTTGTTTCGAGGCTGAATACACTAAAATGTCATCTATGTAGACCAAGGCGCAAACATCGATTAATTCCCGCAGGAAATGGTTCATGAAGTATTGGAATGCCGCAGGAGCGTTGCAAAGTCCAAAAGGTATTACCTGGTATTCATACAAGCCATATTTGGCACAGAAGGCGGTTTTCCATTCACCTCCTTTTTTTAACTCGGACCAGGTGGTACGCTCCTCTAAGGTCTGGCTTGGTATAAATCTGGGCATCCTTCACTTAGTCTAACATTTCGGGAATGAGTGGAAGGGGGTAATGATTTTTTACGGTGATCCGGTTTAATGTGTGGTAGTCGATGCAGGTCCTCAAGTCCCCTTCCTTCTTTGGTACGAAGAATAAGGGACTGGCTGCCGGTGATTTAGACAAGCGGAGAAATCCGTTTGCCAGGTACTTGTCTAGATAGGATTTCAAATGGAGATTTTCTGGTTCTATGAGTGCATAGATTCTGCCACAAGGAATTTCCGCACCAGGTATGAGGTCAATCTGGCAGTCATAGGGCCTGTGTGGCGCTAGTGTGTTAGCTTGCTCTTTCTGGAACACGTCCTGGAAATCTTGATATTCTCTCGGTAGAGTGCTAGTCACACCAAGTGTTGATGCTGTTGTTCTAGGAATCTCAGGGGTGTGGAAATCGTGTTTCTCCTCTTGGTGATAACAGGTAGGAGCGCAGACATCGGGAAAAGTCAACTTCCTTGCACGCCAATCTATCTGAGGATTGTGAGCAACTAACCATGGCATCCCTAATATTAGCCGGAACTGAGGCGCCTTGATGAGATCGAAGGAAATGGATTCCCGGTGTCCATCCTGGCACAGCATGATTACTCCTGCTGTACATTGGTTTACTGGTCCGGAAGCAATTTCTGTCCCATCCACAGTGGTTACCTTTTTCTGTGGTTTACTTGAAACATAAGGGAAGCCCCATCTCTGCTGCCAGTTTTTGATCAATATAGTTCCCAACTGCTCCGCTGTCTATGTATGCCTCAACGGCGTGCATCCGAGACGGTTGTTGATGATTGATTAGGATCACGGGTATTGCAAAGTGTGAGATCAGTTGCTCTTTCTTCTCACTCGACAAACTGACCTCTACATTTGTCAAGCTGGGTAGTTTTCCAACTCCTTGCTCTCGTCCCTCTCCGTGGCCCCTACAGTTCTTCTTGGGGGTTTCACTGGGCAGTCCTTGAGGAAGTGTCCTGGTTTTCTGCAGTAGAAACACATAGCTGCTGCTGCCTTCTCTTGTCCCTTTCCACTTTTGTTAACAGAGGTCGTATACCTCCGATTTGCATGGGTTCTACAGTGTTTTCTGACATGCGTGAAGTACTGTCCCTAGGCCACACATACACGGCCCGAGTGTCTGACCTAGACCGATCTGCCTTTCGGTCTTGTAATCGGTGATCTAGTTGCACAACCAGTTTAATAAATTCGCTACAGTCTCTAGGTGGATCAACCACCTTGGCCAGAACGTCCTTCAATTCTGCTCGTAGGCTTCGGTGAAACAACGTGGTTCTTTTGTCTTCGGGCCACCTAGCTTCAGCAACTAACCTATTGAGGGTTGCAGTGTACGTTAATAAATCTTGATTCCCCTGCCGGAGTGACAAGAGTTCATTGTCTACTGCTTGCTCTTGGGTATGACGAGCAAAGAGCTTCTCCATTTCCCTCTGGAACCCCCCAAAGTCAAGTAGTAATGGATCACCATGGCTTACTAGCGGCACCGACCAATCCGCTGCACTCCCGCTCAGGTATGACAAAACAAAAGCAACTGTAATTGATCATTGGGGAACGCACCAGGTCTGCAAAGGAAATGAAGACGACATTGATTCATGAATGCAGAATACTTCCTGGGGTCACCTGAGAATCGTTCCGGTGATGCTAAAGGAACTGCTACGGGTAGTGTAATCTGTACTGGAGCAGTTGATAAAGCAGGTGCTTGTGTCGGTGGGTTGTTTCCAGACAATGGAGTTTGTCCTGCCTGTGATTGTAGTAACTGCCTGCTGATTTCCTCTGTGCGATCTTTGGTTACAACTAGGTCCCTCCATAGAGCATTAGTCTCTTGCCTGGCTGAGTGAACTTCGGCGCGTAACTGTCCTAATGATTGAGTCAATTGGTCGATTTCATATGTCTCCATGGCGCCCAGGTGGATTATGTTATTGTAGGCTTCGCATTCTGTTACGCTCACCTGGTATCCACGGGGACGCCACTCAGCCCTGGTTGATTGATTTGCACCTGGAACCCTCTTCCCGATCCCGGGTGGTGCCTTCGATGGTAGTTGGACCTGAAAGCACAGGAGGACTGGGTTCAAGACTGGTTGGCTCAGGTAAGGTCCTCTCCCACCTCCCCTGGGTTTGACCCTTAGGCCCTCCCCTCACCTTATTGTAGTATTCGGCGTGCTCTCTGTCCTGCCTTCTTTGCGGGGGTGCATAGTCTCCAGTGCGCTAGAGCGCCCAAGTTACTTCACTGGTGTGAGCCCATTCAAGTGTCTTTAAGGTAGGTCTTACTGCAGCAGTCTTTGTATGATACTGTTCTTGCCTTCCTTTCTTTTGTGGTTAATGTCTTTTCTTTCTCCCTAGGTGAGCGGGAGATTCGGCGTGTCGTGCTGGTTCGATTGAGAGAGCACCTGCCGGTAATGGATGGCACAAGTAGCGCACTGTAGTTCGGTAAGTAACACGCTATGTGCAGCGCTGCTTCGCCTTGTATTTGCTAACCTGTGTCCTTCTTTCCTCACAGGTCACAATGGTCTTCTCCGGTGGGTGTGGTATTCCGGAACGATGCCGGCCGAGAGGTGACTAGCCAGGTGAGGTTCTTGTAATGTTCGTGGCTATGCCGTGAGTAAACCTTTTCTAACGTTGTCTTTCTCCCTTTCCTTTCAGGTTGTTTCGCTCTGATGAGTATATGGTGTCCAGAAGATGCAGTTTGCTGGATAGACGACCGCAAGTAAGCAGAATCAAGGATGAGCGTCGGGCGGATAACAGGATGGAATTCGCAGGTAAGAGTCTATTAATGATGTCCTTTTTCTCCTCTGCAGGCTCATTGCTCCGATGATTGCCGGTATCAAGGACACTGGACACGGTGAGTGTTATGCTGCAGGCTGCAGAATAATGAGAAGCGTGTTCTGTTGCTTGGGTGTGGTTTTAATAGCCTCCCAGAAAAGTAGTCCAGGTAAAGTAGTCCCAGGCTAGCACACCCAAAACACTATACCGCATAGTCTAGTTCTAGGGAACTAGACTACATGAGTACCTCCATCTTGACTGCAGGCCCAAGGAAAAGTAGTCCCATTCAAAGATGTTCCTCATACTGAATATGAGCCTGGTGCCAAAGGTGCCAGGACTGACTCCAAGAGAGTCTTGGAAGAGGGTGCAAGACCTCTGAGGCACTAATGGAACCCCAAACCCTGACCTTACCTGGCATGTGGACATGCCAGTGGGGGTGTTGGTTAAGGGTCATGACAGTCACTGCACTCTGCCTTGGTTTGGGATTCTGGAAAGCCAGCTGGATCTCAGGACCCTCTGGACAGCTAGGCAAGGGGTCTGGTCACTGCACTCTCAAAGATGGTATGGTTCAGTTGCCTCCGCTCTGTCCTCCTTCTTCTGTCTCCTTGGAATTCTGTGTGTTACCTGACTTACTACAGTCCCCCTTATATAGCCCAAATGACATCACACACTTTACAATCTAGGGTTATTATGCTATAATTACTCCTACCTCTCAGATAGGGCAGTTTACCAGTCCTCTGTCCGCCACCTGGCATGATTGGTTCAAGGGAAGAGTGCACCATCTGTCTATTTGCATTTATTACCCTTCTTTGTTCTCTTGGCCACTTTTTAACAAAACCCAGTTATGTCTCATAACTTCATATTTCTACTAGCCCCTGACATATGCATTAGATATGCGGTTTGAGTGGGTCATAGGGAACTAGGTCAGCTGATCGCTAACTCTGTACGCGGTAGCATGACCCTTTGGCACCTTTTTGTCATTTTCATAAAATTTATAACAGTTATGACTCTGCAAATGATCAAGCATGTTCCTAATTTCAACTTCCATCTTTTCATCAAATCTCATAATTGTCACATCTTTCGAGCAGCCAGAAACTAGTCTTAACTGGCAATTTCAGTCCCCAAAGTCCTAGGAAAATGCACTTTAGCTCTTAAAATCCGCCTGTAAATTACATAAGAACATAGTAAAAAACAAAATTATTTCTCATTCTAATTGCTACAAAAAAAAATACCTAAAAATGGAATCAGTCCTTAAATGTCAATTGGGAAGATCTGTCCCCATCTGTGGGAGGGGCGCTTTATCTCCCACAGCCGGTGACCAGAGATTTTGATTACCCCCTTTGAAGTTGCCAGTTTTGTTCTTGGTAGTGGGTGCAGGAGCAACTCACACCTCCCAGTCAAGTTTTTAGACACACTTGCTTTCTTTGAAATCCCTGAGCCACTGCCTTCAAGTCTGGCAGAGCAGGGAATTATAATGCCCTCAGTACGTCACATGTCATTGCAGGCTGATTCACTAGAAAGTGCAACTTCCAGTGGGAAGCAGGGCTTTCAATTGAGAAGTTTCCTGCCTGAGCCTAGAAAGTGTTTTTCCGATATTATGAGCATCTTCCAAGGTGATTGAAGTCTTGTGGGTGAAAACATAATGTACATTGCTTAGTCAACCCCCCACCCCCAGCATATTTCCCTGCCATTTCTGTGCAAGCAGAGCTATCCTTTCACAGTGGCTTTTTGAAGTCATTTTTCTTTTTCACACGTGTGCAAGCTGTTTTTTTTTCCTTTGCAGTGTTTCAAGGGCTGCTGTTCAAATGAAATGGAAAGCAAAAGCTGTGTCGGGTTGTAATGTTGAAATCCTTGCCCCTCATGTGAATTAAAAGTAAAACAAGGCCGATTTTTGGATGTAGTGCATAACTTTTTGTCATTCAGATAAAACACAAGCAACGCAGGGACGTTTTTGGACGCAGTGCATAACTTCTTGTCATTCAGGAAAAACAAAAGCAACGCAGGGCTTTTTTTATGCAGTGCATAACTTCATGTCATTTAGGTAAAACAAAACAACGCAGGACCGTTTTTGGATGCGGTTCATACTTCTTGTCCTTCAGATGAAATAAAATAGCAGAGGGCCTTTTGTGGGTTGCAGTATTCCTGTGCAGCCTACTGGCACACATACCATGCAACATTTTAAAACAGTTAAGTTGGAGATTCAGCACCTGATTGTGGGAGGTGTGTTTTTCCTCATTGTCTTGCATTGAAGGAAAGTACATTTTAGGCAGGAGAAAGTTGAGAAATAACAATTTTGGCTGGTAATTAGGGAGTCTTCAGCAAAATTCGGCTGAGTTAGCCGCTCTGCTTGCAGGGTATGTCAACACAGCTTTTTTTAAATTCCTTGAACATAGGTAGGTTAGAAATGCTAAATAATGTTTTTCTTGCCTCAAACAATTAAGGAAAATGCTATCTTTATGTTTGTAGTTGAAGGAACCCCCTTCTTTAGGCCTGAATCTGAGCTCCAGGTTAAATAACAAAAGTGTCATTTCAAATAGCAATGGGTGAAAATGACTGATTCGTTCAGTGGGAAAATTGGTCGATTGGCCGATTCATGGTGAACTTCGCCCTCAACTTTAGCCCTCATTGCATCCAGAGAGAATATGAATATTAGCATGTGCCACACTTAGATTTCATCTTTAACTTTAGCCCTCATCGCATCTAGATAGAAATATGAATGTTAGCATGTGCCACACTTAGATTTCATCTTTAACTTTAGCCCTCATCACATCTAGATATAAATATGAATGTTAGCATGTGCCACACTTAGATTTCATCTTTAACTTTAGCCCTCATCGCATCTAGATAGAAATATGAATGTTAGCATGTGCCACACTTTGATGTCATTCTTAACTTTAGCCCTCATCGCAACTAGATAGAATATGAATGTTAGCATGTGCCACACTTAGATGTCATCCTCAACTTTAGCCCTCATCGCATCTAGATAGAATATGAATGTTAGCATGTGCCACACTTAGATGTCGTCCTCAACTTTAGCCCTCATCGAATCTAGATAGAATATGATGTTAGCATGTGCCACACTTAGATGTCGTCCTCAACTTTAGCCCTCATCGCGTCTATATAGAATATGAATGTTAGCATGTGCCACACTTAGATGTCATCCTCAACTTTAGCCCTCATCGCATCTAGATAGAATATGAACGTTAGCATGTGCCACACTTAGAGGTCACCCTTAACTTTAGCCCTCATTGCATCTAGATATAAATATGAATGTTAGCATGTGCCACACTTAGATGTCATCCTCAACTTTAGCCCTCATCGCATCTAGATAGAAATATGAATGTTAGCATGTGCCACACTTAGATGTCGTCCTCAACTTTAGCCCTCATCGAATCTAGATAGAATATGATGTTAGCATGTGCCACACTTAGATGTCGTCCTCAACTTTAGCCCTCATCGCGTCTATATAGAATATGAATGTTAGCATGTGCCACACTTAGATGTCATCCTCAACTTTAGCCCTCATCGCATCTAGATAGAATATGAACGTTAGCATGTGCCACACTTAGAGGTCACCCTTAACTTTAGCCCTCATCGCATCTCGATATAAATATGAATGTTAGCATGTGCCACACTTAGATGTCATCCTCAACTTTAGCCCTCATCGCATCTAGATAGAAATATGAATGTTAGCATGTGCCACACTTAGACGTCATCTTTAACTTTAGCCTCCGTCGCATCTAGACAGGATTGTGAATCTTAGCATGTGCCACACTTAGATGTCATCCTTAATTCTAGCTTCCGTCACTTCTAGAAAGGGTTATGAATGTTAGCATGTGCTACATTTGAATGAAACTGTGAGGGATGACAAGTGCCAAAGTTGGATGGAATAGTGAATGATAGTGGGCATCACACCTTGACACAATTGCAAGGACAGCAATGCCAACTAAATAATGCACTAATAACTTCAGCCCTCTGCATACACCTCTCAAACTCTAACAAACACAACCACAAGCCTACATACAGCAATCCACACAAACTCCACTACATTGCAACAAGAAAACAAACCACACATAGACTTGCACAACAGCACACGATGACTACCGACCGTAAAACACCCCAAGCCCAGCCAACGGACCCACCGGGCTTAGGCTGCCAACAGCACATCACTGCTCTCTTGCACTTTTCCAGCTTATTCCCACTAACTAACCCCCCCCTCTTCTCCCTTTTTCAGAGCCGCCAGAGCACCAGGGGACCACTGCGGTGGTGATAGTGTGCGGTACAAATATATTTTAACATTAACATAACATTCAGTCAATTTCTCACACAGAGCAGAATTAGCCATTTGGGGCCTTTTCTAGAGTGAAATTACGTTTGTTGTTTTGTTTTTTAATAACTACATTTTGTGCGGCAAAGTGGTGTTTGAGCCCTTTAATTTCGCATTCCCATGATTTCGTTTTTTTTAAAATGTTTCGGACCACACAAAAAATAAAATGTGGGGCGCCCCCTGCCCCCCATGACCCGCCACCCGATTAAAAAAAACCACCAAAAGTGCGGCTTTAGAAGGTGGTAAATCACCCAATCACCCATCCGGTAGAACGGAATTGCTGGCGAATTTCGCCAAATTCCATTTTGCTGGCTGGATTTTTGCCCACCACTAATTCCGAGATGGAAAGACACTTTTCTTATTTGCTCATTATTCTGTACCTATAGAGGCGCATAACATGTAGCAAACAAGATAGCGTCGTTCTACGACGGAATTGCGTGATGCTCAGAATCAGGACTTTAGTGGCGGCTGGATTAATTGCTTCGTGAAGGAACGTGATCTGTGTTTCTCACCAGGTGCAGAAGGAAGGATTCCCCTAATGGAGGAGAGAAAGTGTCCTTTGATGTCTTGTCAACACGGCGTGGCGATTAGCCGTGCAACAGATGAGGGCCTCGGGGCAGGGGGTTCATTTCAGCAGCCCTCCTTAATCCCGGCCGGCGCGTGCGCTAATAACACGTTACGTTTGGAAGAAGTGGCAGCGTCAAGTGCTGTACTAGTGCTGCGCCCGAGGGCAAGCAGACGATGCAGCTCTGTGCCTGCCTCTCAGAGGCCCAGAGGTCAAAGCAGAGCGCTATATTCATACAGATTGCAGGCATGCGGCAGTGCACTAAACTCCACGGAAAGTCAACGCCAGCACATGTTTTTGCATCTAATGGCGTGGAATGTGCACGTGGCTGTGCACTTGGAAAAACATTGGTAGGCTCGTGCACTCTCGCTGGAATCTCCTCCGAGAGTTCTGAGGCAGCAGGTCAAAAGAGGAGAACATGATTAATATGTCTTGGTGGGCTATGATATGATGCTTCCATGTGTCGAGGAAGGAACGTTTCTACGTTTACTCTGCTATGTCAGGTTTGGCATGTCACGGCGTGGCATCTGTATAGTACATTATGTCCTATTATGGAATGTCATGGTACATGATATTGCTTATGATATCATCACATGTTTATTGATACATTATGTCATGTTATCAGTGACGGCTCAGGTCACCCAGCACCCTGTGCAAGATCTGTGGGTGCCCCCCTGGGCAGCAAGGGTTGAAGTGTACAAAAAAAGAAGGGAATTTATTCCCTCTGGCCCACTCCCTTTCCCCCCACCAACAGACCCCATACTCGCCATCATTCCCCTCTCCCCAATTCAAACCCGTACCTGGGACCTTCCTTTCTTTCACCCCACTAAACAACTCTACATTTTACAAAAGGACAGTCAAGGTTACAGAAAAAAGAATGCATTCAATGAGCACCATTAGCGTGCAGCCTTGTGCAGCCCCCCTTTTCCGTTCACCCCCTCCGCCCCCATTCGCACCTCTTACAGGACATCATGCCCATGACTGTAGCCACACTCATCCAGGGCCGGCCCAAAGAATTGTGGGACCACGTGAGGCAAATTAATTGCAAGTGCCTTAATTTGCATATGATATCTCCAGAAGTGACATCACAGAAAGTGACATCACTCGAACCTAAACTCGTATGGATGAAACTTGTGGTGATTGGAACCCATGGCCAGCAGTTTAAACATAGATCTCAGCAGCGGGCACATTGGCCTAGTGGCTATCATTGCCTCATGCATATTGATTGAAAGGTACTTTCTTGTCGTCTACCTCCCCCTTTACCCCAACAACGCACACACAGACACTTGCTTTGTGTATGGCAGACTATGTGCTATACAATATTCAAGAACACGGGGCATAGCAAAAAGTTTCACTCTTTCTCTATTGAGCATTACTCTCGATGGCACATGCCACATTGATGACTGGCAGCAAAAGGAGAGCAAAGTTAATGATGGCTCTGTGCTGAGGCCAGTCTTCTATGCTATAAGGGATTACATTATTGTACTGATTACATTACATTATTGGACTGACTACACATAGCCATGCTAATCCCTATGGCTATTCCCACCCACTTCCTGCCCCATCACTTAGAAAATACATCCTCCTGATATCTCTTTGAGCTACCTTTATTAAGCCTTACCATCAAATGTTGTGCCTGCCAGTATTTTTGAAAGCAGTCTTTTGAGAGTTAACAACTTAATTGGAGCTGTAAATGTGCTACGGTTTTATAAAAATGTCTTCACCGGGTGTGCCATCAGCCATTCGATTCATAAGCACTATGCTTGTACTTAACTGAAGTCCTGTTAAAAACCAGCATTGGCAAATGCAACGGTTTTGGCAGGTGTATAAGTATTAGACATTTGCCAGGCACTGCTATTATGGGTTCGAATCCGGGTCTTGTGCCTAGAATATGGTCTCTGGTATTAAGCACTTTATAGGGCTGGGCGGATAGTCAGGGGCAACACGTTCATCTTGGAAGCAAGACAACGCATAGCAACACAGGTTTGAGTTCCAGTATCGCGCTTAGAAACTGGTCTGCGGTATTAAGCGCGTTATAAAAGAACAATTATAATTATAATATGCCCAGGTACTCACACCATTTTACCACTGCTACCATTGATGGCCACTTAATATTACTATGACAGTGTCTGGCAAATGCATTTCCCATGACTACACAAAAGACCAAACTGTTGGCATTGCCAATGTCTGTTTATAATGGGTGCAAAAAGGCGAAGAAACCCAGCCGTGCCTGGATTTCCATGCTTTATGCACCTAAAACAATCAATATTACTCAGAAAGGACAGCGGGCACGCAAGTGTTGGCAGTCATGTTTGTACTAAGAAATGCTAAAAATGCATGCAAATCTGTGTGCATAGTATTTTCGTTATGCATTATGCATCTTAATTTCGCACTGCAAGCACGTACATGTAGCAGGAGGCATTTACATGGATTCCTAGGGAGGCTGCCAGATTTTAGCAGGTGCTAAAAGCTGGCAGGCCTTAGGAATCCAATTAGTTTATTTCTGCATCAAAATCAGATGAGTGCATAGGCAGGCAGAACGGATGGGAGGCAGACAAATAAATGGGCTGCGTGCCATCTCTCAGTCCGGCAATCATTTCTAAATCACCACTAGTGGTAAACCCGGTAGAAAACACCTGTTCTGCCACTCCGGGGTATTGGAAAATGAATATCTGAATGATTAACAACCTTTGAGGGGCCAGGTGGGAATTTTATTCCAAGGGGTGAAGAGGCAGCTACGTCCAGAGGAAGGCCACCTAAGCAAGCAACGTGTGACCACACTTCCTAACTGTCTGGCTTTGGTAACCTGGAGCTGCGCGACAAGACCTACTAGACTGGGCAGAAAAGGAAGAATTTCAGTTCATCACAGAAATATTTGCCATTTCGTTTGGAATGACCTTCCAAATGTCTTGGAAAAATGAATCAACTTCGGCATGCAAGGCTGAACTCGGCCGGGGCGATCCGTTTGTACATTAGGCAATTTATTCTCCAGACAAGTAGAGAATCTTGCCAGTGAGTAACAGAAGACATACCAATCGCCATCTAGAGACCTGCAAATACAGTTGTTTGTTGTGATACTGAAGACCATGTGCCATGTCGAAACCTGGTGAGTTTGGGCTTGGGAGGTTTTGTTTTGCACGGTGTGAGCAGAGTTTGGGGTCTGTGGGAGACAGCAGGATAGGCCGCTGGGCGAATGGGCAGAGATTCTGGCCCATGCCCCAACCAATGTCTGATGAACGCCTGACAAACGTCTTGCCCTGCCTCGACAGGTAAAAGTCCAAGAATGCCACTGTGCATAGCACCTGAGCATGTTCGATTGAGGTTTGAGGCATCTTTCAGCCTGGTAACTAAAAGGAATGGGATCTGTCTGCAAATGGCCAGGGGTAGGAGTACATAGTTGCAGCTTATTTTGTATTGTAAGGCCTACTCCACCCATCTCCAGACTAAACAACTCCCCGCTAAGATCTACTAACACCTTACATTCCATACACAAACACCTCACAGACGGCCAACACAGGCCTAACCATTAGCACATCAACACTAATCGAGCTACGACTAAGCTCTCCTCTTTAGCCCTATCGCACTCTCCCACATCAGAGGCTAAGCAGACTTTAAGTGCCGTCATCTATCAGATCTTGAGATCTACCCTGTGGATATCGGCAGAGGAGGAGCTCAACTGCACAGCTGCCCCAGAGACCTCTATGTGGTGTAGCGAAGACCAGCACCACCTCCACTGCTCTAGATGAGCAGCAAAAGCACAACAGTGCGGTGTGGGTGGTGCCCGAGTGCTACAGCAGACTCACCCCGGCGGTCTCCATCACCCACCACTGTCTGGCGCAGACGTCGGCTTCCGTGAGAGCAGTGGAGGGACCTAGTGCGCGTGGGAGAAGGACTTCCATAAGAGTGAGTATGGGATGCCCACCGATGTGAGACGGATACAGGAAGGGGCTTAAAGCGGCAAGGCCTCTCATGTAAGGTGTGCTGCAACAGCGATGCTGACTAAACATAAGAGATCTGCTCAATATCTATTGCATGTAAGGGCATATAATTCCCTGTGCAAGTATGCTGCATGTTGCGCTGCGCCCCATAGCACACAGCTGTGTCCCATGAAGAAATTGTTCAGCTGTCACAAAATCTCTACCGTATGCATGTACATTGCGTATAAAGTAATGCATAGCCTTCAACTATATACAGTTGCCCCAGGGGTCCATACACTTGTCATTGAGGCTGCCTTCCTCTTGTGGTGTTGCTCCACATAGCTTTAGAGGAAAGAAATGCAGTCCTGCTGTCAAAGTCTCTATAATTTTCAATGCAGTCTTTGCCTCTTTTCTGTCCACTCTTTGACTTCAACTATCTAAACACAAGACATTTCTGTTTTCCGCACAGTGCCTTAACTACAATTGCTGTTGCATGCACTGCATTACTCCCCTCTCTTGTCTCTTCAGACCACGGTCTGCCGAAGGGGCATGCTTTCTAAAGCGCCTCAGCGCCATTGAATATCATAGGAGAAGCTATACAATATATCAGATGACATAACATTACATAATTATTACCAGTTT
Organism: Ambystoma mexicanum; assembly: GCF_040938575.1. Classification (NCBI taxonomy): domain Eukaryota; kingdom Metazoa; phylum Chordata; class Amphibia; order Caudata; family Ambystomatidae; genus Ambystoma; species Ambystoma mexicanum. The sequence goes on from NC_090937.1 coordinate 1,104,603,207, forward strand.
TGAAAGGCTACAGTGATTGCCTAACTCATAAGATTTAGCATTCAAAACAGTGACATTTAGGTGCAAAAAAAGAGGGAGCGGACCTAACTCCTCTTTGAAATGCTTTGTGCAGGATGGATTTCAGGTTGAGGAAAATAAGGAAAACATATTTAAAGCATTTAGTTCAAACTATAGCACACAGATACATGCACAAATGTAACATTTTATTACTGCACCATATTGTGCATCACAATTACAGCAGTACTGTGACCCTTTAAATTTAGTTTGATGATCTGTCCTCACTGTCCCTCTTTGTCACATCAAATAAATTATAGTTTGTAGCCATTCTGATATTGTCTGCCCAGACATTTTGTAGGCAACTATGTCAGAATTGTGCCCCACCAACTCTAGCCTACCCTAGTTTTACTCCTACTTGGCTGGCCAATCCTAGCCCATATCCTGGTGCCCACACACACACCTCCTTACCTCACAGCGAATGAACACTGTCCCCTTCCTCATTTTCTTTTTGACCACTTTATCGATGGGATACAAATTATTCCTTTCTTTACCTTCATCACAGACTCATTCCTTACTTATTTTGCTGACTGCCCCCATGGAATGAACCCAATGCTGTTCCCTGCAGAGACAGAGACCAATGAGACCCCCCTCTTTCACTTTGTAAAACCATTATTTTGCTTATCCCCTTGCCATGTCATTTCTTTGCCTGTATTTTACCCTTTCCCTATGGAAGCAAGTTAGACGTTCTAGGGTAGACATGATTGCATGGCTTCGCTCTTAAGCTCTTCCTGCTGCATCTAGTGCAGACCCCAAGCTTTTACAAGACTAGAAGCCCCCACCGGCCACAAAACCTACTCTGCCTCCCTGAAAGATGAGCATCGCTTAAGAAATGTTGCACTATCCCAAGAGACCTGGCACTAATGTGTGTGCAAGTCAAGCACAATCCCAGCCCCTGTTGACAGAGGCTCCACTATTTGGTCGCTGTAGTGATCATATTGTTGGGGGCAATTATATCAATCCTGGGAGAGTTCATTCCAAAGTTTGATGGCATCCTTTTTCCACCTCCAAAAAGCGTTTTGGGTTTTTTTAATTTGATGCTTCTCCCGGTAACATCGCAAGAATCACTTACATTGAGCAAAACAAAAAATGGTGTCTTTTTATTTCCGAAAAGTCTCTCATCCTCTCTGCTGCAAAGCACCAAGGTCGATATATATATAAATGTTTTATGGACATGGGGGACAGAATGTGTATTCTCACCCGCTGTTCCAGACGCCTGATTTCTTTATTTTTATTTTTATTTATTGGGTATTTATAATGCGCCTCTACTATAAAAGGTGTTTCAAGGCACAACAAGACAAGAGGGAGCCGGGGGGTGGGGGGCAGTGAAGAAGAAGAGTAACACAAAAGGGTCTTACTGGACCTTGTGTCATTCAGATCGTGCAAGTGCAGTAACAAGAAGTGTAGGGGAATGGGATGGGGGAAGCGCCTGTCAGCGAGGTATGCGCTAGTGGTAAGCAGGGTAAAGAAGTGCAGAGTGCGCAAGTGCTGGTAGGGGGAAGGAGGAGGGGGAAAAGGGCCCCTGAGCTAGGCAAGTGCTAGCGGGAGGCCAGGTGAACAGGAGCCAGGGGAAAGCAGGGAATGCAGGGGAAAGAAGTCCACATGCTAAGTGCAAGGAAGCGGCTGAATGGGTTGAAGGGGTGCAGACCCAGACAGGCTAGTGCAGGGGATGGAGCCTGGTAGGGCAAATTCAGGTTGGGGGAGGAGTCAGGGGAGACAGAAGAGCTGGGGTAGACTGGACGAGGAGGGCCTGGTATGCTGGGTGAATCAGAAGGAACCAGCAGCCATTCAAATGTGGCAAAGGGGGACATTAGCAGGGGAGAAGGAGAAGAAAGGAAGAAGAGAAAGGAGGGTTTTGAGAAGCTTCCAGAACTTATGTCTGAGAGGTGCAGGAAGGGCCTTTCATAAGGCGAATCCTGGAGAAGAGAGCGATCTACCCTCCACTCTCTGCTTGGAAAAAACATCTGATCTGCAGAGAGTTGGAGCTAGAAGGGTTCTTTCAGGGAGGCATTTAGGTAGAGGGAGTTGGATGTAGTGGGGTTCCAGGTCCCAGAAAGCCTTGTGGATGATACAGAGGTCCTTGAACCTGATCCTTACAGCAACCATGAGCCACTGGAGACATTTTAGGGCTGGGAGATACAGTCCCTGGGCTTGAGGCCAAGGATAAGTCTCGCAGTCCTGTTTTGGATTAGTTGAAAGGGGCGAAGGGTGGATTTAGGCAGATTGAGGAAGAGGCTGTTGCAGTAATCCAGCCTAGAGAGGACCAGAGCTCTGGAGACATTGAGTTTCTGAGGGAAGGTGAGGAAAGGGAGGATGCCTCTGAAGAGGTGCAGCTGGATGTGGGCCTTCTTGGCAAGGTCTGAGATGTGAGGATAGAAAGAGAGAGAGGAGCCAAAGATGACACCAAGGATGAGAGGAAGGGACCCATGGAGGGCGGCCAGAGATTAGGAGGGAAGGAGGGAGTTAGGGTCTCAATGAGAAGGGTCCCAGTCTTACTGGCATTAAGGAAGAGATTGTTAGTGGCACATCATGTCTGAATTGCAGACAGGCAGTCAGGAATGAGAGGAGAAAGCGAGGAGGCAGTGAAAGGAAGCTTGAAGGAAAGCTGTGTATCGTCCGCATAAGACTGGAATTGAGGAGATCAAATGGGTAAGAGGGGCAAGGTAGATATTGAAGAGCCACAGCGAGAGGATGGAGCACTGAGGGACGCTAGAGGTGGAGAGAGTGATGGGGAGAGAAAAGGGCACAGTTGACCCTGCGATGGTTGGTCAGAGAGGAAGGAGGTCAACCAGTCCATTGCCAGGTCCGTGATGACTGGCTGAGAGCCCTTCCCCAGGTGTGAAGAGTTATTATATGGCCCTCCATATGTTTTGTACTTCAAATCCTGTGATCCTTCACCACTGACTATACTGGGAAAGGGATAGTTTGAGTTGAAGTCCAAAACATCTGAGGGTGCCACATAATGAGTAACAAGTGCAGCTATAGCTGTTCGGCCAGTGTCCACAGACTTTCCTCAGATGGCCCAGAAACCCTTTCACCTTGAACAGACCTCTATAATTAAACCATCATGTGGTGTTCCATCCTCAATGCTTACTAAGGTGTGCCATGGCCAGGTTCTGCTACAGAGGGGAAGTGCTCTGCCTATGCCAAGCTATCTACTTGGTGCTTCTCATATGGTCGACCTGCACCACATTCTGAGACAGTCAGAAGAGGAACACTGTCTTCTTAAGGGCACCGTATGGCTAGTGCCACCACTGCTGTGGGATGCCACTACTTGTCTGCTACATCTCACACCAACCTCTTAGAATAACCCAGTGGCTGTGCATGCACAGGAAGCTGAACTCCAGAAAGAGAGGTTGCTTTTCACAAGGAACCATGACAACCAGCCATAGATGCAGAAGTAATAACCCCCAACTTACACAAAGACATGTCGGATATATTCACTCTCAAGATCGTAAGCCCACTGGCAGTGTACAGTATGGCCTAGCCAGACTCCAGTCTGTCGTAACAAAGACTGCATGATGGCGATCATGCAAAAAGCCTGTGAGGAAATCGCTCACCTGAGCTTTTTAAAATGTTTTATTAAATCTAATGATGGTAGACCAACCTCAGGAAAATGTGTGGGTCTGAACCACACACATTTTCCTATGCTCACACCACAACAAACACATAGACCTGTGTACTCTGATTGGACACAGCCTACAGGCACAGTCCACCCTGTCATATTTAGTTGGAATGTGAAAGCCAGGCGTACACTAAGTCATCTCCAGGAAGGGGCTAGACCAAACCTTTCCCTGCCATGGCCAGCCTATTTAACTAACAAAGGTTCCATGAATCCGCCCTGTTCTTTTGTTAGGCCCTGCATCTGGTGGCATCAATTAACATACCAATAGGGTACTTTAAACAGGCATACGTGGGGCCTATCTGCAGAGGTAACAAAGAAGAGAGGAAACCCAACAACCATTCATATGTAACTGTGTCAACTTGAAGTCAGCTCCCACCTTCAGTATAAAGGACAGTGAGATGTAATGTTTGGGACTGTATGTTTACACAAGTCCCCCCCCGCTAGGGGGAATCCCAATCATAAGGTACGAGAATGTGGTTTTCAGGAGCCAGAGAGTCTGGGCTTGCTTCTTTAACAGGGACCACATAGAGAGTACCGTTAACCAGAGAGACTCTTTGCTCAACAACTGACAGGAAGATGGGTGGGACTTAGAATCACAAGGGAGTGTGGCCAGAGATCTTTCTGCTGAGAGAACCTGTTTGCCATTTTAATTCTGGGTACACCTGGTTCCTGTTTTCACCCCCTTTCCCTTTTCTGTTGCAAAGCAGTCTGGTCATGACCTCACGCAATATGGGAGATTGTTGGTAGGGACCCCGGGATTGGTTCACATTGCTTAGCCTACACCAATCACTGTGGCCCACTTGGCTTTAAAAGAGGGTGAGAGCCTCTCTTTAGGAAGATCATCTGACAACCTCACTTGAAATAACAAAGAAGAACTCAACCTTGGACCCTGGCTGTAGGTACAGTTTGCCTTACATCTTCGGCCAGTGAAGGAAGGGCAGGATTTCCAAAGAGCGAGGCAAGATCCCTCCACTAAACATTTCCCAGGGAACAGAGGGAAATACAGAACTCAAAGGACCCTCCAGCCACTCCAGAATCGGTTCCCAGCCAGCAAACAGCGTACCCTGCTAGGCTCTGCAGCAAGCTGCCTGGATAGGAAGTGGCAGAAGGTCTCTGAACCTACAACCAAGGACAAGGCAGATTCCTGAAACACACTCAGCTTTGGGCCATTGAAAAAGCTGGGAGAAGTGCCATGGCGAGCATCTATCGACATCTGCCTTAAAGGACATTTTCGAGCCAGTCGAGTTCCTTGAGCTGCAACCGACTGCAACGCTGACCGTTGTCAAGTCACAGTTGCTTAAAGACATACAAAATGTCTCACCCAGTTCGTCATACCCACAGAACAGTACTGAGGTAATGATTCCTGACCCCAAGCCTCTGTGTAGGCTAGCCTGCAGCCGTTCATCCCGCTTTGCTCGCTGAACAGTCTTGCCGCCTGATACCCACAGCTAACTCTGTCACAGAAGCCTACAAACTGCCCTAAAGCTGATTCGACTCTGTCAAGCACCAAGAACAGCCACAGCACAAGGTAAATTGTGGTTATGTCCACCTGGTCCTTCCCAGAAGGCTCCTAGAGATATGTTTAAGACCCATTGCCCCATGTGCTGAAGCTAAGAAATCTTAAACTGTTGTGGTTATTAACCATACTGACTACCCTCCTGTCAGTATCCAGAGTGCATCCCTTTTTCCTTCTTTGAAACTGTCTGTCCTATGCATTCCTTTACAGGGTGGGTTGTATTTCAAAGTGTTGCTAGAACTGTCTGTTGGGATATAAATAAAGTAGATATTTTTGGTACAACCTTGACTGGACAGCCCCTTTTATCGCTGGGTAATAATTGTATTTTTGCTGTGCTGCAACTAACCAACGATCCACAACCTTTCAGAGATAAGCCTCCCGTTCTCTCCATGCCACCAAAATTGGACATGGAAGTTTATAATGTGCTTATTATTCCAATATTTTCGAATCTGTTCTGGTGTATTAGTGGTGTGGGCTGATTGATGGTTTAGAAACCGATATTCACCCCCGGACCACTGGTACCCTGGAATTTGATTCGACACATTGGTGGCAGATGGTCAGATCTAAATGGAGCCTTGCGCACAACTTTGTCACCCAACGATAAAAGCACTGTTGCAGGCAACGTTTAGAACACTGCTAGGTATTGTTAGATAATCATGAATCTTGACATAAAGACTGTGAAAGGCATGAGCAAGGATGTCCTGCGTGTCCTTTGTCAAGAGAGGGGACTTCCCCACAGCACCAGGCTTATTAAACCTGTATTGCTGATCAGCCTCCAAGCTTGGGAAGAAGCGAGGGCTACTGGGGAGGAGATCCCAGGGGATGGTCTAGGCCCTCTGCAACCAAATAAAGAAAGAAGACCTTCGAAAAGGGGTAGTGGAAGATGATGAAGAAGATAGGATGAGCAGTGTTTCTTGCCAACCATCCCTCCGGGAGGCAAGTATGGTTTCTCAACACTCCAGAGTGTCAGTGAAGTCAGGGGCTAGTGCGGCATCCCACAGGTCCCAGGCCTTAGCACAGCCTCTAGGTGGTCCTGTAATGTTCCGCCCGTTAACGATGTATCGGCCAGAAAGCTCCTGCTGGAGGAGAGGAGACTAGCGCTGGAGGAACAAAAACAGCAAGACAAGATCATCATAAAGCTGCGCAAGATGGCGCTCAAAGAGAAAAAGGATGCCAACAGATCCACCTCTAGCAAAAGCAGCAGTAGTGGCTTAAAACCAGCGTGCCTGGGTAAGGCACGGCGCCACATCCCCAAAGACTTAGTGCAGGCTATGAAGTGGAGAAGGATATCTTTGACTGGTTTGAAGCACTCAAGCTTGCTTTTGCACTACATGAGGTGGACGAGGTACTGTGGGGTGCAACCCTGATGAGTTGCTCACCGACACCAGGGACTGATGCAATTCTTCAGTTAACTCCCAAGGAAAGGCCCCTTAAGGAGAGAATGAAGTCAGTCCTCCTTAGGAAGTTCTGTAAAACACGCCAAACAGTATCTCAAGAGCTTCAGAGAGCTTGGAAAGAAGTGGGCAGACATTTGAAGCATTCACCCACTTCTTATTAAAGTATCTGAGTGGGTGGGTGCATGGTAACAAAGTTGACACATTTTGTACAATTTGATTGCATGTGAGCATGTATTGAATAATTGTGAGGTTGACCTACACCATCATCTTGTGGACAAGACTATTACATATCCTAGAGAGCTTGCAAAGGCTGCCGACAGGTTTGTGAGTACTCAAGTCCAGTCTAGCACACCCAAAACAGAAGAGAAATCCTCAGACAAGAAATGTAACAAGGATGGGAAGGACAAAGGGCCAACCCACTTTCATCTAATGATGGTAGGCCATGCCACATGTTGCCCTGAAGCTGTCCCTCTAAGGAGCATCAAAGCCCCCGTGGTTGCGAAGGCTCTGATTTGGATATTCTCCCGTGTTGTGTTCACCAAGGAAGTCGTTTCTGACAGGGAACAAACTTCATATGAGTGTGCTCTAGCACTTTGAAGCATCCTCTATGTGCCAGATGGAATTACCAGAAAATATCTTAGACCAAATAACTGGACAGAGCCAAGGAAGATGGTAAAATCTTGTTTTAATAATTTCCAAAAAAAGCAGGGAGATAAAACAGCTATCAAAATAGATGCATGAATATTCACATTTTACCTTGCTTGTATCGAGTTTATATACTTTTTCATATGTCATTTATGTAGTCATCCTACATGGCATTTTGCAAAACCTATTCACAGGAGGGATTGTATTAGGGGAACATGTCTACTTATAGAATCATATAAGGGTTAATTTCTCATTAGCTGCTCCTTGTCAGTAGGTCATGCCCTGAGCTACTTCTACATGCATCATTTACTGATTATAGCAGAGAATATAGCAGCGGACTAATTAATGCAACATTGGATATAAAAATGTGTGACATGCTTATGATTGGTTGGCAACTACATCCAACCTTGGACTTTTGGCTCGGCTAGCAGCAGGTGAGTGAAAAAGAAAACTAGGTGTTTGTACTGCATCAACTTGTTTTCCCAATTAGTCCATTACATTTCTTCGACCTGATCCTTTGGCAAGGCCTACCGTTTGTAGTTGACCTCATAGTGTGCTCACTTTTCTGGAACATGTAAGGCAGTGTGGGCATGCTACTATCTCCATCTGGCTTTAATGAATAATCCTTGTTTTCCACTTCTAAGTCACGTGTTAGGAGGCCACGATTATGTCAATTTCATCCTCTCAATTACTGCAATTTGATTCTATTATGCTGGGAGTTGTTGCGCCTCTTGGCCTCTAGAGACTTGCTCACTCAGCCCCACATGGGCTTTTGCCTTCATGGTTGTTCAGCACTTGGCACCTGCAAATGTCCTTGCTTCTCCTAATCTTAGCGGAATCATGTCTTACGTGCATGGTTTGTTCATTCGATGCTCTTTATGCATTGCACCTATCTCTTGAATTAGCCTCCTTGATTCCAGGCCAAGCTAATACATTTTTCTGCACACGAAAAATGCTTCTTCATCAGTTCTTCAACTTGCAATCCTAGGCTCATAGTAGACCAATTATCTACTGCCACCTGATCAGCTTCCTTTTCCATCTTTGTATGCAAGGATGTTAGCATCGTTATTTCTTCTGTCAGGGTTCCATTTTCTCCATCATGAGATTTGTAATTTGTAATTGGGTATTTATAATGTGCTTAATACCCAGAGGTTTCTAAGCGCAGGCTAGGGGTTTTGAACCTGTTTTGTTCCACGTCATCTTGCTGCCAAGGCGAGCGCATTGCCCCTGAGCTATCCTCCCAGCCTGGCATAAACGTACAGCAAGATGTCCCAACCTTGGCACAAAGGCCTCCTTCCATTGCTGTTATCAGTTCCAAAACATACATGGAGGGTCATCAGCCTGATGGCTCTCAATTCTTCTTTCATTGTATTAAATCCTTTTATTGTTGCATTAATCGTCTGCAGCAATTCCCACCTAGTGATCTGCAACCACTTGGCATTTACTTCGGCTTGGTGTCCTGGCATCTATATAGATGTCATTATAATGGGGGTCTTGCGGAATAATTTGTGTTCATAAGGAATATCTTCAAAAACTCTTATAGATTTCAGTGAGAAATAGTTCTTTTTTTGAAATTATCTCTTCCTTCTTTGATAATCACTCATTTTTGGAAACTCCTCAATATGAAGGTCACTTTGGGGGATCACTAACACTGGAACATGTACCATTACAATGGAGCACACTCCTCCCCAGTCTTTAGGCAACTGCATGTAGGCTCTGGATCCGCAAGCCCAATAACGATCCATCAACACTGTAGTTCCTCCATTAATTCCTGCCACTTCAATTATTTCTCCACAACCTTTATTCTTCCCAACACGGACCTTGTCATCAGTCTTGAAGCAGGTTGTTGAATTCTTCATTTGTAATGGTCCTGCTTCGTTGTCAACCCAAGGTAGTAAATCATTCACCTTTTGCACCTTGCAAATGGCTTCCTCCTTCAATAAGTGTGCAGAGCATGATATTAGTCCATCTGCAGCGATACATCTGAAAAAAATGCTCCATTTGGTCCAAAAGACCCAAAATAAATGGGGAATTACACTGCCACCACTACTTGTAATCAGGAAGAAATTCCACCTGACCAAGTGGCAGTAACGGTAATTCCCTAGGGCAATTATTTGGCAGATTTACTGTGGAATTTCCGCTTACCTCGTAATGAGGCACAAAGTATTCTTCTTTTCCTCTGGCTTTTAATGCTTCTGTCCCATTGTCTCTTTCGTCCTAGTCTAGGGAAGATGTTCCAAGGTCACTGCAAGTCCATCAGTCCTTAAGCAACCCTAATCTAAAAGTTTTGCTTATTCTTCCCTTGCCTTGTCATGGCTCTTGGTTATAGATCTTGTATGCACACGCTGAAATTCTTCACTTGCTTCAGTAGGGGCAGGTGCAGGAGAGGTCAGGCTTTCTCCTTTATAGGATTTTACATCATACAAATGTATAACTCTTTTTCTTCCTGCGATGCTCGTCTTTGTATTTCAATTATCTGCACGACATATTAAATCCTTCCTTAACCAGCAAGCATCGCCCTGTTGCCTGTCTTATATGTTTTAGTTCACTCTCAATTGTGGACAATAATAAGATGCTTTTTTGGCTTTTAAATCTGCGGCTTCGTTTCCGCGAGAGATTAAATCTGTTCTCTTTGTATGGGCTGTGCATTTTACGATTGTTATAGTCTCTGGGAAATATAATGCTTCAATATGGTTTTCGAATAATCCCGCATGTTTCACTGGAGTGCCGTCTGCGCAGAGGAGACCCCTCCTTTTCCAATGTGACAAGCCAATGTGGTCTGACCACACGTCTCTTACGGGTCCCACTAAGGGACCAGGGCCCTAATAACGGACTTGCTAGTCGTGAGCCCGTTATTAGCGCCCTCCCCATTCCCATTGAGCCCTATGGGGGCTCAAATGGGAATGGGGAATGGTTTGTTCAATGGGGATTTACCGGTCCCTCCAGGGTCAGAATGCACCAGTAAGTCCCCATTGAACAAGACCGGACTCGGACACGGTATGGAAGGCAGCCATGGTGCTAGGAGCACCATGGCTCCCGCCCATCTCATAATGACCCCCAATATTGTAATTTATCCTTATCTACTTTATACCCTTTCTCTGCCAGCATAGTCATAAGTTTGACAGAGTCTTCTCTGCATCTTTCTTCTGTCTCACTACACCTTAAAAAGTCATCAACATATTGAATGATGGTACTTTCAAGTTGAACACTACGCAAGTCCATCTGATGGACTCTATTAAAAATTGATGGGGACTCACAGCACCCTTGGGGAAAACAAGTATGTTTCAGGCAGATTGTTCTATATAAAAAGGAAGTCAAATCTTGTGAGTCATGAAGGGGTTTTGAGAAAAATGCATTTTTTAAATCTACAACAGTGAAATACATACTTTCGATGGAATATTGCACAATATTATTGCAGGGGTTAGAACTAAAGGAAACTCTGCTTCGACTATATTGTTTAGGGGGCTCAAATCCTGGATAAATGTCCACAACCCCACCATTGATTGTTTAACAGGGTACACAGCCGTGTTACACAGAGAATCAGATGGTACTAAAATGCCCTGCTTCATTATAGCAAATATGGTTTTGAACATACCATCATCCCCTTCTCTGGACATTGGATACTGTTTTGCATGTGGCAACATTTTCCTGGTTTGAACTTGGTTTTAACTGCTCCCACTCCTTTCAATAGGCCCACGTTATATGGACTTGTAGTCCATACGATACTTGGCACTTTTTCCAAGTCTTCCTGAAAAAATACTGGTTTCTTTTTTACCAATGCCATTCTCTGTGGTATGTCAACATTCTCCACTTTGATCCAACAAGTAAGGTTTTTGAAAAATACTACCTCATCCTTTTAATAGTCATCCCTAAATAGTTCCTCATCTGTCAACCTATATCCTCCATTGAGGGCTATCATCATTCTCCATCCCCTTCCCTCATCGTCTGTCCCTTGAAGTGTCACCCCTTCTTCTCTGTCTATTGCTGCTTCTAGTTCTAAAGGGATAATTTGCCCTTCCTCGTCCATAGGAATCAATGGCCTGAACAAAATCGTATCAGGTATTCTCAATAACTTGCCGATCAATTTAGGCAACCATGATAATAAAACAGTCACTCCACCCAAAAACACTTCCTCATCTAGAGGTACTCGTCATAAAGCTTTCTTTCCTGTAAATGTTGATATGTGCTCCCCCAAATCAACATGTTTCCCTGGAAAAGAACACACTATTCCTATTCCTTCATCAGTAAAAGATATTGGCCCTCATTACAAGTCAGGCGTTAAGGGTTTAATGGCGCCGTCGGCGCCGTTAACCCTTAACGCCTGATTCACACTTTAACGCCTGCTTATTGCAGGCGTTAAAGTCCAAGGTGCTAAGCGACCTTGGTCCTAATTACAGCACCGTAATTTACGGTGCCGTAATTAGTGCCTTCCCCATCCCCATTATGCCCTATGGGGCAAAAATGGGAATGGGGAAAGGCAAATGGTTAATGGGGAATTACCGCCCCACTCACCTTGGAATGGGGCGGTAATTCCGCCATCCACCATGGTGGAATCCAGCATGGACCATGGTGCTAATAGCACCATGGTCCACCGCCTGACTTGTAAGGAGGGCCATTGTCATGTTAAGTTTCATCATCAAGTCACGCCCTAGTGTGTTTACTGTTGTTTGACTAGAATATAATAATGACATAGACATGTTGTGTTCACCTATAGAAATTGGTAATTCATCTGTGAATGTAACTAATCTCATCACCCCAGAAAATCCCTGTGCATTCATGGCCTTGCATGGCATTGAACATTTTCCCTCACGGACACAGGAAGGAGTTGCTCTAGTGTCCACAAGAAATGAAAATGACTTGCCTCCTATTGTCACCTTGACCCTTAGTTATGCATGGGGTCAAGTGTTAAAGATAGTACTGAACACATCAGGTCATCCTGTGGGCTGTCCTATTGTGGATATAAATCCATACCTGTCCCTGTGAAGGGATTTCCTCCTATCAAAGTCACACTCACCAATTTGGGTGCTGCTACTTGCATTGCTCCCGTACCCATGGGCTATTGTGACACACCTTTCCTGTTGCATTGGAATATATTGTACTTGTTGTGTCTGCATAGGTGCTTGCTGTTGTTGCCCTTGTTGTGATTGCATCTGCATTAGAACTTGTATTTCCTCCGATTGCAGTGCATATGTCTGATTTTGTGTGTGATCTTAGGCATAATGTCCTTGTGAATTTGTATTATACAATGGAGCATATCCCATCCCCCCTCTTGGAGATTGACAATTATGTTGCTGCATGCCTCCCTGGCTTTTACATACTCTAGCTAAATTTACTAATTTACTGAAACTCCAAAATGGTAGTGGCTGTCCGCCATGAAATCCTCCCTTTCCTTGAGGGTTTTGAAATGTACCTCGTCCTGCTCTTTGAAGCCCATTGCCTCTGCCTCTTGGCATAAAATGATATCCGTTCTGATCCATTGCGTATGCCGCATCATTCTGCTGTGGTGGCTGCACTATTTATGCTGTGGCTCCCTCATTACTTGTCAATACTGCCACTTCTATGGCATATTTTCATATTTTTTCTGCACCAGCTTTGCCTCTTCCTGTTTCCTAATCTCGGCTTTCTTTTTATCTTTCTCCCTTAGTATTCTACAGTAATGCACAATTGCCAATTGTCTCTGGCCATGGCTTTACTTCCATTCCCACCAATTTCTTTAGCTGACGTTGTACCGGCTCTGGCAGCCGGTGACGTACAATGTGATAAAATAATGCTACTGTCTTATCCCAATATTCATGCATCTCCAAATTCCATCCATCATGAATCTCCTGAATAAACGCAATGGGGTCTTCATCCACTTCCATTTCCAAGTCAATATGGCCCCAGTATCCCATGTATCAGGATATTGTACTCTGATCGCCATACATCTGCTCCACAATTATTAAATAGCACTCCATCGTGTACTGTGTTTTGTGCAGTGACTTTCGGATATCCTGCTCTTTTCCAAATGTAGTCAGCTCTCTCCGCTAGTATAGCTGGTAATAGGTCTTTAATGTCACCATTGGCTAAAGTCACTCCTGACTCTCTTTTCTCTAATTCAGATATCTACTCTCCCGCAACGGAAGTTAAACTTTGTAGTGTGCATTTAAAATTCTCCTTATCCATTTAGGGCCATGGAATAAATTGTGGTCGACACCCCCCCCTTCTCTAATAGTGGAAATTATGAAAATCCTGGTCCATGCACATACCCACCCACACAACTTGTCATCTAAACAGCATTGTCCTCGCCTGTTTGTCTCCATCCCGGCAATGCTCTTAAACTGCTTACATAAGGCAGGGATATATCCCCCATACTGTGTGATCGTGCTTGTGATCATTAAGTATATAGTGTTGCTTCTGGTGTTTTTTCTATTAGGTCTTCTAAATCTGACCTTTTGATCCCTTTATCTATGCTCAGTTCTCCTGAAAATCTATATGTGCCTTTTTTCTGCACCCTCGCATTCTCCTCCCTTTCTTCGTCTGACATCATTATGCCCCAGCTTGTGTGACTATTGTCCTCTTCCACGTCATCAAGATCTAACCTGGTTAAAGACATCATTCTATGATTGTCTCTTATGACGTCCCCTGATCTTCCTTCAGTCCCCTTTAATCTGGAGCTTCAAGTATTCTCTTGTATTCCATACCTTTCTCTATCCCTCAATTTCTTATATAGCTTCCCGAGCCTCTGCTCTATGTCTTCTGTGTCCTGCCCACGAGCCCATGCTGATCCAGGCATTCCTTACAGCTCCCTCCAGGACTGTTGTGACCCTCTTTCTTCTTCCAATCATTATTGTGTTTCTGTGGGCATTATGCTTCTGCGACTTCAATATTCTATTTTGTCATCTTTTAATCCCCTGCTCTTGTTCATTTCGTCCTCTCTTCTCCTTATTTCCCTTAGCTCTGCTTCCTCTTACCTTCTTTGCAACCTACATACCTTATATCTTTGAGCTTCTGTCTCTTTTTGTTTCTCTTCTCATCGTTCCTTCTTTTTTCTCATCTCACACCTTTATGTTCCTTCCTTCGCTTACATTCGTTGTCCCTTTCTTATTTGTATATTCTTTCTTCTTCTTTCCTTTTCTCTCTCTTCTCTCGCTCTTCTCTTTCCACCTTTTCTCGCACTCCATCAATGCCTTTATCATCTAATTTAAGCATTATTTGTCCTCCCATCCATATGTTCTGCACTATTGTCATGCGTTTAGCTGTATCCTTTACTCCCTTCTGTCTCTCTGCCTCTTCCTCTCTCTCTATCTGTCTGTCCTGTCTATCCTTTCTCTCATCACGCTGTTTACTTTTGTCACATGTTAATATATATTTGGGTTCTCGATTCCCGCTCTCCTCCGTGGTTTCTTCACTCTAATAAGCAAGGGGCTCATACATTGGATTGACATACCCCACTGCTGCCATTAATGCTTTTAAAGGATAAAATCCCTTCTCTTCAGTATTTCCATCTTGCTTTTCAGGAAAGAAAATAGGAGCCGAAGGTGTTACATTTTCTTCTTTATGCTGACTAAGCATCTACTCCCTCTTAGCTGGATCTTCTTTCTCACTCTGGTATATTTTCCAGAGTTCCAAAACTGCCAACCTTTTCTCTAACTTCTTTCCTTTATAAGTGGCATGTAATTATGTCATCATGGGACGCAATATCGGTTTTGATAATGAGCCATGACATAAGTGTTTTATTAGCCATGCCTTTGATCCACGGAATGATACTTTCTAATTTTGACTGTATATCTCGACAATGTTCTACATAGGTGTAAAAGAGGTTTGTCTTCCATGGTGACAAGGCAATTCACACTTTCAAAACTTACCCAATCTGTTATTCTTCTTCCTAGATTTATTAAGTGTACCATTTTAATCTTTTAGAGCAAGCGCCATCAATCGCTGCTTGTAATCCGTGAATCCAAATATTTGGAAAGCTGTTTGTACCACTGTTCTTCTTACTTCTAGGTTTACACTTTATATCAATTGCTTTTATATTGTTCTTGGTTTTTTAGTATCGTAAGGTTCTCCTCTTTATGTGTATATTCATTTCATCTATTTTTAATATTTTTATTGATTATACAAAAAATCGTTTTTATTTATTTTTACTGTTGTTTTATATCTATCAGTTTAAACCTGCAGAAAGCTGAACAGAAAAATATTATACCCCATACACATGTGCACTTTCAATTTGTTCCCCTACATACGTCTTCTTTTACTATTCTTAGTAAATGTATCTCATCTCTTATTATTCACTCTGTCTCAGAGTTTGATACACGTTGATCTTATTGGCTCTATGCCTCAGGAACCCGTAAACACTCCTATATGGAGTTATGGCATGTACTCTTTCCGTCCCTCATGAGCCTGTGAAATCGAACTATCTCCTCTCTTCTTTATAATCCCCAAACATCCAGTTACTCTTTCTATATATACACAACACACCACAATACAATCTGTGCTCTAGCACCTTGAAGTGTCTACCAATAAAATATCTCAGACCTAATAACTGGACAGATTCAACGCAGATGGTAAAATACTGCTTTAATCTCAAAGAAGTAAAGTAGGGCAAATCAACACTCAACAAATCGATTCATGCAGGATCACACTGTCTTCTTGTTTATACTCAGTTTATATGATGCTAGATGTGTCATCCATGATGTCATCCTATGTGGCAAACTGTAAAACCTATGAAGGGGTGGGATTGGATTAGGGGAACATGTCTACATAAAGATAATACATGTGTTAATCCCTCATTGGCGGTCTCTTGTCTGTGAGACACACCTGGGGCTTCTTCTACACACGTAGTGTAATTTACTTGTGATAGCCGAGAATATGGCAGCAGAATGACACTTTGCAACATTGTATGTAAAAGTGCATGGAAGGGTTTTCTGATTGGTTGGCAACCCAAATCCAACCTTGGACATTCGGCTTGCTAGATGCACATACATAGAAATGAAACCCAGGTGCTTGGAGATACGCCAGCTCTCTTGTTGTTTTCCCAATTAGTCTACCCTCTCTAATCGGGCGGCCTCATGCCAGTGTCTTCTGTTTGAAAGCTGACCTTGCACTGTTTTGGGACATTCGAGGGAGTGCAGGCACACCATTATCTTAGCTTCAGACTTAATTAATAGCCGTTGTTTGCGAGCTCTTCCTCACGTTTACGAGACCATGAAATTGTCCATGTCGATAGTGCATTTAACACCATTTGATTCAATTATACTGGGCGGAGTTGCTCCTTTTGGCCTCTAGACACTTGCTCACTCTATCTCATACAAACTTCATGCCCTTTTAATTGTCCAATATTTGGCATCCATGAATGTTCTTGTTCCTTCTAATCTTTGCGAAATATGTCCTCGCAGATGGTCTGCTCGTTAGACTCCCTTTGTGGTTTTCCTCCATCTCTCGAAATAGCATCCTTGGTTCCAAGCCAGTGTACTCCTTTACTTTGCAAGGTAAAACAACTCCTTCATCATCTTTTCACTTTAAGATCCTGGGCGTGTATTTTGAGGTAGCTGGGTTGATTGACATAATCTGTCGTCCATCTTCTTCTAATGGTCCTCCTAAACGTTGAATATATACCTCTCATAAGCACGCTTTTATGTATTCTTTCTACCTTGCGTTTCAGCGTATTTACAGGAATTGACCAGTGAGTCACTTTATTCTTTTCTGTGTTCGTGAGCACTGAATCATGGAGCACATGATTCTCTTAGTGCTTCAGTTACATTGTCATTCTTAAGTATTTTCAGCATAGGTTCTTATATGTTCTTTATGACATTCTTTCACTGTTGATAGACTTTGGATTAACACACATCCATTCTGTTCATGGCTACATTTTGACAGCTCGGCAAAGTAAATCATTCTTGGTAACTTTCCTCCACTGTGTCAGCTTGAAGCTACCCTATGAGGGGTTGTCTGAGTGCATACCTCAACCTTAGGAAAGAAACGTATTTCACCATATTCAGAAAAGCATTGAAAACTAAGCTGTTCAACTTGAATATACATAATGTAGTTCCTCTATAACCATGGAACATACTGACCTGTATTGCGGCATTGAACCTTGTACTGTTACGTGTAATCTCTATCTCTATGCAAGTGAATCCTCTGTAACAGTGCCACAATGCCTTAGGGCCGCTGAGTGCTTTATAAATTCAAATAAATAAAAATAAAAATAAATAAATAAACATCTTCTCTCATATACTCGACGTGGTGCAGGAATATTGCAAGGATTCAGGTATGGGTTCCCCATCATGGCTCTTCTTCTGTCATCCCAATACGATTATGGCAAGGGGGTGGAGACTAAGGAGAAGACAGGTTTCTCCTCCTCTACAAATCCCTCCCCCTTTATCTTTTACCACATTCAATAGTCTACTTACATCCACTATTCAGTGGAGTATTGACTCTCCCACAATCAACAAGTTTGCTGCAGGGACCAGACAGGAATTTCGTCAAAGAGGGACCTGCCAACCAAATCTTGAACACATGCTCTTTTATGCTCTGCTCTCCGCAGGAAACTTTGCAATCGTCTGGCTAATGGTAGGAGGAGGAGGAGATTGTCCGGCGTCTGACACTGAGCCTAGATCTAGGTTGTTAGACCAGAACCCTCCTCTGCTACCAAATGTGCTCTAGCACTTTGAAGTGTTCTCTATAATCTAGATGGAATTACCAGTAAACATCTTAGACCAAATGACTGGACAGACCCAAGGAAGATGGTAAAATACTGCTTTAATCTCAACGAAAGAAAGCAGGGAGATATAACAGCTATCACAATAGATGCATGAATATTCATATTATATCTTGCTTGTACAGAGTTTATATACTTTTTCATACGTCATTTATGACATCATCCTACTTGACATTTTGCAAAACCTATTCATGGGAGGGATTGGATTAGGGGAACATGTCTACTTATAGAGTCATCTAAGGGTTCATATCTCATTGGCTGCCCCTTGTCTGTAGGACACGTCCTGAGCTACGTCTACATACATAATTTACTGATTATAGCAGAGAATATGGCAGCAGACTAATTAATGCAATATTGTATGTAAAAGTGCAAGGCAGGCTTATGATTGGTTGGCAACCACATCCAACCTTGGACTTTCACCTCGACTACCAGCACATGAGTGAAAATGAAACCTAGGTGTTCGAACTGCATCAACTTGTTCTTTGTTTTCCCAACTAGTCCTCACATTTCATCAACCTGATCGGTTGCAAGGCCTACCATTTGTAGTTGACCTAATAGTCTGCTGACTGTTCTGGAACATTTAAGGGAGTATGGGCATGCTGCTATCTCCATCTGGCTTTAATGAATAACCCTTATCTTCGACTTCTAAGTCATGCGTTAGGAGACTACAATTTTGTCCCTTTCAGCCTCTCAATTACTGCAATTTGATTCTATTATGCTGGGTGTCGTTGCTCCTCTTGGCCTCTAGAGGCTTGCTCAGTCCACCTCACATAGGCTTTTGCCTTCATGGTTGTTCAGCACTTGGCACCTGGAAATGTCCTTGCTTCTCCTAATTTTACCAGAAATATGTCTTACGCACATGGTCTGATCATTCGACTCACTTTGTGCCTTGCACCCATCTCTTGAAGTAGCCTCCTGGATTCCAGGTCAAGGTATTCCTTTATTCTGCACACGAAAATGGTTTATTCATCAGTTCTTCAATTTGTAATCCTAGACTCGTATTTTGTTGTAGCAAGGTTGATTCTTAACACGGGCCTTCATCCATTTTCCTTCAATGGCCGTCCTAAATGTTATGTATATACCTCTTTTTAGCAAGCTTCTATATGTCTTTTTTACTTTGCGTTACTTTGCGTTACAGCGTATTTAGAGTTATTGGTCATCTTTAGGTACATGTTAGTGCTTCAGTCGCATTGTCAGTCTTGAGTATTTTTATACTGTTTCGGCAAAGGTTCATTCATCTTCTTTGTGACATCATTCTGTTGTTGTCAGATTTTACTTGGAGTCCATCCATATTACCCTATTAAGGATTTCAATCAGGCGACACACACCTTGGTCTCAGCCTAGTATGCAGCACACAACTGAAATGCTTATCTTTTTTCTGTTAGATTCAATATTGAGAGGGTACACCACTCATATCACACCCCCTTTTCAAATACCCCGGGTCACAATGGACCATGAACCAGGCTGGTTGGTAAAATACAATATTTATTTATTTATTTGAAGATTAAAAGAAATCATACACTTTTTAATATGGGGCAGCAATCATCATGTGGTGTTAATTACAGTAAGTATGTAAGCAATGCATTTAGTTTAACCGTCTTGTGACACATATACAACACACCAGGGAATAGAAACACTTTTTGATTTTAAGAAAGATAGTAATCAAGTTCCCTCAACCCGCAAATAATCAATTCTGATATAAGGAAGCAGCATGTGATCAGGAATAAGAAGCTGAAAACGGAATTCAAATCCGACCTTCCCTCCCCAAATAAGAGTGGAAAACAGATTTGAAACCCATGCAATTTTAAAAAGGACACTCGGAAATGGATGAATGAAATAATGAATGTATGCAAAAACCTTGAAACAAATACAGTTCTACACTGAATCAACAATGTAAAGGTACTAAAAATCACAAGCAAAGGATTAACAAGAGCATATATTTCTAAAAATGAATGGAAGATTTAAAACAGTTTACAATCCAAATGACACGTAAATATTTTTGTTTTCTGTGTAAATTTACTAAAACGGTTTCTTTGAAAAACGGGTGAAATATTGTAAATCGCAATGCAGTTTTTGTGTTGGGGATAGCTATAGATCACAGGTACACTATGGAAGTGAAAGTAAGTCTCCAGCTGGTAAATTGAATGAGTTATGCACGATCTAAGAAGGTGCACTTTGAGTAAATGAAGGCGCAAAAAAGGAAAGAAAATCAGCTGTGGCAAGAATAGTTTTACTCTACACTAGAGTATTCAGGCTAGGCACCCAAAAGGGACACAGGGTTGATTCGCAGGTTCAACCTCCTCACCCCAGCACCCACCCTGGCTGAACCAGTCTGATCACTGGAAATAGGATTAATAGCTTAGGATTTCACAAGACAAAATTACTAAAGAGATGGTGATAGCAGTAGACATCAAGGGCAGGGTTTCACAGATAATGCTGACAATTTTACAAGTATCCAGGAGAAGGATAGGATGACTTAGTGAGTGGGATGAGGACAAAGACAAGATAGGCTATGGGTTTAGATGGGGTGGCAATTGATACAGTCCACCTTTTAGTTTTTGATTTTGGACAGTCAACCGTTCTGGTCACTACACGGCAGGGTGCCTGGCAAACAGCTGGGCAGTTCTGGTTACCGGGTAGCACTTCTGAACTAGCAATTCTGGTCACTGAATACCATAGGTCATCAGGGTAGCCGGATGGCAGCAGCATACAGTGAGTGGCAGCAAGCCAAGCTGGATCAGGATGCCTAAGGTACCACAGTTTTCCCCTTGTTAATGGGAAATTTAGTGTTTTTTTAAATAT
This sequence comes from Ambystoma mexicanum, assembly GCF_040938575.1. NCBI lineage: Eukaryota > Metazoa > Chordata > Amphibia > Caudata > Ambystomatidae > Ambystoma > Ambystoma mexicanum. The sequence goes on from NC_090937.1 coordinate 1,104,623,942, forward strand.
TGTAGGCCTTGCTGGGAATGGGATCAGCACTGCTTGGGTTTTGTAATGGGCCCTGGAGTAGGATCAGCAATGCTTGAACTTGTATTTGGAGTCTGGATCTGGAAGAGGACGGGTACAGGAACACAGCGCAGGAAATCAGGAAGAGTGTGTCTAGAGTCTTGTCAAGCACCCTTATTTATAGTGCATAATGACATCATCAAAGTATAGACTGGGCAGGGTTAACTAAGTATGCCCCTAAACTACTTGGATTGGGCAGGGGTGCTAGTCTCAGCTTTGCTCTCAACTGGTTGGATTTCCAAGGGAATAATGTCGGGTTTATGAGGTGAGTTTTACCATGCCAAAAACTCATTTTCTTTACTAAATTTCTACAAATGCAATCTCGTAGCAAATTATATACAGAGGTTACATATTTTGTGCAGCACGTATCAGTCCAATCCTCAAGTCTGTGGGACCTTGTTTTGCCCTTCTGATACATTTTGGGAATTTTAAATATGAAAGATTCGGCCTAAAATTCCATAATTTTATACACAGATGCGAATTATCCCGAAGGAGGTATGTACAAAAATGAATGTTTGCAACATTAATACATTAATAACATTAATGTATCTTTGTTTTCGACTTATCCTCAATACTTTGCCCTTTCTGCCCCCGAGGTGTGAGTAAGTTCTACCATGTCACTAAAGAAAGCACAAAAAAATTACTTTTAAACTGCGACATTTTAAAAATGTTCAAAGTCTTGCTGCAGAGATAGAAGTCTTTAAAGTTTATTCCTGAAATAGTCTTTGGGGAAAAAATGGCAGTCTCTTTGTTCCTGGGCAAAACAGCGAAGGACACCACTAGCTACCCACCTCAACCACAAAGCAGTTGTAGAAGGCCTACTCACAAAATGATATTCAATATCATCAAATTATCTATTCAGCCAAAGGCATAGTATCAAAAAAGAACATATTTTAATTCATATATTTCAGACAGTGTACTCACATAAAAAACATATAAAAAACGAATAAATGCGAACTTAGCTTGGAGAGCAACACAGGAAACATAAGCAATGGGAAAACACCCATGTTTTCAGCTGTTTCTATGTCAATTTTGGTTACGCGATGTTAGTAACAGTGACTTCAACCATGTACAGATATTTGCACAACATGGATTAAACGCTGTTAATCCATGTTGTGCAAATATCTGTACATGGTTGAAGTCACTGTCAGTAGGCCTTCTACAATTGCTGTTTGGTTGAGGTGGGTAGCTAGTGGTGTCCTTTGCTCTTTTGCATATATATTCCTCAAACACCACAGCCCCCTATAAAAAAAGAGGAACCCTTTGTTTGCTCAAATCACTCTTTTTACTCACTCTTTGTTCCTGGGTCCATTTTGTTTTCTGTCCTTCAACTGCTGCCAACTGTCATTGACTTTAGAGCATGGTGGGGGTTTCTCCCTTGATTGAAGTTATATTGCCCCTTCACACCTCAGGCTTCCTTCCCTGGGAGCTTCATTGTCAGTGTCCCACTAGAGATGAAAGTCTGTTCAACCCCGTAATTATCAGGGGGCTGTGACACGATCCATGTCCCTGACCCCTTCAGGTATAACAGCCTCCTGGCAGCAGTGGGGCTAAAACCCTTCACACTGGCCCCAAGGGCCTTAACACTCCATCAGAAACATACATGGAGTCAGTCCTGGTGACTTTGGCGCCAGGCTCATTATCAGGAATAAAGCAATACCAGTTTTGGACCTTAATCCAACATGGAGGCCTATTACACAACTCAGTTCTTTAGAACCAAGCCATGCGGTCTAGTGTTTTGGGTGTGGCTGGGCCTGTAACTACTTGGCCTGGAACTACTTTACCTGGGCTATTTAAACCACACCCGATCAGCAGAAAAAGTTTTGTTTTATTCTGCACTTCTGCAGCGTAACGCTCTCCGTGTTCAGCTCCTGCTCATCTGCTTCTCCGGCGGCCCGATCCTGAAGCCCTAGATCCGGATTTCATTAATAACCTGGAAGAACAAGGACAGCATTAGCGAGCAAAAACATTTACCTGTGAAGTAACCAGCCTTGAATCCACGCTGCGGTTCGCTTACCTCGCCCATCTCTGGAGTTCGCCACAACCTGCAAAGGTAAAGAAACAAGGACAGCATTAATAACAATTCTTACCTGGGCAAGCAGCAAGTCCTGGCAGCACCCTGCGCTTCTCTTACCTTGCCCATCTCTGGGTTTCACCGCAAACTGCAAGGGAGAAGGAACAAGGTCAGCATTAACAAAGCACTTACCTGGCCAATCAGCGCTTCGATCGCTCATCACTCCGGAACATCACTGCTACCTGTAACACCAATAAACAGCGCAGCACTCCGCGCATCAATAATTCACTGTTGTGTTCGCCATCGGCGCGGCAACTTCGAAATCGCAACCATCCCTGTGAAAACAAAAAGAGACGTTGTTAGGGAACAGCGTAGTGGAGCAAGACGCAGAGAAGACAGTGAAAACGGAGGGAAAGAAAGAGACAGAATAAAGACATTATAACTCATCCTGAAGACAGCAAGCAAAGTCGGAGTCACAGCCGGTCTGGACCTGACATAAGGGCAAACGGACCAGTGAAGCAAATAGGTCCACAGAACGCCTGCACCAACCACGCGCCCCTGCACAGAGACGCAGGACGGAGAGTTCAACGTACAAAAACCTAAGGTGAGAAATAACCCCAAGGGAGGGGATTTGAACCAGAGGGAAGTGGGAGTCCACCCATCACAGAACCAGTATCTTAACCCTCCATTCTCCTGTTATAGGTGCTACCCAACGTCTGGCACATAACCAAGCAGAGAGGGGTCCGGGATAGCGCTAAGACCTCCATCCAGTATCGTAAGGCGGCCCAGGTGAGCGTAACAGCTGTCAGTATCTGCTGAGAGAGACCCCTCCTTTTGGTGACAACACTCCAAGCAGAAAATTGTAAAAATGTTGCAGTTTAAAAGTGAGAGAGGGAAGGGAGGGCACCCGCATCCCCCACATAAGATGTGGTGGACTTTGTACTTAGCCCTAAGTCTAGAATGACAAAGTACATGGAGCAGTCGACGAAAAACCTAAAGGCCAGTCAGGAACTGATGAAGCACTGGCATGACCAGAAGGCCACAGTGACAGTTTATTCTCCAGGCCTCTGGGTGTGGATTATGGAACTGGTCAAACCCATTGCCCTTCAGGACAAGTGGGCCTTCCTATGTGCTTGAAAAAGTCATAGAGGTAAATTATCTCATTGACTTGAAAGGACCTGAAAAGAGGTGCAGGGTCTTTCACGTCAACTGGCTAAAATGCCATTATAGCCGTGATGACTTGGTCATGGGGTTCGTGACCGATGGAGGGACTGAGCAGAAGACCAATCCTCTCCCAGACCTCCTGTACACTGAAGCCACAGATGGTTCAGTTGAAGTTGTCAACCTTGCAACAGACCTGTCAGAACAGCAACTGACAGACTTTTGCTGTGTACTGGGACAGTTTGCTGGTCTAATTTGGCTGAACCCAGGTCGCGCAGATTGAGGCACCCAGGATGTGGACACCTGAGAAGGTAAACCGGTGAAGAGCAGGATTCACCAGATATCCGTTAAGGTTAGGTACACCATCAAGGAGGAGGTTTCCAAAATGTTGCCCCTAGGAGTGATAGAGCCATCCCACAGCCCCTGGCACAGCCCAGTGGTACTGGTCCCTAAAATGACCAGTAATGGGAGGACTGAAGTCCGCTTTTGTGTCGACTGCAGGGGGCTCAATTCTGTCATGAAGACAGATGCTCAACCTATTCCCAGGGCAGATTAGCTCATTGACAAATTTGACACTGCCAAGTGAGTATCTTTGATCTCACGCCAGGGTACTGGCAGGTTGGCTTGACAGAGTGAGAGAGAGCTCAGCATTCCCAACCCCAGAAAATTCACTGTGGCGCCCCTGGGATTTATAAATTCCCCTGCTACTTTTCAGAGGATGGTTAACCAGGTTTTGTCTGGCCTGGAAAATTTCAGTGTTGCCTACTTAGACAACATTGCTGTGTTCAGCCACACCTGGGAGGATCAATTATTCCACCTGAAACAAGTGCTTCATATGCTGCAGAACGCAGGTCTGACAATCAAGGACATGAAGTGCCAGATAGCGCAGGGCACCGTGAATTACCTAGGCCACCTGGTCAGTGGAGGTAAGTAACAACCTCCTGAAGCAAATGTACAGGCTGTGAAGGATTGGGACATCCCCACCACACAGACACAAGTGAGATCCTTCCTAGGTCCCACTGGGTACTACTGGTCATTCATCAAAGGGCATGGGACCATTGCCATGCCCCTGAATAATGGACTTTGAAGAAATGCCTTGGTAGGTAACTTGGACCTTGCCTGTCAGCCCTCCTTTCAGGATTTGAAGGAAACCTGTGCACGTCCCCAGTTCTGAAAGTGCCAGATTATGGTCAGGAGTTCATTATCCAGAGAGACTCCTGTGATTTTGGGATTTGGGCCATGTTAGTGCAGCTGAACACTCAAGGGGTAGAGCAACCTGTCCCCTACATTATCAGGCAATTGACAAAAAGGGAAAATAACAGGGCCATTGTTAAAAATGAGGCTTACATGGTCATGTGGGCAGTTAAGATGCTGAAACCCTACTATCTTTGGATCTCATTTGACTATCCAAACAGATGACCACCGGCTTAGATGGTTAATGGTCATGCAAGGAGAGAACACTAATCTTTTTTGCAATGGGCCATATCCCTTCAGAGATTAGATATGGACATCCAGCACAAGCCAGGCTCCCAGCATGGAAATGCAGATGGCCTAAGCCAGTACATTCTCCTAGATGATAAACCAGACCCTCAGTAGGGTGGTGTTTCACATGTTGAGGCTGGGGGCATGTGAGGAATTGGACCATCTGCATGGTGACTGTGCATTTTCCTGGGCTTTTGAAATGTTTATTTAAATGGTATGATGGTAGACCAACCTCAGGAAAATGGGTTGGGCTAAACTGCACACATTTTCCTATGCTCACACCACGACAAACGCATAGACATGTGTACTCTGGGGGGACACAGCCTACAGGCACAGACCTCCTTGTCATATTTAGTTGGAATGTGATAGCCAGGTGTACAATATGTCTTCTCCAAGAAGGGGCAGGATCAAGATTCCCCCTGCCATGCCCAGCCTGATTAACTACCAAAGGTTGGTGGCAGCGATTAACATACCAATAGGGTACATCAAACAGGTCCCCATGGGACCTGGCTGCAGAGGTTAACAAAGGAGATGAGAAACTCAACCACCTTTCATATGTAGCTGTGTCAACCTCAAACCAATTCCCATCCTCAGTTTCAATGACAGTGAGCTGTCATGTCTGGGACTGTGCGTTTACAGTAGACCACCCCGCTAGGGGGACCCCATTCATAGGTTCCAGAATGTGGTTTGCAGGAGCCACAGAGTCTGGTCTTGCTGAAGCATCAAGGGAGACCTGACGCTGTAACAGGGACCACATAGGGAGGACCATTAACCAGAAAGACTCTTTGAACAACAAAAGATAGGAAGATGGGTGGGACTTAGTATCACAAGGGAGTGTAGACAGAGATCTTTCTGCTGAGAGAAGGTTTCTGCCATTTTAGTTCTGGGGAACAACTGGTTCCCTTTTTCACCCTCTTAACTTTCCTGTTGCATGTCATGCTCTCGTGCATACAGGAGATTGATGGTAGGGACCCCATGACTGGTTCATTAAGGTAGGCTTTGACTATGCCAATCACTGTTGTCCAAATGGCTTTAAAAGAGGGATGGAGCTCCTCTTTAGGCAGATTATCTCACAACTTCACTTGAAGTAAGGAAGAAAAACTCAAACTTGGACACAGGCTGAGGGTACAGTCTACCTTATATCTTGTGCCAGTGAAGGGAGGCCAGGATTTCCAAAGAGTGATGCAAGATCCCTCCCTTAAACATCTCCCAGGAAACAGGGGGAGATACAGAACTCAGAGGACCCGCCAGCCACTCCAGAGCTGGTACCCAGCAAGCACACAGCATGCCCTGCTAGGCTCTGTAACAAGATGCTTCTCTGAATCTACAACCAAGGACAAGGTAGCTGCCTACAACACACTCCTGAGCTTTGGGTTATTCGCCTTAAAAGATGACACAAGCCCATTGAAGAAGCTAGGAGAAGTTACGTGATGAGTATCTACCGTCGTCTACCTTAAAGAACATTTTCGAGCCAGACAATTTCCTCGAGCTGCAACCGAGAGCAACGCTGATCATTGTCAAACTGCAGTCGCTTAAAGACATCCGAGGAGTCTTGAACAGTGCTGCAGACCCGCCAAACAGAACTGAGACAAAGATTCCTGACATCGAGCCGCTGTGTAGGCCAGCCTGCAGCCGTTCTACCCACAGCTGACCCCCCCATCTTGAACTCTTTCGCAGAAGCTTGCAAAATGCCATGAAGCCGACTCGACCCTGTCGAGTACTAAGAACATGTAGAGCATAAGGTACATTGTGGTTCTGTCCCAATCTCCTTCCCAGAAGAGCCCTAAAGACATTTTTAAGACCCATAGCCAAACAGGGGGGGCGAGGAGGGGAGATGACTGCAAGTGAGTCATCAGTATTTCCACAGGATTTCCTCTAGCAATCCTAGAGACTGGACCACATCAGATAATGGGACCCCAAAGCGATTTTAAAGTGGCAATGATAACATATTTTTGGGTGCACCACTGCCATGGAAGTGATTTAAAGTGGAATTGATGTGCAGTGTGGAATGTGGAAATGAAGCAGCATGAAAGAAATTGCACAATTATTAAGCTATTATTTTGAACATTTCCTTTGAGTGGAGTTCAACTGCCAGATCTGCCCCGTCTGAACTCCGGCTCCTTGTAACTCTGCTCCCCTCCTCCAAACTCTGCCCCCATCATGGCCTTTGTTGGATCCCCCTTCAAATATTTGCAATTTCCACCCCTGATCATTGGGTAATCATTGTATGTTCGCTGTGTTGCAACTAACCAACGATCCATGACCTTTCGGAGATAAGCCTGCCATTCTGTCCACATTACCAAAATTGGACAAGGAGGTTTATAATTTGGTTGTTATTGCAATCTGTTTGTATCCCCTCTGGTGCATTAGAGGTGTGGGGCTGATTGATGGTTTAGAACCCGATATCCCGCCCCACCCTCTGGACCACTGTTATCCTGGAAGTCTATTTGATATACGGCCAAGTCGCAAGATTAGATCTATTTTTATGATGTACTATTCGTAGAATTTAATTAAAAAGTGCCCAATATGAATGCATTATGTTTGGTACTCTTGTACAGTATTTGTAGTTTCAACAGTCAGAACTGATGGGAAGAAAGACAAATTAATCATACCCACTGGCAATGTCTCCGGGCTGCTTTCGATTCCATCACCGTACAGAAGTCAGAGAACCATATGCAAATCAGTCTTGATTCCACCCCACAGACTGGAATTGCTAAGTCTCATAATTTCTGCCGAGGACCACATACAACCTCAGACCGGGTGGAGCTGGGCCATATAATGAAAAAGTGGCCGACAATCTCACATGGCAACTCACTTCTTTTGTGGCAGACTGAGTAGTACCCAAGATGACTTTTTTTGTGTAAAATTGTTGTAAATTGGGCTTTTTAAAGAATATTTGTTTAGTAACACTGGTCAAAACTACCAGAAGCAAAGTGAATTAACTGATTAAGGTTGCCTACTTTGACTCAAAAAACGGCCCCACTATGGACAGAAAAAGTTGGCCCATACCCATATGTTGTGCCTGCACTTCGGGAATTGCTCTATTGCCCAGTCTGAGCCTGACCTCAGGCATGTTTCGCCCTCATTGGGTGGCATCAGTGAGGTGTAGCTTTCTAGGCACGGGGAGTTTGTGCCAATCTAGTTGCCCTTTGCAGGATTTCATTCCAATTTAACCGACTGTGCCATTACAGAAGGGCTAAAACCCTTCATGCTCCCAAGAAAGCAGTATACTGCACGTGCTGGAAACAGCAGCTCAAACAGCCAGGTCACACATACAAATGTTGCCTGCAGGGACTCAATGTTCCTCTAAAAACTCATCAATCACACCCTGCTCAAATTAGGGAAGTAATGCAGAAAAACAGTTGGAGAACATGCGGGCGCCCTTTCTCTATTTTGTCCTTTGCTGCCCTCTACTGACTCACAAGGCATCTTTTAAAACTAGATAATTACAAGGAAGAGGTGTATAGCCCGCGGAGTTCTAAGGACTTATTTCGAAGTGTTTTTTTTCAAAATCCTGGGCGCACTGGGGTGTAAAGTAGAACTTAATATTTAAGTGAAATGTCAAGTCTTAGATGTTCAAACCTTCTAAATATTGGGCGTTGGGCGTTGGAACATATTTGATCAAAGCTCTAATTGCGTTGTTCCTGTTATTCAGTGGCATTTATCTAGCAGGTAGGGTGATTCAGTGCTTCCGCTTTCCGATGCAGCCCACATCACTACTATAGCAAAACAATGTGTTATTGTTAGTAGTTGTAGTATGAGTAATACCTCAGTAGTACAGTAATCTCCATTATCCCTCATGGCATTCCGCAAGGCTATGAAAACTGTGCTCTTGCCATAATGTTTGCCACAATCAGCAGCCTAGCCATCTGTGCATCCTAATGTATCATTGTACAAACCTGTAAATGCATTTCCCAGCTGTACCCACCCTGTAACTAAGTTCCCTGCAAGCAAGAGCGCCTCGATGACCACGGGCTGTTTGTGTGCTATACAAATGAAATAAATAAATTATTATGATAGGAACCTGTGTTGCTCCGTGACATCTTGCTTCCAAGGTGAGCACGTTGCCCCTGAGCTATCCTGGACCTACTCTTCCTTGTCCCATTAATTACATATTGAAGGATGCCATCAACCCACGACAAACACACGGTGTAGGAACTAAGGGAATACATCGATTTATTTAAATTGTTTAACAAAAAGAACGATTTAGAAAATCTTCTCGGAGACCGCTCTGCTTGGTTTTTCTAAATCGAACTGTCAACCCCTGTAACGCACTCGAGTGCGCTTGTAATAGTGTTCTGGGACTATTAGCAGCTTCCCCATCTACATTCAAGAGGAAATGGGCCCCTGCACCAAGAATTATTACGTATTCGAATGAGAGGGATTGCAGCATAAACAACGTAACATTCTCCACGCTCTCTCTCAGTGTCTAGGTGATTGTCAGCTGGTTTTGTTAGTGTATGACATCACAAATGTGGTTACATCCCAAAAAACCTAACATGGGAAGGTATTGGTTAGTGAGGTGAACTACATATATTTTCTATAAGCGATTAGTATATCAATTGGGTAACCATATCTGGTGGCTCCTTCTAAAACCTCTCCAATAGTATCAAATGCAAAGTTACAGGTTATGAACGGTGGTTGGACAATGAAAGATGGTGTGAGCTTATTGTGGATGGCAAACAGAGATTGGACATAAAGGGTCTTCCCAGCCTTGGAACCTTAGACAGGTATCAGGCCAAGTGCAACACTGCAAGGTAGTGGGAATGACCCCAAAGGTGCTGCATGTTCCCAATAAGTTACCTTCGCCAATCGCCTAAGTCGTGAGACAGAACATTCATCTTTGAACCTGTGTTACATTTGTATCACCACATCACGTGTGTAGGGACCACAACATAGATTTATCTTGCCTGTAATTTTGAAGATTTACAGCTTGGGTTCCCTGCAGGTGCCCTATCCTTTCTGCTTATCTGGAAACTTTCATTCTCTCTGTGTCCTTGGTTATCTGGGCATGGTAGCCATGCTGGAAACCTGTTCTGTTAGCTTCGACTGGAGCAGCCTGTCAGCCGTCTCTTGACTTCTCAAAGCTTCACCCATTCACTCCAATATACATGTAGCGTCCATTTTTATTCGCATGACTGTCCCTGTTAGTTGCGTTAAGCGTCAGCAAGCTGTTCATATGTATTCTTATGCATCAGTTTTCTGCTCAGCAAAAGATATATGTGTCTCAGTCCTTTAGCTATGTGAGTCATAAGCATATCCTTTGTGTCTATTAGCAATAAACTAAAATGTCTGCATAGCTTTGCGCAGGAATGCATATGTGCTTTGTGTCTAACGTATCTATGTCATGATGTCGGTTATGACATCATAGGTTCTCTCTGGCTGCAGTCAGTCGAATTGCTCTATGGATTGCAGGCCCATCTCTTCTGTGATGTCATCAGGATATGGTCTGAATGGCTGTCTGAGTGAATAGCATTTCTCACACCTGCGATACACCAACAATGAAGGAGAGGGGATGTACATCTCTCGTTTCTCTGTCAACGTGCTGAGGAGGCAGTGGGGGTAAGGGAGCAAGGAGGAAATGGGGCTCAGGTGGTTAAACCCCAAAAATGTTAAGGAAATCCATCAGCACGTGAGGGACAGAGGGTGTGGGCAGGTAGCGGAACGGCTAGCCTGGGAGGCTGGGGTTGTGAAACCCCCCAGGCATGTGCTGTTTCTGCTTTTTGAGGGACACACAAAATTGACCAAAAATAATAGTCTTTTTTAGGTGCGGCCTTCAAAAAGCAAACAAAAAAATCACATAGAATCATGCTGTAGCCCCATTTTCCAGCAGCCATTTCACCACATTTTACCCCAGGACTGTTCACCACAGTTAAAAGAGGTATATGAGGCGGGTAGAGGGTAAAATGAACAGACCTACTAAGCGCACTGGTGATATGCTAGGGCTAATGCCAACATGATCACGGGAGCCACATGGGTCAAACAGACATGATAACAGTATAAAACAGTATATAAATTGGCTGAAATCACGCAAAGCTATGATTACGCAACAAGATGCAGAGCACATGTTGAACGCCCTAGCCTCCAGAAACACTGCCTCCATCTGGCATTTGTTGAATTGTGCGAGTCATGATCCCCAAGCTCCCATACACATTAATGCAGTTCAAGAGCAGGCTTGTATTCAGTATTTTCAGACTCTGTATGCCCAGGCACCTACATCTCAATGTGCTATATTTCAGAATCATATGTCCAAAGATAACAATGTTCAACTTGCTAAAAGCAACATATTATTTCAAATCTCCAAATTAAGCTCATCTAGCACCCCTCGACCTGATGGGCTCACCAATGTTAGGTTGAAGTCCCATCCTGAAGCCTGGGCTTCCATTTTACAGAGCATGTTTTCTAATGTGGTCAAATGCAAACAGATTCCGCCATCATGGCAAAAATCCACTATTTTTCCTATCTTTAAAATGGGCAATCGTGAGCTCCCCGAGAGCTACCGACCGATCGCCCTTTTAGATACCCCTGGGAAACTTTTTACTCGTCTGGTTTTACGTGGCTTCCATTTTTGGATGACAGACCAACATCTGCACGATAAATTCCAAATGGGCTTTGTACCAGGGCTAGGCACTGCTATTAATATGTTGATTATGCCCGCAATAAAAATGCATGGGAAGCAAGTGAAACAACCAATATATGTGGCCTTTGTGGATTTCAAGGCTGCTTTTAATTCTGTCTCATGTGAATTGCTGGTGAGCAAATTGGCTAGAGCAGCATGTCTAGCTTACAACCAAACTTTAGTCTCACAGCTGCATTCAAATACATCTGTCCAAATCCGTCTATCCCTAGATGGAAAATTATCAGTGGCCATTTCGACCTTCAGGGGCCTTAAGCAAGGTTGTATTTTGGCTGTGTCTCTTTTCAACTTTTTCATATCTGACATGAAGTGCCATTTAACAAAGATTGTCTCTGATCCCCCTGCAATGGGTCATTGTGCCCTGGCTGCTATATGCAGATGATCTAGCGATTCTATCTAAGACTCCAAACGGTCTACAAAAATTGCTAAGAGCTTTACAAGAACATACTGAGCTAAATCAGCTAACAATAAACTTAGATAAAACAAAGGTCATGATTTGTGCGACCTCCTATCACACTAGACATTGCTCCTATAAATGGTATTTGCATGGCTCCTGTCTAGACGTGGTTGGTGAATATCGATACCTGAGTCTTAACACTAACCACCACACTTCTGATTTACCCTATCCTTTGGAGCTGAGGAAGAAAGTACAGACATCTGTTGCTCAGGCTCGCATAATCCATAGGAAGTACAGTAGAAACTCTTCTTTACCTTTAATCACGTACTATAAACAGAAAGTCGTGCCAATTCTTGTTTATGGTGCTGAGACTAGAGTCTGGACAAAGATGGCCTTTTGGCAATGACTAGAGGGCCTCTTTTGGAAACAGGTGCTTTACTTGCCAGCGAGCCAACCTATGTGTGTACTCAGACATGAGATAGGGCTGCTTTCACTTGGAATCTCTTATGTTTGGAAACTATGTAGCCTCCTAAGAAAGTGTTTATTGGCCCATGACCCAGATTCTCTGTTTAATCTGGCATCTTCTGTAAAAACTACTGAGGATCATTTCATGCGATTTTGGAAACAACTCACTTAAATTTTGAAGGCTGCCGACATTTCAATTCTGCTTCTTCCAACGAATCCGGACTGAGCCAAAATGAAACTATGGCGCTAAGACTGGATTCTTACCCAGCAACAATGTATGCGCCATCAACATTTTGAATGCAGCAACTACAAGATCAAAAGACTGTCTGAGCCAGAACCTTATCTTGGAAAATTTCCCTAATTTATTCCTTCGGTTCCGACTGGACTTATGGCCCACAAAAGACGTTTTGTGTTGTCAGAAAGCAATCGCTAAAGTGGATCCATTGTGTAGATTCTGTCAGAAGCCAGACGAACCTGAAACACTCAAGCACTTGCTGGTATTATGCCCTTCTTTATCTCGCAGACGATCCTTCTTTCTACATTCCTTCTTCCGAGGATATGTACATCTGACGTGTGAAGAACTGTGGCATAGGGTTTTCAATGGTGAGCGAGTATGCGTCAGCATTGCAGCCATGACATTTCTTTTACCACTGATTTTGGGCTAGTCAATTTGTTTTAATCATGTGTTCTTACTTGGATCATTTGCTAAATTGATGTTTTACTATTTTTAAATTTCGATGTGCTACAAATAACAAATTAATTACTTTTAGACCTTTTATTCCTCCCAGATATATATGCCTTTTAATTATAAATCTTTTATTAGGCCATAACAATCTTTGTGAACGAATATGTCATCTAAAACGCGTAACATTGAAATTAACAGAGTTGAACTGCAAACAATTTGCTATATACTTGACTTGACTCTACAATATTACGTGTTTGCACCGTAGTGAATTTTAATCAGTTATGTGATGCTATGTTCCTTTTATTTTTTATATTTTATTTTATTTTATTTATATTTTTTTGTTTTTCAAATTTTTTAAATTTCATTTTTTGATCCATTCATTCATTGATGTGAAAACTGCAGGTGAATGTTTTCTTCTTTTCATATACATTTAAATGTTGTACTTTTCAACCATAACAATAAAAACATTTAAATATTTTGACATGATAACATGGCATCTCTTCTTCTTGCTGCTCAAAACTGGCCTCTACTTGCCTGCCTTAGGCTGTTGAATGTCGCTCAGTGTAGAAGGAGGTTTTCTAAATACTGTTCCTAGGATGCATCCCTTGTCTCTCAGTGCTAGACAGGTGAGATAATTGGCCCCTCTGTTGGATCATATGTTGTAGTTCTTGTTCTCGTAGCTTACTTTGGTACCTTAGCTGATTGTCTGTTTGTGAACACTCTAATTTCATCTCCTGTCCACTCCTGAACTAATAAGTGGGCCAATCTTCCTCTTTCACATGTAGGTCCAGATATTCCCCTGTTTCTGACAGGGAAATCACATCATCTCTGCTATGTAATTTAGGTTGGGCAAACTGTATACCTCACACCTGTGCTCTTACTGGGCCCAAGCATAACAGTATCAGTACTCCTCGCAAAATAACTGGGCATTGCAGAGTGAGTCCCATGTACAGTGGACATCCATACCTTCATATTGCATCAATTCCTCTCTAATTTCTAGCAATGTGATATTGAATCAAACCTTTTTTCATTTCCTGTCTGAGCGTGGCATTCTGATCTGTAGCAATAATCATGTGTTGTTTGAATTGAACTCACTGCTCTTTATAGTCAATGAGATCGACCTGTCTAGACGAACATGCTTTATTTCTAGAGACTTGTACCTCTATGTCTACTAACTCCTTCAGTGGGCATTAATTTTCATGCTGGGAAACCAATACCTCTTTTTCTGTTTCCTGATTTGTAGCCTGCCTGGGAAGTACCTCTTTACTCAACATCCCTTTTATTGAACTGCCTCTGTGAGTTCAGCCAGCATGATTTCTAGTGTTCCTTTTTAATGCTTCATTTTCATCTACAACTCTTGCTAGTTCTGATTCAGGCATCATGTTCTGATCTCCTTGTGCGTGCACTTGTTTCAGTTTTAAATTAAGTCAATGTGTTTCTTGAATAAGAATGTCCATTTCTGGATTCTCTGTTGCTTTAATACATTTAAATCATGTTGCAGCTTAACAAACTCAGCCTACAAATCGACTTCTTTGACTATTGATTTTGCAGTTATTTTACTGTCTTTCAGTTGTATTTTAGGCTCACGATATTATCTAGAAAGCCATTACTGGATGTGTTATGGTAATTTAGTTTGCTTTGTAATCTTTTTTGAATTTGCAAACACTGATAAAGCTCAACAACCCGGTATCCAGACGTTCTTTAGCTTCTACCTGTGTTTTAATTTCATCTCGGAAAAGTTCTATGATGGCTTGCTGTTGCTACATGAAGGTCTGATCAACTTCCAATGACTCTCGTAAGTGTTTTATTTATTTGAATCTTGGATTATTAATTTTCCACATATCTATCAGCTTTACTGAGACCTTTTGGAAGAGTTTCTACCTGCAACCAAACCTTTAAAACAATTGTATGTGGAAAATAGAGCTGCAGGCAGATTTGCCAGCACTGATTTTGCAGTGTTTGTGTAGAATATTTACAATCACTGATCTAGTGGTCCTTGTTCTTCCTAGAAGTCTCCCAGATTTGCTACACTCTCGTTCATCTGGTCCTTCCATCGTCCTACATTTTCGGCTGCCACTTCCCTTGGCAAAGATAATTTACACAAGCCATGGCTCTCTGGCATTTCTGTATTAATGATAGGTTGAGACATTATTTTAGTTGAATATTTGACTATGAATCATATGAATAACTGATCATCACTGTTTGATAGTCAAATGAACAATCTACCTGAACAATGCCATTTTTCTCCTTTTGGTCATGTTTATTAATATAACTACAGTAATTCTACATACATACAGAGGACCAATTTTAAGATCAACTTTATGGAAGAAATCAAGATGTCCAACCTCAAACGAATCGTAATAAAACAAGTCTTTTTAAATTACTCCCATTTTAATTTTATAACAATATCACGTAATCCTTTGTGCGATTGCCCCTTGAAACCATCTAATTCTTTACACAACACCCTCACTTACACCTGTGATCCCGTGCTCAAATCTATATCAATATGTGTGTGCTGTGTTATCACAGCAACAGAGCCCTCAGTCTGGAATTACTTTCAATTGACCATAAGCCTGTTCAAACTTAATGTAACAATCTATTCCAAACAGGATGCACACAATTGTAACCTCAGTATAAAGACCTCCACGAATGACATTCCAACTCTTTACATCTGGGGCAAGAAACAAGCTGTTTTGCAATAAAATGTATTTTATTAAAATAGAACATTAAGTAATCTGCAAGTAATTCTACATTCTTTATAGGAGGAAAACAATCCTGAAACATTGTTGATAAATGTGAGCTAATAATGACCTGGGCACAAAATAATGCAAGCTGTCTGGCTTCATCTTTCTACTAAAGAGAATAAAACAACACCACATTCAACTAGCATCATTTATTTAAAGCAAAAATACACCTTTCTAACAGCAGGCACATGATTGTGGTAAATAGCACATTGGCTAAATAGGTTCACATACTTTATACAGCGTAGGTGGTTATTACAATATGATTTAAATCGGTTTGCTTTTAACTTATCAGAAGTGAATCTGCCTGATTAATTTTGGAATGTCACAAAATCACAAGCAAAAATGGCAAGACAGCCAGCAAGTCTCTTACTGTTGGACTCGGGTGTTCTCTTATAGAAAACACCCGCATTTGTGTTTTGCTTAAAAATAAAATGCAGTTGAACAGGGTAGATGCACTTTCAGTTAGTTCTGTAATTATCTTGGGTTGTTGGACTCTATGGGCCTCATTACACAGTACGCGGTAAGGGTTTACCGGTACCGGTATTTTACTTACTACGAGGTCCCTTTGCGGGTTGGTGAATTTAACGCCTGCTTTTTGCAGGCGTTAAAAACCAACCCGCAAAGAGACCAGGGAGCTAATTACGGTACCGCAATTTGCGGCACCGTAATTAGCGTCTTCCCCATTCCCATAGAGCCCTATGGGGCAAAAATGGGAATGGGGAAGGGCAATGAGGGAAAGGGGAATTACCGCCCCGCCAACCTTGGAATAGGGCGGTAATTCTCCTTTCCACCAAGGTGGTGCCGGTATTTTACCGGCATGGACCAAGGTGCTAATAGCACGTTGGTCCACCGCCATCCGTGTAATGAGGCCCTATGTCATATTAAGAAGTACACCCCTAGCCCCTGTTTGGCTTGGAGTGTGACAATTATTTTTAGTGGGTGTATTTCTCTTGGATTGAAACTGTCCATTCGCAGGGGAATAATTCAAAAGTTCAATCCCTCCCTCCACTTACTTTGATAACATCACCAACAGGACCGTTTTGTAGAGATAAAGAATGCTTTAAAAAAAAATATGCTTTTACACCATTCACAATCTGAAAAATGACAAACTGAATGCATATGGATGAGCTGTTGTGAACCATGTGATTCTGTTTTTTCTAGGAGGAGCATGAACAAGTTATCAAATTTCGCGCAGAACCTGATTGAACCTATATGAAACGAATAATAATAGTCAGAAAGCTCCTATTTACTAACATGAATTTGGTTTTACTGTATATCATATAACTGGAAAGTTATGGACAGTTCAAATAGGAGCCCCTCTAAGAATGATCACAGGCAAATAACGTGTTCACTGTGGAGCTTCCCCTAATGAGGGTCTAATGAGGGTCTACAACCACGTTTTAGCTCACTTTACTTTTCAGAGAGGAAACATATCCAATTGCATATCAGTCTGGTTCGCACCCACAAAGACAGTCCAGCACCAAAAGGATAGGCAATTCTCCTCTAAACAAGAGTACCAAAAGCAGACCCAGATGTGTTTCAGTCTTGCTGGGCCTCATCAGTGAGGAAACACCTCTCTAATCACAGTAAGCAAGGTTCTACATTTGGATTAGCCTTTGTAATCTAGGACTACATCTCAGCCTTTAAACATTTGCAAACATGTGGGAGCCCATCTAGTGAGAATGAACACAGCCGTATAACCTGTTATATGGGAAGACTCCCACTCAAGAGAATCTAGAACCACATTTTGGCTCACTGTACCTTTCACAGAGGAGAAATATCTATTTGTATATCAGTCTGATCCTACCCACAAGGGCAGCCCAGCAGCAAAATGCTAGGCAATTCTCCTCTGAACAAGAGTACCAAAAGTAAACCCAGACACTTGTTTCAGAAGTGTTGTGCATCATCAGTGATGTGAAGCTGTGCCTCTCTCAGCAGTTTCAAGGGGGACACACATGGATTACTCTGAGTAATTTAGGGCTACACAACAACACTTTAAACATTTGCAAGCCCTCTGCTGAGAACGAACACAGCAAAATAACCTGTTCTATGTGAAGGGCGAAGGACTTCACTGTTGCCAAGGTTGGAACATGGAACTTGGCATGGTTGATTCTATATTCTGCCGAGAGAAACAAAAAAGTAACCTCAGAAGTTTTGGCTGTGCAAACTAGGAAACACGAGAAAAACAAACAACAGTGTGTGCGGATGAAAACGTTCCGTAAAGAGAAGAGTGATGGGCAAGGGAGGAAAAAATACTCTAGGCGTGACAGTTTATTTCATCTCGTTAACAGTGACAAATGTACTGCACTAAAATCTCTATGCAAGAAGTGTAAACACAAGGGGCACTTCACCAGTTGTTGCAGACGTATGATAGAATCTACTGATTACCTGGATCAGCTGTCACCACATGGGGATCAGCGAGAATGTCCTCAGCTGGTTCAAATCCTACTTGGCCACCACCAACTCATCCAAACGGATTCCCCCAGATCACCAACTCTACCTATCACCAGTGAAGTCCCACAAGGATCCATTCTCTCCCCCATGATCTTCAACCTTCACATTGAACCACTCTGAGCCCTCCTGACACCAAACAACATGCATTTCCACCAATAATCACTTGACAAGCAGCTCTCCCTCAAGATAACCAAGACATCCATAGACTCAAGACCTGCCCCTTCTGTTCTCCCTAACGCATTGCATCAACTCTCTGCCTGACCTACCTGTACTGCAAAACACAGCCATCAACTCCTTCTTCATCAATAAAATCAGCATAATCTGCCAGCACATCGACACCAATGCCACAACTGACAGAACACTACACATCACATTTAACACTACTTAGACAACTTTCAAGCCACTCACTATGGAAGACCTCACTACCATCCTGGCATCCCCCCAGGCCACATTTTACATAGACAACATCCTCCCTGCCTCCCTTTTGATAATTATCCACAGCTCAAATCCTACCTTGCTAACCACCACCAATTCATCCCAATGGATTCCTCCAGATCACCAACTCTACCCATCACCAGTGGAGTCCTGCAAGGAACCAATCTCTCCCCCGTGAGCATCAACCTTCACATAGGACTACTGAATCCTCCTGGCTCCACATAACATCCACCTTCCACCAATAAGCAGTTGGCATGCAGCTCTCCCTCAAGATATCCAAGACATCCACAGACTCAAGACATGCCTCACATGTATCCAGTCTTGGATGTCCAGTGCTTTCCTGATGCTCAAACCCTCCAAGACCAATTTCCTACCACCAACACAGAATACCCTGGACTTGACTCTCTGCTATGAACCTCAAGGGCTTCCCAACTGACCATCTGCGCCAAGTCCCTTGGTTTTGACATTGACAGACATCTCTCCTTCAAGCAACTCATAGCAAGGTACCAACGTTCTCTCCTGTGGAAAATGAAGACCTTCAAACCTCCTCCCTAACCACACAAACCCATCCCATTGATTCTACATTTCAGGAAGGAGTTCAAGAATCTCCCCTTCAAGGAATGGCTCCTCCCAACACCTAGGCACACACACCCTCCAATCCCCACCTTACTTGAGACTGGGTGATCTGCTCTGCCTGCTTCCTTCCCTGGTTGCATGTAGATCCTGTGATGCAGAATTGAGCACCCTTCCTCGCCCTCATTGTTAGCTCCCTGGTCCCTTGTAACTCTGTTTCATTCACGTGCCCTTCCCCCAATGACTTGCAAAGTGCTCTGCCAGTCCAGCAGCTAGGTCTATGCTCAATAAATACAATAATAATAATAATAATAATAATAATAATAATAATAATAATAACTGGGTATTTACAGAAGAGTGTCAAGTGTCTGCAAAAGGATGACACAGTTTGTGCTCGCTTCATGCACAAATGAAAAAGGAGAAGCGAGCATGTGTCAGCCTTCAGCGATGGCAGTGGGCAGCTCATGTTTCAGGAGATGGAAGTATGGTAAAGCCGACTGGAAAGAAAGGAAGCAGGAGGAAGCAGCGTGCTATCTTGGAATGATTTGGTGTGCCAGGGCTGTAGGGTGACAAAGGGAGTCTAAAGGGACTGCGGCAGAAAGGAAAAAGAGAGGAGGTGACGCAGCAGTGGCTCACCTGGAATAAGCCAACTAACAGAAGCACTCTGGCCACCTGTCAGATGACGAGAGCAAACCCAATGACAGTAACCACAGGAACCTGTACCACGAGGCTCCATTGAGCAGCATGTTATGGCCCAAAGAGGGTGCTCTTATTGAAGGTGATGCAATGTCCAAGTACCATTTGTGTAGAGGAGCAGTTACATGCCTCTGCAGGAAATCCTGCCCCCCTACCTCCTATATGTTGGAAGCCTGAGATTGTGCCATGCGTGGCACCAGCAGTTGTGCCAATTCTGCAGCGAGTTTTTGAGAGAAGATATCCTCTGAGAAAATCCTATCAAATGTATCCCTGAAGAGACGACAATCTGAGGAATGAACTCCCTGAAGTAATATGAAAAGGAGCAAAGAGGGGAGCTGGTGACGTCACAAAAGATAAGCGTGATGCCCTGAGATTACTGGCTGAAGAAAATGCCTGGATTTTACAGAAACGTATGATGAAGTTAAGAATCCAGTAAATGTTCATATGCGAAAAGAAGATTGCATGTGTGCGAAGCACTGCAGAAAATGTAAGCTGTTAAATAACTGTACAGATGCTGAAATGAAAGTAAACTAAATGATCATTGAAGCTGGTTATACGTAGTGAATAGACTGCAGGCAAAGCCGCCATTGTATAGAAACTGGACATCAGTGTCATGAATTTAGTAAGCCAGGACCCATGGAGAGAAAAGGCAAGAACTGTGTCGCAGCAAGAATAAGCTGAGACCGTGGAAACAAATGGTGACGCTGTTTGGCCTCAAAGCAGAAGCAAGCCAAGGCTGGTTATCTATTCTTGCAAGCAGAGAACTTGTGAAGCTGAATCATCCCTTGTTAAGGTGCAAAGAAAGAACACCAAGCATGCCAAGTTGTATTCATTTAAGACATTTTAATGCTGCGAAATGGACCAAATCGTGGTCTCCTGTCACGTGAACCAAGGATGGACATAGAGTTGAGCGTGGAGTCCTAGAACTACGATAGTGCATGCTCACACTCCCTTATATTCCCAGCGACAAGAATACACTGCAAGGCCAAGTTCAAAGACAATCTGCATGGAAAAAGGCTTGGTTGATGAGAGATGTTGGGCTAATTGGGTGTAGAGGTACAGTGAAGTCCACCACCTGGCACCTGGGTATGAGTTTAGGTGCTGCTAAGTGAACTGAATGTTCCAAAATGGCATGAGCGTGCCAACCAATTATAGAGGGCTGTACAATGAAGGGCCTTATAGTTTGAGAGCCAATGATATACTGTGTACTTAACAGTGTTGAAGATGACATGCTTTTAAAGGTGGCCATAAATTGTGCACCAGACAGTAGATTGCCAATCACATTCACAACCCGTATAGAAAGTATACTTAGATATTCCTTGTATCACAATCCCTCTTAGGTTTTTCTCGTTTGCCACATAGTATGATGTCATTTCTGACATATTTCTTGAATATTCAAAGACAATCTGCATGACAAAATGCTTGGGTGATAAGAGATGTTGGGCTAACTGGGTGGGGAGGTAAAGTCAAGTCTACCTCCTGGCACCTGGGTATGAGCTTAGGTGCTAAGTAAACCGAATGTTCCAGAATGGCACAAGCGTGCCAACCAATTATAGAGGGCCGTATAACGAATGGCCTTATAGTTTGAGAGCCAATGATATACTGTGTATTTAATAGTGTTGAAGATGACATGTTTTAGAGGTGGGCATAAATTGTCCACCTGACAGTAGATAGCCAATCACAATCCCATATACTTAGATGTTCTTCGTATCACAATCCCTCTTAGGTTTTTCTCATTTGCTACATAGTATGACATCATTTCTGACGTATTTTTTGCAAATAAGGATGTTTTTATGAGAAATGCGTTGAGAGCTCGAGCAAACGTTCGTTGATGTCCATTGTAACTCCCAGTTTTAGATAATTGTTAATAAAACAGCAATCTTTGCTATCTTCCTGAGTTGGTTTGATTATTTGGTGTCGGAATTATTTTGCATCCCCATCCATTGCATGCGTGATACCCAACAGTCTATATGATCACAAGGTCACTGTCTGCCAACTAGATTATCCAGATATCACAGATGCTGAACACTAGTTTACAGAAACGAGATCCCCACCTCCAATTGGAGGATAGATTGTAATCCTGGGCTCCATAGTCCCACTGCAGACAATGGGCCTCATTACACGGTAGACGGTAAGGGTTTAGCGGTACCGGTAAGGGCACCGGTACTGATAAGCCCTTACCGCCTTACTACGAGGTCCCTTTGCGGGACCCTACCTTAACGGCTGGTGTAGACCAGCTGTTAAAGTTGGGACCCGCAAAGGGACCTTGGTGCCAATTACGGTACCGCAATTTGCGGTACCGTAATTAGCTCCTTCCCCATTCCCATTGAGCCCTATGAGGCAAAAATGGGAATGGGGAAGGGCCATGGAGAAAGGGGGAATTACCGCCCCGCCAACCTTGGAATGGGGTGGTAATTCCCCTTTTGTCCATGGTGGTACCGGTATGGTACCGGCGGCAACCATGGTGCTAAAAGCACCATGGTTTACCGCATAACGTGTAATGAGGCCCAATGACTGACGGATAGCTGCCAGCTACGCTTTTCCAGCGGTCTGTGATGGGAAGACTCAAAGCTGCATGGTGAAGAATCTGAAAGAGCCAAAACAGTGGACTGGAGGCATCCTGGCTCTGATATCCAAATTGTTATAAACTGCACACCTATGCTGTGGAATAGTGTAAGGCAGTTTTAAGTAAGTGTTAACCTACATATTCATTATGGTATAAATTAAGGTGCAGACGAAAAACAGTCAACCCTGACACATAGGTTGTAAAAACTGAAGCAGAACAAGAAAAGGTTCCCAATATGGAAACCCCTGTCCCCCGCACACTATATGAGGCTCAATAATGAAGTCAAACTTTCAGAAGACAAGGTTCTACAATTATCACATTGTTACAATATTCTCTGATTTTCAATGGTAATGTAGGAATGGCAATTCCATGAACAGCTATATTTCATTGCATCACAAATGTGGCTTGAGGCAGTATCCATTCTATACAATATATGTTTATTAATAAGGCCCAACGCATTTCAAGATAATCTTTCTGTTCATCAGGGGCGAGGTTTCAAAATAATACAGATAATACAGTTTTAGCAAATCAATTATTGATGGATTGTATATAAATAATAAAGATAACATTGTTTTATAAACCCAATTACTGAACAATTGATACAATATCGTTATGCTCTTCAATTCATACAGCGAGTAGTACAACAGATGAATCCTTTAATTTGATCTATCATCTCATATAGTAACTAAATTGATGTGATTACTGGTATCTAAGGAAGGATACATTCATTTGTTTCATCAATGTGTTTAATCCGCTCTTATTTCTGCTGATAACTTACTTATAGGCAGAAATAAGAGAGGATTAAACACATTGATGAATCGAGTTTATGTTTCCTTCCTTAGATACCAGTAGACACATCCATTTAGTTACTTTGAAACACAAAGAATATTGTAAAATTTCGATAATTCTAGAACCTAGTCTTTTGAAAGTGTGCCTTCATTATTAGGCCTATGATAGCGTGCGGGGACAGGAGGTTCCATATTAGGAACTTTTTCTTGTTCTGCATCATGGCTCCAACACAGGGAAGTGCACCCACCAAGGCTGTTTGCATCAAAAGGATGTCCCAAATGAAATAAGCGATTCCACAAGTGGGAAACATGCCAACACAATGATGAATAAACTGCAGATGGTCAGAGAAATAGAGATTGGTGAGGGGGCTCAGTGATGATTGGACACGAGGATGCTGGACTTTGCTGTTAATTGGAGGCTTGGAGTCTGTCACTATTTTCTGACTCCCTAGTGTCAGACCATGGCAGGCCTTGATGAGTTAAGCCAGTAACTGGAGATGAACTGGGGCCCATTAGTTCTGTTTTCATTGCCCCTGTTTGCTACCACCACTGTCCCCCGCCCACCCAACTGATCTGCTTTAAGTTGCACAGTGCACACAGAGATGGCTCTACGGAAGGCTAATAGGAGGTACAATATAGAAAATGTTGCTACTGCTGAAGGTGGGTTAAGGCATTTACTTGAAGAATATTTGTAAACCTGCCCTTAAGTTGTAGATCCCTTGCCTGATGTTATGGCAGCCTCCTCTGATATTGTTTGCTTCTGCAGTGATATTGTCGGGCCTGTCATGATGCGGTGAAGGCCTTTCCTGATGTGGTGGGGATCCGTCCTGATGCTTTCAGGTCCTGTTGGACAGTGAAATGACAGTCCATGGACCACTGTAGAAATGCATGAACATCAAGCAAGTTTGGGCACCATGGAAAGAGAATAGGGGTCTTTTGGCTTGTTGCTCTGTTATTCCTTTCCTGGTCTACCTGTTACACACTGAGAGCCTATTAACACAAACCCTCAGGGTCTTGCAGCTCGCAGTTATCTCCTCTTGTAATCAATCGGGTAGATTTCTGGGGCAATTGACCTGCCCCAATCATTTGACAAATGCCGTTCTTTGTCTGAATGGCAAAGAACTGGGCACTACACCTGTGCAAAGCATGATGAGAATAGAGACAGCCCCCAGCCCACCCTTTAATCCATAGGAAGTAACAGTGGAAAACTCTTTTCATAACCAGTGGAGCTCTATCCCTCAAAGGGAAAGGGTCATGTCTCAGAGAAACCCTAGCATTTCAGAGAAAAGAGCAGAGTACCCACACAGCCCTCCACCCTCACCTGGCATTCTCCGATCTGTGCAGCACAGTGTGCACAATGCATCTATTGAGAGGGAAAAAAAAGAGAGAAAGCGAGAGGCCGGGGAGAGGCAGAGAACCACCTAACACCCAATACTTACTCTGTGACCAACACGACAACTGGCACACAAAGATGACATTCACGCAAGCCTCCGGGTGCAAGTGGCATGAAGCAACTGTGTGATCTCACTCTCCATCAAACCCACATCGCCAGTGGCGTAAGCCAAAATATGAGGGCCCCCCTGTGAGCCATGCTGCGAGCCCCACGCTTCAAGCTTCGCAACAAAGCACTGGCCGCACCACATTCAGGGCATGCCTGAACCACCATGCATGTACAATGTGCATTATGATCCTGCTGCTGGAAGGAAATGCCACGCACTGCACTGGGCGAAAGATTGAAGTATCCATCAAACCTTATCTAATAATCCTAGCGTACAAATAAGGGGGCTGCACCTGGTTCCTGAGTCCTGACACACAAATGTACCAGCCTACTCTGTATGTGGCCAGTAATATTATGCACTGCGAAGATACCATAAGAAAATATGTTCATACTGCCACTGCCAGTATCCCATGTTTGAAACTTCTTTTTGGGTTTTGCCCTTTATACCAGTAAAATGATCTTGCCACAAGAAGAAAACATGTTTCTGCTGCTGCACAGACTACTTGCCAACCATCGCACCATCATGTATGACTACTCATGTTGACTTTACCCTCAATTCCAGTAAAACATGCAATGCTACAGTAAGGAACAAGCTACAGTAAGGAACAATTTCCTTGTTTGGCTGCAGAAATGCCTCGACCCAATATATATGAAGACTCATCATGTTGACTTTGCATTTAACTCCAGTAAAACATGCAATGCCACAGTAAGCAAACATTTACCTGATGACTGCCCAAGTTCCCCAACCTCCCCATGTAAGAACACACATTATGTTGACCTTGCCCCTTATGTAATTAATGCATGCCATGCCAAAGAAAGAAAATGTCCAGTCCACCTGTCCTATTGTGCTATAAACCCCCACCCCTCCTCCATGTAATAACATTATTCAAGTTGGCTTTGCCCAAAAATACCAGTAAAATATGTAAGAACACATCCATGATACAATGCCCCTTGCCTGGGCCCCAGTCTTGCATGCACACATTCATACCCATTCACCCACGAGCCACTCACCCATTGGTGGCTTGTGATTAAGTTAACTGGAGGGTTGTAAACATTTCCCACAAATAATACCAGAGCATGCGAGCGCAGCAAGGGAGTCCAAACCAACCAAAAGTGGTTCGGGGTGCGGGGAGGGTCCCTCCGCTCTCGAGAAATATATTTGAATACAAGGTTAAAATGGTGCAATTCAGTGCACTTTCTGTGAAAAAGTGGTTAAAAAGCCAAACAATTTGCAATTGGTTTTAACCCGAAAATCCAACAGATGCAATTCACAAACAGTGCACAGCAGCATTTCCATGACACATTTGCCCACAATACATGCCAGTATTAAAACATGTTCACACTGGCTGTGCCCATACATCGATGTAGGCGGGGTGCTATGCTAGCCAGACTTCTTTTGATGAGGTGTATGCTCGCTCCCGCTCTCTAAAAATGGAAACACTCTTCAGTTCAGAGATTGAAGTGTAATATTGGTACGCCTTACCACTAGTTCGTTTAATTTTTAAAGAGCATACCTTTAGTTCAATGGCTCAAGAAACGTCCTTGACTCTTTCTTTCTCCTGAGCTAAATTTAGAATCAGCTCAGGCCGGACATTCAAGCACTGCCAGTTTCCCAGGACTTTGCAGGTCATTAAGGTGCTCAGGATGTAAACACGTTTCTTTCATCACTGGCAGAGCCTTTTAAATGCATGACGGACCATTTACAGCTAAAGAGCTCGCAAAGCACAAGTTACCGTGCAAATCAGTGAGAAAGTGAGCAACACAAAGCACCTGTTTAAAGATTTGTCTTCACATGCAAAACAAAAAAGTTGCCTTAAGTCACTTATCAAATATTTTAACATCATGAATAACAAACAACGTGCTGGAAGTTTGTGACATAGAATCTGCATACCTATGTTTGTTTATTAAGCAACTTCTTTAATTACATGTCTTACATCACTGAAAGTACAGTGAAGTTAACTAGATTTTCCAGGTTGGCCTTATGTTCTGAGACTTTAGTTTACCATTCAGGATGTGAAAATTAAAGCCACAATGATATTCTTTTGGCTTAACATGTTGCTGTATGGATTTACATGTTGTCATGTGGCTTTATTATGCAATGTGTATTTTTTGTAAGTAAACTCTGTAAGACAATATTACTGTAGACCTTGAAATCCAACTATTTGAGCCAAAGCTGTGATCCTGGTCATTCCCCCCCTAGCACCACTCCTTCCTTTGTCTGACTATCCCACTCCATCCTTTTTGGATGCAGTCTGAGCACCGCTAGTTCCTTTTTTCCACTTCCACGACTGATTTTGTAAAAACAAACGCACAGAGCCAGCATACGTTCACT
The DNA here is from genome assembly GCF_040938575.1 of Ambystoma mexicanum. Taxonomy (NCBI): domain Eukaryota; kingdom Metazoa; phylum Chordata; class Amphibia; order Caudata; family Ambystomatidae; genus Ambystoma; species Ambystoma mexicanum. Next base: position 1,104,650,926 of record NC_090937.1, read on the forward strand.
CAATCAAATACATCACACAATTCACCCTTACATGCACAGCATGTAACAGCGCTACCGCCGGATTTAAGGGCTACCGCCAAACTCGTGATGAGGCCCATACACTTTAAAAAACATGTTTTCCTTACCTGACCGCTAGTTCCTTTTTTTCCATTTCAACCACTGGTTCAGTTAGACACACGCATAGAGCCAGCATACATTCACCCAACATACATTGCATGATTCACCCTTACACGCACACATACATGCAAACATCCATCATACACATGAAAAGACCCTTGTTCGCATGCTTGCAGGCACACACATGCATTTTAAAAAAGCATTCTTTTTCATATCTGCTGCTGGCGCAAGGGACTCTTCTCTCAGGCAGGCATCCGGCTGAGCTCCCTGATCACCAACACGATGACAGGAACAAGGAAGCAGGGACTCTCCTTGCTTCCTTGTTCCTGGCATGCGCAGAGGGGGCACCTCCATTACAATGAAACAATCTGGTTGCGCAGCAGAAGAGCCCGCCATCCCTGGTGCAACCGTAGCATTTCTTTCAGAAAAAAATTATTTCTTTCATAAGTCGAGTTCCGACTTGTGAAAGAAACAATTTCTTTCAGAAGATTCTGAAGGCTGGACATTATATGTTGGAGGCCCCCGCATCGCGGGGGCCTGTTGCATGTCACCCCTGTAGGGGGATATGGCATGTTCCAGTATGTGTGCTGGGGTCACATGGGTCGCCCATGTGACCACGTTAATAAAATAGGCGAGCTGCTTCCGGCTCGTCAGTCAAGACGGAAACTGACTCCGGTGTCGTTCTTTGGGAAGCACCATGCTGGTGCTGCACCGTGTTCGCTGAGCCCAAGGACGGGGCCCAGCTCGAGGACGGTGCCCCTGACGGCCAAACGCCGTCCAGATGGCGCCCCTGCCGGGCAACGCCAAACCGGGGTGACTCCCCCACCATGTGATCATGGCCAGTGTGATAGCCCCGGCCTGGGAGCCCCCAGAGCTGGGGCCACGGTGCACCGGGTGCCCCCGGCCATGTGTGGAGCTCCGGTGGACCGGAGCGGGTGAGGTGACCCCCACCCAGGAGTCCACGGCAAGAGCGCCGCACAAGTGTGTCCTGTCGGGTGCCCCCCGACCTGAGCATGGGTCTGCCTGGTGATCCGGAGCAGCCCTCAACAATGGTGACGAGGATGTGGGCCCTGTGTGCCCCAAAGATGATATGTAGTGGCGGGCCCAACTCCAACTGGGCCCGCGAAGATAACATGGTGGGCGAGCTGCCTGCCCGTCCCCTAAGGGGGACGGAGGAAGTCCCCGGGTTCGGCCACGTGGGTGGCTGCACCCCTCCCCCACCTTTGATGCGGACTCTGCCGCAACATGGGAGGAAAGAAAAGATGGGTGACGTCAGCAGCAAGTGGAAGAGGGTCTCCCCTCCACCATCATCCGCAGGAGCAGGGATATCAGTTTCCCTTCCCCGTGGGGGAAAGAGCGCCCGCGGCATCGGCCGCATGGAGGAGGCGCTACCCGTCCCTCACCCGCAAGCCGTGGAGGGGAGGAGCGGCAGACAAACAAAGGATGGCGGGCCCGACTGCAACGGGGCCCGCGAAAGAGTGACGGTTGGCAGCCGCTGCCCCCCCAACCATGTGGGAGAGGGGACCTGTGGCCACAGGAGAATACACATGCAGACGGCATTCGTCCGAGGAGGAGGAGGAGCATGTGTGTGCCCTCGCAACGGGGAGCAATGCTTGTGGCTGCGGCCGCTACTGAAGAATGGCGGTGTCGGCCGCATCGAAACGCACAACGCCTCCCCCCGGGCCGCAGCAAGGTGAGCCTGCCCCCCCCTAAGTGAAGGCAGGCCCACCCCCATCGGGGCCCGTGAGCTGGGAGGAATCCCGCAGCAGCCCCCAGGTGCCCAGGGCATGCCGCGGCAGAAAAAAAAATGAAAAAAAAAAGAGATGATGCAGGCCCAAATCCAACGGGGCCTGCAAAAGGAACAAAGGAAGCGGGCCCAGCACCAGCTGGGCTCGCAAGGACAAGGGAGGGCTCACTCCAAGGTGCGGGCAGAGGAGATGCACGACGGCCCCTCCCCCAACAACAACAACGAGGTGAGCTGCCTGCCCCTCCCCCACCCGCAACACGCGCTGTGTTGGCACCGCGGATGTGGGGACTGATGCACACAGAGAGGGGGCTGCCACACAGCTGACGCGGCCCCCATGGGAGGTGGGCCCAGCACCAAGGGCCCAAAGAAAACAAGGAAAAGGGGCTCAATTGTGACATTGCATCATAGTAGAGCTGCAGGTATCCAGCCCCGGAGTGTCAAGCATGGCAAGGGTAATTAGATCAGTCATGCCTGCAACGCCTCCCTCACCTTCCATCATAAGCGAACAAGAACTGGGCTAACAGTCCTCAACCGGCAGCAAAGGCCACGATTGGCTGCCGGCCCCCCACAGCAACATAAGGGTGGGTGGCCCCAGATACCAGCCGCCAATGTCCCCACTTAACAGCCCTGGGATGGGAGGAGATGTGATGTGAGTGGGTTGCTGCACTGCCAACAATACCGTGCAACAGTGAGCAGTGCGCCATCCTCGAATGAGGCAGAGGTGGCTCCTGGTCCTCCAAGGGGCGATCATTCCAGACCCAGGCAGTGTCATCGTCTGGCTGCCATCACCATCCTGCCCTGAGGCGTGCCCTCCAGACTGTGTACCTGGCCGATGTGGCCCCTGGGCCTCCCCAGGTGCGGCTTTGCCGCCCTCTTTGACTCTGGTGAATGCGGGTGAGGACACAGACTGTTTTCCTGCAACCCTATAAGTGTGGAAGATGGACTTCATCGTGGACATCCCCATGAAGACCGGGGGGCCTGCAGACATGGACTTGTTTATAATCGCCCAGGGGGTAGGCAATGTGAGTGTGCACACCAGCACATGTAGAGGATGTCATGTGGTGCCAGTGGCTCTCATCAGTGCTGTGGAATAGTAGAACCACTCACCCAGGTTAATAAAGGGTGTATTAGTAGAGTGGTTCTAGGAGTAGTAGTATGTAGTGTTTGGAAGTTCGTTGTTTGTTGTTATAAAAAATGGAGTGGTGTTGCATGTCAGCCTTGTAGGGGGACATGGCATGTTCCAGTATGTGTGCTGTGGTCACATGGGTCCCCCATGTGACCACGTTAATAAAATAGGCAAGCTGCTTCCGGCTCGTCAGTCAAGACGGAAACTGACTCCGGTGTCGTTCTTTGAGAAGCACCATGCTGGTGCTGCACCGTGTTCGATGGGCCCAAGGATGGGGACCAGCTCGAGGACGGTGCCCCTGCCGGGCAACGCCGACCGGATGGCACCCCTGCCGGGCAACGCCATCCCGGGGTGACTCCCCCACCATGTGATCATGGCCAGTGTGATAGCCCAGGCCTGGGTGCCCCCAGAGCCGGGGCCGCGGTGCGCCGGGTGCCCCCGGCCACGTGTGGAGCTCCGGTGGACTGGAGCAGGTGAGGTGACCCCCACCCAGGAGTCCACGGCAAGAGCGCTGCACCAGTGTGTCCTGTCGGGTGCCCCCCGACCGGAGTATGGGGCTGCCCGGTGATCTGGAGCAGCCCCCAACAGGGCCCCTGCTACACCAGCGCACCACACATTTCTTAATACACAGACACTGTCACCAGTGCATGTTTTTTTCCATTCTGACTCACACAACCATTTTACTAACAGCAGGGGCGGTATTATTCCTCTGGACTAGTAACCACTCCCAGGGGAAGACTGGCAACATTTGACATGGATTGGCACTTTGAGCACTTTTTGCAATTGTTGCGTTTGGCCAGGTAGTGTATGACCTCTTATGGTCATAATTGCCTATCAATTCCTTAAAGCAGCTGTCTGTTTTTTAACCTTGTAATGCATGTATTTGTATTACCTTTGTCATATGCTTTCTATATATTGTACATGTCATATTTACTATACTATGCACAACCATTAAGATTACACAGTTTCCAAATTGATCATTGGAGGATGTATTAAGTTTATATACATTTGTGGGTTACACTACATTGTAGGGAGCATGAAATTGTTATAATTACCTTGCTGTGTTAGGAACACGTTTTGTGATATATTGCAATTTCCCCAGTTCCTAGGCCTTGGGGGTCTCCCTTCTGTCAACTACTTTTGGCATGGGGGGCAAGTTTACTTGTGTGGCCCATAGTGCAATGGCCCAACCCTACAGTGCAGCAGCACCAACTTGCAGAACAAGTACTCTCAATGCCAAACCCCCTACACATCCTCAAGTAAATATAGTAGACATTATTGACACTACTTTCCTTTTATGCAACATATTTTTTAGTTATGTTTGTGGTTTCTTAGAGACCTGGGCCCCTGGAAATGCTCCGACTTACCAAACATAGTAAAATTAATTCACCAGGAAAATATAATTGGTGAAATGGGAAATCTGGGATTTGAGTTCAGTTGTCAGTATCTTACAGTTTGTAATTTGACAGCAGGCTTCATCTCCTCAGATCCCATCTTTAGTTTTAGAACAATGTAGAAATCTGGTGAAGAGAGAGAATTCATTGGTAGAGCAGAGCCATTGCTGAACCAGCAGGTATGGGTCTGCTCTCAGAGCCAATCATGAGCTGGCATGGCCAGAGACCCATACCTGGTTTACTGCCTTCTCATCCCACAACACTGAACCCATAACTGACACCATGTCTACCCAACCCCCCACAACATATGTCCACACTTGTCATCCTGCCTCCTCACCAGTATCCTTAACATACATTGTTAAAATTATAATTATAGAGTAACACTATAGAGTATACACCGATATGAGTGAGGCTTTCTCTACAGATAGGTAAGGCAAATAAGGCCTAGTGATGAAAAGTGATTTGCTCAGGATCATATATTGTATGAAGTGTGGAAGGTGGAGTGTGGAACCCTGACTTCATGGTCCCACTACAGAAAACAGGGGAGACATCATCTTCTCCTATTTCATTTTCAACATTAGAAACAAAAATGTTTTATTCATGAGCTAACCTAGTACACTGTTCAATAAATCTGGTTTTCAAAGCACTAATGTTACAAGGGGGAAGCCTTTTAATCATCCAAGATTATAATTTTAATGAAAACATACTTTCAAAGCGCCAAGTCACATGATAAAGAAACCTGAAAAATATAAGAGAAGTAGTAATTGAAACACATGTTCATAAAGCAAGTATGCATCACTTAGTCAGACAAAAGAAAGGGGTTCAAGCCAATCCCACAGTTGGTGCAGTGGCATGCAGGTCAGACATAGAGCTTAGGACAGTCAAACTGCTGTGCTACCTACCTGATGTGTAGGTCCATCATCCTCCAGTGTTCTTCCCTTGCACCACATTCTCGATGCCCCCCGTTTCTTATAATTACATTCCAGACCCCCATTCCCCTTTTGCTCCATCCTTTAACTATGAACTCAATCCACTTCCCTTACCTTGCACGCACCTCCTTCCCTTGCCCACATTGTCCATTCACCAATTCCTTGCCACTCACGCCCTTCAATCACCCATCACAACCAAGACCTTTCCTTACCCCTCAACACCTTTCGTTGCCCTGGTTTGTACATAGACAGTAGGCCACCTTGTTTTGCCAGTCAGCATCTGCACACATGCTAAGAAGACATGGTCTTGATATTGCTACTAATTGTGGCTAAAGGGTCTTCACTTGGGCAATGTAGAGCGAAAGACAACGAAGGAATGCGGTCCCAAGTTGTGCTCCCAAGTCAGCTGCATATTTCATCTCACTGAAGCAGAGAGAACTGCAAGGGGAATTCAGCTTGGACCAGATGATCGTGAGGGAGCAAGAGCAACCTATTATATGTCTGTGCTTTCAAATGAGTGTGAGTGTGTGTGTTTTAGTTTCTGTGACTGGGGAAATGTGTTTCACTATATTTGTGACAGTTCAGAGTATAGGTGGAAGGATGCATCTGTGTTCATGTGACTTTTGATCTATATATCTGAATCTGGTGTTGATTTGCATATGTGTCGTTTGTGGTCGTATAAGAGAAGAATGTTCAGACAAGACAATGAAAAACGATCACCGACTGAGGGGATCATTCAGAGTTGGGTGCTAAAAGTAAATTTGTCAGTATTCGGCAAATACCGTTGCTTTTACTGTCCACCCAATTCATTATTTGATCAAACACCATCGGTGATATGAAATGGGATTACCGGTGGAGGTTTTTTAGGTGGACTTTTTGAAAAGAAAATCCACCTATTTTTACCTCCACCTTGTTGGTGGAGGTAAAAATCTAAACTGGCCCCAAATGTTTTACATCTTTTTTCAATAGAATGAAACACATTTTACAAAGGGCAATGTTGAGGGGTAAGAGGATGGGCATCTCTGATTGTCTCCTCTCATCACCTTACCCATATAATGTTAAAAGAGCCACAATGTAACCTTTTGTGCATAAAGAAAATCAACAATGGTGATTCAAGCCATTACTGTACATAATCCATTCCTCCTGTCACATTGATGCTGAAAATGGATGAAAATAATGTTAAAAAACGTTTTACGTTGCCGCCATTGTAGGTGGTATTTCTGAAATAGCACTGAAGGTATTTGAGAAATACCACCTCTGCTGTTGCTAAACTTTGAGTCGGATGGATTTTCAGAAATACCACTGATGGATCTGGTAACTTTCTTCAACTGTATTAAAAAGTCTGCTCAACTCTGAAAGACCCCCTTAGTTTGTAGTCTTCTAATAATTAATACCTGAACATGACATCTTTCTATACTTGTTTTTCAACTGTGTTCAAAAGTAAATACCACAAACAGTCCTAACAGCCATTTCTATAACCACTATTTATCATCTATGGGTGCCATTAAACTCTTCTTGTACGAGCAGACTGGTGATCAAGAAATTCACCAAAACATGGGGAGCATTTGTACTAAATCAAACTTAAGACAAACTCTAATAAGATATGGACCCTCACTTCCTTGGCAAGTGGGGGCCGTGATAAGATGATGTGGAGTGCAACGGACCAATGGTGTAAGGGGCGCAGTGGTGCAGGAGGACCATCCAGGTTCACAGAATCTGTTATTTAAATGCATACGTTGCCGTTGGGGGTGTGAACTGGCCCTGCAGCCTAGACTCCTCTCCCGCTCACTCACTGTGGAGGCTTATGTGTGGGGGCCACCCAGGCACATCTACAACATTGCGGATATCAAGACGAATGCCTCGCTCCAGTTACACACAACCTGAACAGGCTTTGCAGCACTCGGTTCTTTTGTGGCAGGCTACATTCTGAAGGAACTTGTCTTTTCAATTCTTTTTGTTACAGCTTGGCCCATGTGGCAAAAGCCCAGCATGTCTGGGAAGCAATTACCTCTTTGCCCCCTGTAGAGGAGGTCCCAGATATGGCCCGCAGCCCTGCCCCCCATTGCGAGTTGCCAGTAAGGTACTCACCGTGGTACGTGATGTATGAAGAGCAAATGAACCAACAGAGAGCCGCACTGGGACTCTGCCCCTTGTACGTAAGGAGATCAATACCGGTTGAAGCAGCCATAATGCTACAACCCTGAGCAGCACGATACCCTAACAGACAGCCAAACCAGCCACTGATACGGAATGAGGAATACCTGCACATGGTCCACGAGGAGACCCTAAAGCCTTAATGGAAAGCCAATGAAAATAAACCAAGGGCCCAAGCAGCCCCGAGAACAAACAGACTTGGCTACTGAAAGCACAAATGCCAGTACTAGTAACTGCAAGGATAATGATAATGGATGCAGGGGAGAGACACTGTTAAAACGTAAGAGAATAGTGCCAAGACACGGTGGAAGCAACCGCCCTGCTGAATGTGTGTAATTAAGCTTGAAATGCAAGAGGCTACTGCTTGCAATGCCTAGTAGAAGAGTAGAGCGGCAAGCACCAACCATATGTCTACCTCAATACTGCACAATGTACACGTGTGTCTCCATTTTGTAAAAGCAGAAATGTACCCAGGCGGCCAAAGGCCTGACAGGCCGAGTTTAGTAACCCAGCAAAGACCAGAGAAGGAGCGGAATCGAAACTCAACCAAGGGAGGCTTATGTCGGGGAGATCGAGGTCAACCAGAGAAGGGGATGTGAGCATGAGCTCACGAGACTCCAACTACAGAGAATACCAGCCCGCCCGTGAAGGTCAAGATAAGAGAGACCCATGCAGGTGGCCATGCGCACACAGAATTAAATACACAAAAGGTTGGAAACTGAAGCAGATTCACGGTGAACCAACACGTGACCAGACAGGCGCGAAGATGTACCACTGCCTGATGTCATCCAGAACCAGGGGGTGCCATAACTTTTCTTGATAAGAGACTACAGATCCGAGGCCATACCCAGCCAACTAATTGACACACAGCCCTAAAACGCTGATTGATGGAAGGGAGGAAGGGTGAATCTTGGGACACTAGGCACCTGGGTGTCTACTCTAAAGCTGCTAATTAAAATGGAGATTTATGCTTAGGGGTGTAACTTGCCCAATCACAAGGGACCATGTAATCTAGGGTCCTATAGACACTGTAACCAATGAGACGTCGTACTTGTAGTGACGTCAATCACGTGTGGTGTAGAGGGAAGGGCGTAGATGCCCACCCAATAAGAGTTATCCAATCCACTTGCATTATTTCCATATACAGATATAGCACCTATACTTAAGTTACCTTTCCCAACCAATTGTATTGCTTGATGATTTTTTGTAGAATTAGACGTCAATTATGATGGATTTTGCCCATAAAAGAGGCTGTTTGACTAATGTTCGAGGAAGTCGGGGTGAGGCAGGTGTTCGTGATGCTGCTGAGTTCCATAAGCTGATGTATGTATCATTAAACGGACTTCCCTTTGCCAATTTACTGAGTCCTGATTATTGATCCTTGCCGGAGTATGTGAATCCTGTACTCTGTCCTCGCAAAGTGGAGCTATCTTGTAGTACTAGTTTTCGAGGGTGAGTACTGACCAATGGGCCCGTAAGTAATTTCCTCTCCTCGTCAACACTTGGTAGCAGAGGATGGTTTCGGCCATCGATTATAGATTATCGATTGATACATTATAAGACACCTTTAGACCGACGGCACAAAGTAACTCTGGGCCTTCGGTTACATCACGAGTCCTTTCGCTATTCTGGCTAAGTAGGCTGAGAAGCTCCCCATGGACAATGATAGTGTAATCATTCCCAAAAAATCTGCAGTGGGTCTGAAGGAACCTGCCTTTCCAAGCATAACCCTTCTCATTCCCACGGGCAGCGGATCGGATGAAAACCATAAAAGCAGGAAGAAGAAGGGGCAGTGATCCTGAAGTTCCAGAGAGGAAAAGAGGCGATCGGTGAATGAAACAACGAAAACTCGTTATCCTGGCAAAGGTCTTATAGGCCTTAGAGTAAGAAGGGGAAAGGTAGCGGAGGGTAGCAGAGAAAAAATAAAGCAGCTAGAAGCAGAGAAAAACTGTAAATCAGGGGGGCACCTGAGATTAAAACTGGAAGGAATACCGGGGGGGCACCCAAGAGAAAAACTGTAAATCAGGGGGGCACCTGAGATTAAAAGTGTAAGTAATACCGGGGGGGCACCCGAGAGAAAAACTGTAAATCAGGGGGGCACCGGAGATTAAAAGTGTAAGGAATGCCGGGGGTGCACCCGAGAGAAAACTGTGAAATTCGCCTTGTTCCTGCTCTTTAAAGAGTGGTCAGAAGGAACTTGAACCCAGAGCCTACAGAGGGGGGACTTAAGGCTACGATGACGTTTAAAGACATCATAAAGGGGTTAGTTCAAATCCCATGACGGGGTAACAATTAGTAGGCAAGTATACGTATGACCAGCTGGTGTCTGTCTAGTCTGTCAAGCATCAGTCCTATATGTCTTCTTATGTCCTTTATATGTCAAATGTGACATTTTTGTACTATTGATTAATTGCAATGCATTTTGGTTTTACGCGATTCCGTAATTGAGAGGGAATCGCCACTGAATTGAGAAGTGTTGAGCGAAACTACTGGTGTAGAGCTTGGCGGAAAAGTTGGATTGGAGCTTGCGTATGTGGTGCTCGCTCATAGTAGTAAAAAGTTAAAAACTGTGTGAATATTATTGGAGACGAAACTAAGAATGGAGGAAGTTACCCCGCTCGCACACTTATGCAAGCAGTTGCTGAAGCATGCAACAAAATTGAAGAAATATAGCCAGGAGTGGGTTAAGGGCACCGCAAATAAAATGTTATGCCGTGGCCCCAAAATGGGTCATTGTCAAAGGCTGTTTTACAGCACATGACCACCTTCTTACATGCCACATATAGCGGGAAGAAGCTCGAAAAACGCCTTGCTGTTCTCGAGCTTTGGAAAATGTTTGAACAAGCAAAAGAAGAAGAACCCCCCGCAGACTGGATATTAAATGTATGTACAAAGGGGGGGGGCGCCTACCGCGCCACCTGCCCGGCCGGAACCAGTTGTTGAGGGAAGTAAGTTGGAGGGTCTTTACCCACTAAGAGAGCTTAAGGCAGCCACAGGTTATAGCAACCCTGCATATGAGTCACCTGCGTGTAGTAGTGACGAGACGAAAGAGAAGGAACAGGAAATTGACTCGCCCTCCACAGTCCCATGGGGAAAAGAGAGGCAAGGTGAGGAAAGGAAGGACCAGGCACAAACGAGTGCACCTCTAGATAGGGAGAGAGAGGGAAAGAAGCAAAAAGGAACCGATGAGTTAACATATACAAAGGACGAATGGATGGGAGGGCAGATACTGTTGAAGTTAGATGGAAAAGGAAGTGATGGTGCAAGGCCGAGTGAACAGTCTGATGAGGCGCAAAGAAAGGAAACGGAAAAAGAAGTGGACATAAGAAATGAAAGGGCAAGAAAGAAGGATAGGTTGCGGCAAGAACAACTATATCGCGGAGAGCAAGGTGTACCGCTCAGTCGCCCACAATATGCAGCTTATGGAAAGTACAGGCAGAACATGCTTAGGTTAGAGGAAGAGAAGAGAGTGCACGAAAGAAAAGTAAAAAAGCGAGAAGATGAGGAAAATAGAAGGATAAAGAAACGTAGAGATGAACGGATGAGGGAAGTTGATAAGGCTAGAAAGGAAGCAAAGAAGCGAAGAGAAATGGATGAGGAAGCAGAATGTAAACGCAGGCAAAGGGCGCAAGATTTAGAATATTTGCAACAGGAAGTGAAAAAACCCAATCCTGTTGTAGACTGGGAAGACATAGAAGAGTTCTTCCCTGCAAGCGATGCGGTACCAGTTACAAGCGGGACAATTATTGATGATGACTTCGACACCAGAAGCATCGGGGAAGCGATTGATAAAATATATGATGAGATGGGACTAGAATGAATCTCCCAAGAGGGAAGGGAAGATGAGCGCTTAGAGAGCACTCAGCTATATGAACTGAGGATGTCACCCAAAGTAGTGGGAGTAGGGGGCGTTCCCTAGATAGACTAGAAGCTGGGCAGAACGAAGTTGATGCAAGAAGCTGTGTAAACTGGGAGTATTCAGAGTCATACTCCGATGGAGAGCGGAGGAAGTGGCGTATGACGAAGGGAGGTGGTGCGAAAAGCAGCACCCAGGGAACCGAGAGATACGATAGTCAGGTGCAAGCGGATCCATAGATAGGACACCGAAGTCCACTGGACATTGCAGCCGACATGAAGAGACACCCCACGGTCAGAGGGGGGCATTGGTACCTGCCTATAAAGATAGGCTAAGGGCATTGCCAGGAAGAAGGCAAGGCGGGAACGCCGCCCAGGCAAGAGACCGAGGAGGGATAGAGAAGGAAAAGGAGGATTGCGCATTCCAATTCCCACTGTTAGAAAAGGGGGGAGCAAGACTGCAGTATATTCCATGGCCACACATGGACCGAGAGAATCTTAAAAATAAGCTTCCAATGCTGACCTCTGGAGCCGGAAAGTGGATACATGAGCTAGATAAAATGACGGGGGCGTCACTCTAGCCATAGGGGACATTAAAGGTCTTCTAATTGCTATACTTGGTGAAAGAGCAGACGACGACGTGTGGAAAAGGGCAGGATATCCCAGGGTAACCATAACTAACACCTCCCATGACGGAGTACCATTTAACAACTGTAGAGCAGCAGTGTGGAAAGCGCTGCGCATGCTATATCCAGACACATCTGATATGGCGGCTATAGTCAGAGGATCCTTTGCTTTATATCCAGAATTTTCAAGACGCGTGGGTGCTCGAAACGCATGAGTCTTGGACAAAATCTATTCCTGTATCGTACCATATATTGTGCCAAGGGTTGCCTGAACCAGTTCAGAAACAGCTCCAAAAATTGGTAGTAGTAGAAGCTAAACCATGGGCCGAAATCCAGTTGACGATTGCCCATTACTGTAGATTGTTGCAAGAAAAGAATCGGAAGAAAGAGGCTACACGTAAGGGAGAGTAGGCACAACTAGTGCAAAGGAAGCTCTCAAAGTATGCCCTCAAGGGAGCCATGCTAACAAGCCCAGCCGAATCAAGTGCACAACGTGCAACTAACCTGCCACAGACCAATCGGGGTAACGCAGGATATTTACCCGAGAGGAAGGGGATTTGGAGGGAGAGGATGGCAGAGCAATCAGGGAGGCTTTAGAGGTAACCAAGGAGGTTTTCAAAATGTTCAAGGTGGTATCCAGAGTGCACCAATGGGCAGTCCAACTATGCCAGATGGACAGATGGCCTGACCACTGCCAGTGTGTTGGCTATGTGGAGTGACAGGACATGTGGCACGCATGTGCAGAAGCCAAGGCATGTGGCAGAACAACCAAGGGTCACTACCCCATTCATATGTCAAAAGAAAATCTTGCTGCAATGCTCGCGGAAGACTGGTTTATACCGAATTTGGCCGAGCATGTTGCATTCTTTATGGTAAACTGCATTATCTGGGGGACAGGCATGGTGAATCAACCTGCTACCCCACAACAGGGCAATGTACAAAACTATTCTGTGCAGCAGCAGGCAGGTGGCTTGCAGCAAGGTGCACAGCAAGTGGCCCAACCACTGAACATGGGGAATGTACCACAGGGACAACCCCAGGAGACACTGCCACAAGCGGTTCAGGGTACTAATTCAGGTGGAGGAAACCCACAGGTATACAATGGACTGAACCTATATATGAAATAGGACGGCTCACAGGGAACTCTGATGTGTTCTATCCTATCAGTGACACCAGACCCTAACAGGGAACCAAGGGTAAATGTCACCATAGGGGGGAAAGAATATTCCTTCTTAGTTGACATGGGTGCAACGCACTCGTGCATGCGAGAAGGCAAGTTCTCCTTGTCCAGCGAGGCAATAGATACCCAGAGTTTTACTGGAGCTCATAGCAGAGTTCCCTTTACTGATGCGCTCCCAGTCTTCGTGGGAGAGTGCGGTATGAATATACCTTCATTGTATTCTCGTCAGTCCCCAGTAAATATCATGGGTCGGGACTTAATGACAAAGTTTAATATGACCATCTCATTCACTGAGGATGGCATAGTGTGCTCCACCCCAGGAATGCATTATTCAACCGTGTGCGAAATGATCAGAGCATACTCTGGACGTGCAGCTATGAGAGCTGTACCGCTGGAGCCAGAAGTATTCGCATATGGCGTACGAGTGCTTATGGCGGGGTTGCCAGGCCTCGCAGACAAAACTATGAGAACTCCGGATGAGTTTCTATTCAGGCCAAGAATACCCATGCACGAAGAGGAGGGACAAGTATTTCCCTTAATGATACACTCTGCCGCAGTGTGAGGAAAAGTGGTATTGGTTGAGGGATGTGACGAAGAGGGCAGACCTTGGTGTGCGATTATCGCCATCAAAGAAGGGTATCGAGTAACTGACGTCACCGATGACGATCTGTTTGAAGAACGCCATGACCTAGAAGAGACGCGGGTGGAAGTGAGTCTCATATTTTGGGTCAAAATGATCAGGCGGGAGGTACCGCAGAGGATGATGTTAGCTTTAGTACATCCAGAATACTTTGATAACGACATGGCCCTGGTGCCGGCCAAGGTATGGACTACAGGGCCCTCTGACGTACGTCTCCTAAAAGGGGCCGGCAAAGTAAAAATTAAACTGAAACCAGGGACAATTCTGCCACGGGAACGGCAGTATCTCATGTCCAGAGAAGCAGATGAAGGGATTGCAAAGACAATCTCTGCCATGATGGAGCAGGGCATCCTTGTGATGTCAGAATCTCAGTGCAACACAGTGATTTATCCTGTCAAGAAATCAAAGGGAGGGTCTTGGCGGTTAATCCAGGATTTATGAGCATTGAACGACATAGTCGAAGCCGAGTTCCCTCTATTCCTGAATCCATCCACAATTTTGTGCAACATACCCAGTGAGGCAAAATACTTCACGGTGATCGATTTGAAAAATGCCTTTTTCTCGATCCCACTAAACATGACTCACAAGACCTGACGTCATTTACCTTCAGGCAAATGCGCCTGAAAAGTACGAGGTTGCCACAGCGGTATTGCGAGTCTCCATCTATTTTCAACAGAGTCCTGCAAATGGACCTAAGCAATATTGCGGTGGACAGTGTTGTTTTGCAGTATGTAGATCACATTCTAATCTGCAGCATCACTGAAGAGCAATGCCGACACGACTCAGTCCAGCTATTGACTATATTGGCTGAGAAAGGATACAAAGTAGACAAGGACAAACTGCAGTACTGCCAACAGGAGGTGTTGTAGATAGGGCAACTAATCTCACATGAGAGGAAAAAGATAACCCCAGAAAGGGCCGAGGCTATCATGCACACGGCCAAGCCGCACACAATAAAGAAAATGCAAAGCTTCTTAGGCTTGTGCAATAATGTCAGCGCATGGGTCTTTGACTACAGCTCATATACCAAGCCCTTGTTACATGCCCTTAAAAAGGCCCAGGCAACAAGAGAAGAAATTGAAGGGAATGAAGAAATGGAGAAGGGGTTTAGAGAACGCAAGAGGGCAATTTGTAAGGCCCCAGTTCTCAGGATTCCTAATTATGCGGAGGAATTCTATCTATTCTCTCATACCCATGGCAGTTTTATGACAGCAGTGCTCGCGCAGCGAACCTTATTGGGATATAAACCACTATCATATTACAGCGGGAGTCTGGATCCGGTCATGAAGAGCCACTTCCGTGGCGAACAAAATTTAGCTGCCGCTGCGTTCGCCATTGAGAAGGTGTCATCCATTGTGATGGGGTGCTCCATGACATTTTATGTTGAGCACTCACTATTCGCCATACTAGAGAAGCCAAAGGGCACGCTGACTTCGCAAAGAGCATCAGCCTACGAGGTGATTATCTCTAATCCATCGATCAAAATAGTGCAATGCAAAACTGTGAACCCTGCTATGTTTATAGCCGAGCCAGTCACATAGGGAGAACCTGTGCATGACTGTCCAAACTATGAATAATACTATGATGAGATCCCCAGGGTCAAGGAAAATGCCTGCCAAGTGGAGAGATCGTCTTTATTGATGGGTCATCAAGAATTGACCAAGATGACGGGCAAAGGTATACAGGCGTGGCCGTGATCAAACACATGGTGAATGGAGAGTTCCGAGTACTTGTCAGTACACGAATACCATCCCACTATTCGGAACAGGCTGCAGAACTAGTGGCACTGATACTCGCCATTGAGGACCATGCAGACCAGGAAGTAACAGTGTACAGTGATTCCGCCTATGTGACATCAACAGAGCACGCAGGATTAGCGTGCTGGAAGAGGAGGGGCTACTTCAGAGCGGAAAGCACGCCAGTGCAGCACGCGGCTTTGTTGGACAGGCTGATAAAAGCACTACAGCTCCCAGTGGGCATAGCGGTCGTAAAATGTGCCGCTCATACCAAAGGGACAGATTTTGTGATATGTGGAAATGATGAAGTGGACATGGAAGCCAAACGTATGGCATCCAAAACTGAAACAATCATGGATGTGGAGGTGGCACGTACCCATGAACGAATGATGGTAGCACGAGCCACTCCAGAAGCCTATAGCAATATGGGGCAATGTCAATTAATGGAGCTCCAGGGGAGGCCCCTCAGGAGGAGAAAAATGTATGTAAGCATCAAGGGTGTGCGTCGAGGGTGTTCTTTAAACCCCTCTGACGGATTGTGGAGGCAAGACAGCACTGGTAAACCAGTAATGCCTGTCGCCCTTCTAAAAGTAGCGCTAGAACAGCTTCACTACCCCGTTCATATGTCAAAAGAAAATCTTGCTGCAACGCTCGCGGAAGACTGGTTTATACCGAATTTAGCCAAGCATGTTGCATTCTTTATGGTAAACTGCATTATCTGCCAGCAATTCACTTCTGGGCACAGATTAAAAGTAGTGAGAGAAGTCATCCCCAGACCAAATGGACCTTTCCAGCACCTACATATTGATTATGTCGATATGTTTCACGTGTGTAATGGGTACAGGTATCTACTTGTGGTGGTGTGTCCCTTCTCCAGATGGGTAGAAGCAGGCCCCTGTACACACCCTGACGCTGGCTGTGCTGCTAAATTCCTGGTGAGGGAGGTTTTCCCTAGATGGGGGGTGTGCGAGGTAATGAGATCTGGTAATGGGGCACATTTTGTAAATGCAGTATTTGAGCAGATTGGCTTGTTGCTTGGTATAAAGCACAAATTCTCGTCGGCGTATCACCCAGAGGGAAACGGGATATGTGTACGGATCAACAGCTTGCTTAAGGAAAGGACCCCTCGTACCCCGCGAGACAGAGCTAGATGCATGCCCAGTCAACTAGGGAGGTTCTGGGAGAGGAGATGAAGGCCCATCTGGATTGTCTCACATCCAGTTCCACTGTCATTTCAGGCCAGCTGGAGCGACGGCAGAAAAGAGACGACACAGCACAAACCACAACAGACAGTGCTGATGCCGGCGCAGCTCATAGCCCATGAGCGCCTCTTGTCTTCCCTGGAGATCGCGTCCTCGTTTAGAATTTCACAAGAAAAAGATCGGACGAGCCGAGGTTTAATGGCCCGTTCATCGTAGAGGACTGCACCCATCAGCTGTCAAGCTCAAAGGCAGAAGAGCCTGGATCTTCACGAATGATATAAAACTCGTTATAGGAGAGAGCACTCCTACTACATCTACTGCCGAGGAATCCACAGACAACGGGGAAGGACCGCAGCACGTGCAGACAAGATCTATGGCAAGGAAGAAGGACGCATGATCAGACAAGTTACAAGAACAAAGAGAATAAAATAAAAAAAAATAAAAGTGAGACTTTCAAAACAAGACAGTTCTTCAAACCAAGTGAAAGGTGGCAAAAGGACAATTAAATGAACATTCAATGTAGCCAACTAAAGAACTTTTGTGAAAATCTTGTCCACGCTGAACCTTTTAAAAAAGACAATAAGAAGCAAGCAAACACTCTGTGCAGCCAAAGGTGCAGGGTAAAAGAAGAAAATCGCGTACTCATATCGACAGAAGCACTAATCTCATGAACATTGAAAGCCACACAAAGCATTTAAAACCTAAGACTCTGATAAGAAGTACAAGTAAGATCAAGACTTTGTTCATGGACATATGGTTCATCCCAGCAGAAGTCTCAAGTGGGATGTGCTCACATATTTTCAGCTGGTAGTACTGTCCTACCCTTCACTTATAGGCAGGGAAGCCAGCGTTACTGAATTCATTCAAGACCCTGCAAACAAGAAAATAATCCGACAACTACTGACTGCCATAACAGAAACTTTCATTACACTACCCAAACACAGCGGAAAAGACACAGATGCTTCCATCACAAGTAATCAATGACGGGATCACATATACTTTGTTGTTCCGCATCATCGAAGAATGTCCAGGACTTATCGGGAGAACTACAGATACATTGACATTCATTAGAGATCCAAAAAACAATTACTTTCGCAACCAAGTGTGGTACAAGCTGAACCACATGGTTGCAGCTCATGCAGCAGGAAAGTGCAAAACCTGTTCACATCAAAAGAAGGGACTGTGATTAGGACCCAGCAAACGAGGCAAATGTCCCTATCACCTGAGGATACACGGCTGGCACACAACGTTTTATTTCGATTAGTCACAGACTATCCGGAAATGGTGGGGAGACCTGCAGATGTTGACGTCATCACCTTTCTTAGGAATCCGGCCAACACCCCACACATGGGTGCGCTCCTCCAAGGCATCATGCTCCAGGTGGGGCTGTCCAATTTCCAGCGAGAATTCCTGAGGAGATTTCAGTTAGACTAGCCGATGAGGGACAGATCGAAGAAAAAAAAAACAACTGATCACACTGCAAGAAAAGGCCTGTGACTTTAGAGCCAAAGAACCAGAACAAATGTCATTAACACCTGAAGACAGTCGTTATGCTTTTCGTGTTTTCTTTGATCTCATTGAAAACATTCCAGAACTAGTGGGCAGACCCTGCAACATTGACGTGCCTGCCTTTCTTAGTGATCCAGCAAAGAATGCCCAATTGAACAGGCTCCTAAGAGCTATTGCATCACAACTCAGAAGCAACTATGGACATCCACATCTAAGAAGAGCCTTAGAAGGGGGCGTTCCAAAATAACCTTTTTCATCATCCCCAGCCGGGGACAAGGCAAGAAAACAAAAGACACAGTTCTTCATGCTTCCAACATAGGACAGATCGAAAAGAGCAGAAACAAGGATAACTACATCCGTTCTTATTTTTCTTGTTTTGTGATTTCTATTTATTCATCATTATCATGCAGGAGAATAAATGGGTGAGAGAGAGACTGTTCATCAACTCGACCTCGAACGACCAAGTGAAAGGAACAGAGACACAAACTTCACTGCCGTGTTTACCTTTTTAACGTTTTCCTTATTTTTTTCCTACCTTTTCATATGTTCACTTTTATTTTTATTTGTATTCTTATTTTTTCAATATTTTATTTTGCATGATTTGTAGCGAATCCATCTTTTCATGGTGTCACTGAAAACATTGTCCTGCATATCCTCAGGGCCATGACGAGTTGAAAGAGTGCCCTGGGAATGCGGTTCCCACAACAAATGCAGGATGAATGTGATGTGCTGAAAACGGTAGTCTAACCTTTTTCCATAGTCTAGCAAAGGAACTGTACTCCATACTATCATCATCACTCGCAAGAGCGGGGACATTGAACAGCACATGTCACTTTGCTTTGCTGAACTTTGAACAACGAGATCAGAACGAAGAAATAAATAGTGGACTATGGACTTGATTCAAATGGGGGCCCAAAACAGTAACTTAGTCGGGCCACCAGCGGAAGGGCGCCCCCGATTTCCCGGAAGGAGATGCTGTAAACTGTCTTTTAAGGCTGTCATATGTATATGCATTGTGACTATTGTAGTATTTTTATCGTTAACTATTAGAGCTGCATTTTTTATCGGTGCACGAAGCGTCCCAATGTCTGTGCATCCACCAGGTAATGAACATCTGGGGGCCACAAAAGCACCCAGACCTTATATTGTCATCCCTGTTCCAAGAAAAACTGATGATAAAGCAAACGATTTACAGTTGAATGTAATTAGCAGTAACACGCATACACTTGAAGTAATGAATGGTGAGAAAGGCTGGAGACAGGGTCAGCACGGAATGAATGATAGCATAGCACTGTCCACGGCATGCACCCATACACTGAGTGCACACAAACAAGGGCAAGTGTCAATGGCTACGAAACCACAGGCCAAACCAACTGAAAGAGAGAAATCACCTGTGGAACAAGCAGTTCCAGAAAGCAGGGAGCAACATGAGAAACTGAATCGAAGTGAAATAGCAGAATCACTCAATAGAACAGAGGAAGCAACAAAAGAACTCACTGAGAAAACACATGCGGTAGTTGAGTATGTGTTTCCGCTCATACTTAGAGCAAAGAAGCTACAGGAGGAGCTGAGCAAGACAACCACCACAACTGTGATAGCGAGCATGCCAGCTCCAACGCCAGAAGTAACTACTGAGCCTACGACACAGCCACGTGTTGGAAGGATGATAAATCACATGCAGTGGGAGGAGGTCTACAAAAGAATGCAGGAGGGAAGGAAAAGAAGCGCAAAACCTCCCCTATTACTGCGGGGCAGGAAATGAAACCTGCCGCTCCAAGGATAACGCCTGAGAGTCTGCTTGAACGAAAGAGCAGTACAGACATGGTGATAGCCAACCACAGAAAAACGCTAAGGATCAAGAGAAGTCCATATGAAAGTGATAACGAGTTAAACAATTAATTGGACAGCACGGCCCATCTTGGAAACAACATATGGTACCAGCACATGAAAGAAGTTGGACGAAGGCAATCAGAAGGAGAATGTTTTGTCTGTGCACTCCTGCCGACAGCATGGGCAAGTCCAAAATCTTTGTGGCTGTAGAAATAGATGTCCCCATAGCACACTGCCTGTGACATGTGGCAATGTGTAACACCAGAGGACAATTCATGGGGAGAGACGCCTCGTTGATATAGGCCAATGAAAAGGACTACCCTGATGAAGACGGATATGTCCAGGACATCAAAACAAGAAACAGGACGCACACCAAGAATCATGTGATTAGATATGAAAACCCTGACGTCAAGGGATCAGGAATAAGGTAGGAAATAAACTCAAGATGGAACGTCCAAGGGAAAATGGCAGAAGAAGCTCAAATATGGAAGAAACAAGGACAAATGCAGATCTGGGGATCAGTATTCTCCCCAGACGGATGGGAAGAAGGAGTAGTAATCTGCCGAGCTTGGATGGTCCTTGGAGCCTGCAAAGAAGCAATAGAGAACTCACAGAAACTATGCAGACCATTGTGGCCAAAATTGGTAAAGCTGTTGACATGGGTCGAAGACAGAGGAGGACCCTTGCAGATAGTACCGCTGGAGAACCCAAAACTGTGCTTTAGAAGTAATGGCACGTGGAAAATGGGGGAGAATCAAAACTGTGGGTGAATATACGAAGCCCCAGGGATGTCGCAAGGGACTGCTGTCCTGATGGACCACTATTGGGCATGTGGATCCAAGGCATACATAAGGCTACCGAGGAACTGGGGAGGCATATGCACACTGGTGAACGTACACGTTCCAGCACTAGTGATTCCAAAAAATGAACTGAATTTGGACAGCTTCCCGAAAGCAGACGCTCACCTGAGGAAAAGGAGGTCTGTGGAACTAATGTCAAGGATGAAGAGAAAGAATTACTTCACCGCCAAATCAGAGGATGCATTTTATGCCATTCCCTATGAACACAGGCTGTTCAGCCTAACTTCATCAGTATTTACAACAATACTCTTGCCGCGTATCCAAGTTGGTGCTAACACCAAGTGGTTGCAGATAACGAGATGGGAGTTACTGCAGACCATCAACACCACAATAAAAGGATTCAATGTGATCAAAGAAGAGCTGAGAGCAGTCAGACTGATGACCCTCCAGAACAGATATGTGCTTGACATGATCACCGCAATGGATGGAGGTGTTTGCGCAAAAATTAGAGAATCATGTTGCAAATTTATACCATCACACGACGGAGAAAATGGAACCCTCACAGAGGCCATAGACATGTTAACAACCCTGAAAAACCAGATGACAGATGAGACAGATGAAGTGGACGACGACAGCTGATTTGGGAACCTATTCTCATGGGTCCCGCAATGGATGGCAGATATATTCAAGTTCCTGGGAGCTTTGCTAGCAATAGTGCTGCTAGGAGTCTGTGTTATCAAGATAATCATCACACAGTGCCAGAAAACAGCAACAAAGGCCATTGGGATGAAAATTATGGTCGATGTCGAGCCAGGCTGGAAGCCCAGAGACCTGACAGATGAAGAGATAAAAGACTTTGTGAAGGCCAGTGAATTTGCATCAGAAGGAACAAAATTCACTTCTCCCAAGAAAGGAAGAAGGTACGAAGGAAAATGGATTTACTGCAGTCCAAATGGACAATGCCAGTTGATGACCTGGAACAAAGATGAGCATGTGAGAACAGCAGGAAGCTTGAAGGGGGTGATAAAGATATGGACACCAAAATTGCATACTTCACGCCTTCTTGTGTAAACCCAGGAGACGATGAGCAAGAAGCTGAGGAATCAAAGAAACTGAATATAAAGGAGGAAGTAGGAGTGGTTGATGAACCAACCAGAGGGGGGAGTGTAGAAGAGTTCCCAGATATGACCTGCACGCCTGCCCCCCATTGCGAGTTGGCAGTAAGGTACTCGCCGTGGTACGTGATGTATGAAGAGCAAATGAACCAACACAGAGCCGCACTGGGACTCTGCCCCTTGTACGTAAGGAGATCAATACCGGTTGAAGCAGCCATAATGCGACAACCCTGGGCAGCACGATACCCTAACAGACAGCCATACCAGCCACTGATACGGAATGAGGAATACCTTCACACGGTCCACGAGGAGACCCCTAAAGCCTTAATGGAAGGCCAATGAAAATAAACCAAGGGCCCGAGCAGCCCCGAGAACAAACAGACTTGGCTACTGAAAGCACAAATGCCAGTACTAGTAACTGCAAGGATAATGATAATGGATGCATGGGAGAGACACTGTTAAAACGTAAGAGAATGGTGCCAAGACAAGATGGAAGCAACCGCCCTGCTGATTGTGTGTAAATAAGCTAGGAATGCAAGAGGCTAAGAAATTGATACTGCTTGCAATGCCTAGTAGAAGAGTAGAGCGGCAAGCGCCAACCATATGTCTACCTCAATACTGTACAATGTACACATGCATCTTCATTTTGTGAAAGCAGAAATGTACCCAGGCGGCCAAAGACCTGACAGGCCAAGTTTAGTAACCCAGCAAAGACCAGAGAAGGAGCGGAATTGAAACTCAACAAAGAGAGGCTTAGGCCGCGGAGATCGAGGTCAACCAGAGAAGGGGAGCTGAGCATGAGACTCCAACTACAGAGAATACCAGCCCACCCGTTAAGGTCAAGATAAGAGAGAGCCATGCAGGTGGCCGAGCGCACACAGAATTAAATACACAAAAGGTTGGAAACTGAAGCAGATTCACGGTGAACCAACACGTGACCAGACAGGCGCGAAGATGTACCACTGCCTGATGTCATCCAGAACCAGGGGGTGCCATAACTTTTCCTGATAAGAGACTACAGATCCGAGGCCATACCCAGCCAACTAATTGACACACAGACCTAAACACTGATTGATGGAAGGGAGGAAGGGTGAATCTTGGGACACTAGGCACCTGGGTGTCTACTCTAAAGCTGCTAATTAAAATGGAGATTTATGTTTAGGGGTGTAACTTGACCAATCACAAGGGGCCATGTAATCTAGGGTCCTATAGACACTGTAACCAATGAGACGTCGTTCTTGTAGTGACGTCAATCACGTGTGGTGTAGAGGGAAGGGCTTAGACGCCCACCCAATAAGAGTTATCCAATCCACTTGCATTATTTCCATATACAGATATAGCACCTATACTTAAGTTACCTTTCCCAACCAATTGTATTGCTTGATGATTTTTTGTAGAATTAGACGTCAATGATGACGGATTTTGCCCATAAAAGAGGCTGTTTGACTAATGTTCGAGGAAGTCGGGGTGAGGCAGGTGTTCGTGAAGCTGCTGAGTTCCATAAGCTGATGTATGTATCATTAAACGGACTTCCCTTTGCCAATTTACTGAGTCCTGATTATTGATCCTTGCCGGAGTATGTGAATCCTGTACTCTGTCCTCGCAAAGTGGAGCTATCTTGTAGTACTAGTTTTCGAGGGTGAGTACTGACCAATGGGCCCGTCAGTAATTTCCTCTCCTCGTCAACACCCCCTTGCCAGTCCACGCTGAGCACTCCGTACCCTTCTCTTGCAGGATCTATTGCACCAGCATGACATGCACATGGACAAAACTGCATTATAAAAGTCCACTAACATAACATAAACTGTGCTTATATTTAGTGTGTAAACTGAATGTGACTGTCACAGTTAAAATATGAAAAATGTATATAAATACAAATCATTTTGTTTGCGAAATCAAGAGTGTTTTTTGGTAAGGTGCTCATATTTTATTGTTGTAAAAATGTTCGTTACCCTTTAAATTACAGTTTGGGTCCACCAAAAAAACGGCCATGTGCAGATGGAACTGTGTCATGTCAACTCTCGCTGTCTGTCTCATGTATTTCCTGTGCAACAACTGTAACTCGTTTTCTCACTTAAGAAAGCACCCAGATGCCTCCAGGCTCAGTGTGCTATATAAGCTTCAAATAAATAAAAATAAAATAAGGTGTCTCCCTATAAATAATCTTTCAGTGCATGTGAGGTTCATCACTAAATCAAACAGATGTTTGCTTATGAGCTTTTTAAATCTTTTTCTCTGTTTTTTTCTTGAAAGTGTGTGGTTCCTATAGGTAATCTGCTGCTACCTAATCCCATCAGAGAACATGATTTACTAAAAAACGTGTGCTTCGAGGGACGTTCCTCAGCGCTATAATGACCAGCTTTATTCACATTTATCGATGTCGAATGCAGGAGGGATTTAAAGACCCACTAGATTCGGCGCTTTCATCTTTGCCCTTGTACATTTGGGGAGCTGCCTCGTTCTGATCAACCGAGAAATGATTCAATAGTCCCTTGAATCCTGCCCAGAACACATTTCCATTTCAATCAGAGAGAGTCCGCATTCCCCTGTACTCTGGAAGCAGCTTCACAGGGCTTTAGGCAGCTGCATCCCTCTGCTGACTGATACAATTATACCCCACAGTGACTTCCGGTTAGCAATGTCTGTTCGACACAAATCGGATGATTAACTTACGCTGAATTTGGCAGAGGATTTGCTTTTTATGATGAAATAGAAATACTTATGCAAAGTGAGCCTTTTCTGTTGCATTATACTGCTCTCCTCAGCAGTCACTCTGCACATTCAGTTCCCTGCTGTTTTTTTCCCATGGAGCGCCTGGTGTAATGCTACTCATTTTTTGCCTTTTCACATTTGCCTTTGAAATACAAATCCAAGACTGTGAAACACTTTCTTCGTAAAAATGTCCCATCTCTACACATGTAGCAGCAGTGCACAGCTTCCTCAGACTGGCTCGTGCAGCTGTACAAATGAGTTGTGCCTAGAGCCAACTGTATGATAGACCTCTGCATCAAGTTAAGAAGGTGAAGGCCCGGTCGAAGCACTGTTAAATGAAGCATTCTGCTATTTACATCACGAGTTGGGCGGCATCTCCGGCGGTATTACCGCCATGGCTATTAGTGTTACCGCCAACCCCCCCAGGCGCTATTAGCGCTCGATCATGGGTTTGGCAGAACAGTAAATTCCCATTCCTTTTTTTCTTTTTGTTTTTTTTTGTAAAACACCCAGTAAGTTCCCCTTCCCCATTGGGCCCATCCGGGAATTACCCATTCCCCATCGTGCCCATCCGGGAATTGTCCAACCGCCAAGGAGGAAAAGGGGAATTATACTGTTTAACCAAACTGGCCCCCTAACTTAGGTAAACTCAGGTAAACCTAAACATCATAAACTACAAATTTGGTAACAGTATGTTGTCACAGGGGGGATGTCCAACCTCCCCTAAGGGAGAGCCTAAATGGTCAAGGGTTCGTAACTCTATAAGGCTAGTAGCCAAGTTTACTGAGGAACTGAACACGAAAACTGGGCGTTGAGTGATACACATTAAACAAAATATTTGCATATACATTTTATTTATACATTCAACAATAATTAGGAATCACCAATAAAAAAATAAAGCACAACCCATTTCACAGTTATTACAAATCTTCGGCACAGTCCGAGAAAAATTGCAAAACAGAGAAAAGAAGCCAGAGACACCACTACAACAACAAAAGCACGCAGGGATAAGGAGTGTACATAAACCATAGAGAAAATATAAGGTTTAAAAATTACAGACAGTAAACCGAACACATGTTTATAAATTAACTGTCTATTATCAGCCCAACCTAAATAAGTTGTCTAATTTCAAAAATGAGAATAAACTTAATTCACCACTCCATCTCACACTCCTTCACTCCCATTCAACCCGTTGGGCCCAATAGGGAATTTTCGGCGCTACTACCACCAGCAATATTAGTGCAGCGGTAATAGCCCCGAAAGTCGGCATATTTGCGGCGGATTTGCCCCCAGCTCAGAGCTGCGGGTAAATCCTGCCAAACTCGTGATTTGGTGGACCCTTAAATGCGGCTGTAATAGCGTTACCGCCACACTCATGATGAGGCAGTTAGTCTAGTTTTGTATGTAAGTGGGTATGCTTTATAAATAATGCTCGAGCATAGCCAATGGCTACAAAAGGGTCTACATCGACGGTATGCCATGTACGGAGGGCGAGCCTGCATTGTAGACCAGGTGATGGTCCTCCCAAGGATGCACAATGACAAAGGAGTTCCCTCTTATGGTGTGCTCGACTTAACGCACAAATCTGTATATGTATGGTTTCAAACACAAGTAGGTTTACTCATCTAGTATGTTTAAGAGAGAAGGAAGGTGTTTGTAAGAGAGAAAATTCAAAATTCAAAGTGAAATTTCAATGCTACCTGACACCAAAAGACAAATGTGTAGATGAGCCAATAGACGGTGCTGTTATACATATATTGAACAGAATACATTGGGCCTCATTACGACCCTGGCGGAAATCGCGGTGCTAAATGCACCGCGGAGCACGGCGGAAAGCTGCCGATAGCGCCATGGGGGTTGGCGGATTTTCCGCCCCATGCCGACCTTGGCGGGGCGGTAAATCCCCATTCCCCATTTTACCCTTCCCCATTCCCATTTTTGCCCCATAGGGTATAATGGGAGTGGGGAAGGCGTTAATTGCGCCACCGTAAAATACGGTGGCGTAATTAACATCAAGGTCCCGTAGCGCCATGGATTTCTCCGCCCGGAAAAACCAGGCGGAAAACGTTCCATGGCGCTACGGGAACTCGTAGTAGGGCGGACGGGTCCGCCGCGAATAACGCTGGCGTAAACCCACTCCGCCAGGGTCGTAATGAGGCCCATTGTATTGTAGAGCACCAACAGTTTGATGTAGTTTTGAAATTAAAGTGGACTACGAAAATTCGAAGGACAACCAGTGCAAACAACAAGGTGGTGTCTCATGAAAAAGTTAGAGGGATGTGGACTTAAGGAGCTGGAGTTTCGGCTTCATGGGTCGTTGGGTGACAGAGTTACCAGCCTTCATCAGGACAAAATAAAGGTTTGAGGTAGCAACACCGTTCTGGATTGTACATAAACTGATGGCAAATGAAACCTCTCTGTGGAAATAGGAAAAACAAAAGATTTCCTGTCTTGGTGAAAGTGACTTGTATTTCATGATGGTGCCCATGAGGTGTGTGCTGTTACTACATGGAAGGATTCCTGTTGTAGAAATAGAGAACATTACGTTGGATGGGTCGTGAGTTCCCTATTAATCCCTCGCATGTTCCAATTAATGGAATCGTGGAGTTGGGGTCAGGCACTCCTGGGATGGGTCCCAGTACAGTGGGATATATTAAGTTTAGTACTTTAGCAATGAAATGAAGGTATGTTGTCAGTGTCGGTGTCTAGAAATGTCAGTATGTGTCGCGAAATAGCTTACCATATCTTGGATCCAGTTACTTGTTCATATTTTGAACCTGTGATGGATTGGGGCAAGGGCAAAATGAAATGCGTGTGTGTAGCCCATTATATAATGTGGTGGTCTAAGTGATGCAAAATGAAAACGGTCCCTAAATGGGAGAGATCAAAGGAAGTAATGGTAACCTGCTGGAAAGACTGAGTTCTCCCTGCACGGGTGAAGAATACGCGTGCAAGAATGTACCTCTCTCCAGCTGGGTCGAGACCGCACATACAGTCTCCTATTTGTACGATCAGGCGCTCCACTGTCCAGACTTCAATATGTGCCAGGAGAGATGGAGCTAGGTATTTGGGATGTCTCCTAGGTTTTCTTTAAAGAGCGACATCTTAAGCTTTTTCCTGGACTGAAAAAGTATCATGACTGTTTTACTTCATACCTGGATGTTATTTCGGTTGGCTGTCGCATAGCAGGAGAAGTCCTGTTTCTTTGCTTTCACCTTACAGGCTAACTTGGCGTCAAGCCTGCAGATGGTGCAGCCCCTAGATGGGCGCACGCCATCAGAATTGTAAAGTTTTCCTATTGAGATAGACTGATGTCTGGGGGTTCAAATCCTGGTAGGTGATGCAAGCTGCCTTAAACAGTATTCTGACATTATTCTAATTGTACACATACATCTAGCTAACAATGCTGCTTTATATTTTTATTTTCTATTGAGGAACAGGGTGTCATTGCGAAAAGAAAAGTAGGCAGTAACAGACCACAGCGGCAGGCCTAGGCTAAATTGTCTTTGCATACAAACATTGTCTGATTGGGTGATATATACCAAGTGGTGAAGGGGTAAGAATGGGAACAGGCACCAGGACCAGGGACTGGAGGAAAGAACAATATACTTAACATTGAATGCCGGAGGCCAGTATTTAAGCATTTACAAATTACACAGCTGAGTCCTCAGGACAGAAAGCAGAAGAGATGGATCGGGCAGTTTAGATAGGAGGGTGGCCGGGCAGAAGAGATGGATTGGGCAGTTTAGATAGGAGGGTGGCAGGGCAGAAGAGATGGATCGGGCAGTTGAGATAGGAGGGTGGCAGGGCAGAAGAGATGGATCGGGCAGTTTAGATAGGAGGGTGGCAGGGCAGAAGAGATGGATCGGGCAGTTTAGATAGGAGGGTGGCAGGGCAGAAGAGATGGATCGGGCAGTTTAGATAGGAGGGTGGCAGGGCTTTGGGGGATGATTCCTACAGCTGGTAGCAGTTGGAGTTTGAGCTGTATTGTAAAGAGTTCTACTGAAGAGATGACTTTGATTGCCCGGGGAGAGAATGCTAATGGAGAGGGCTAAGTAGGGAAATGAAGCATAAGTGGCAGGAGGCAGAGCGGACAAGGGACTGGTAGACTGTGAAAAGACAAGGAGTGGAGAGCTTAAGTGGGAGAATACAGTGAGATGCATTCAGTGATGTTGTGGGGGGCGGGGCCATTAATGGATTTATAGATGAGTAGCAGGAATTTGTAGAACGAGTGATTTTGTAGGGAAAGCCCTACAGCGTGGTGGTGGTGATGATGGGTAGAGGTAGAGGAGGATCTGGTAAGATTTTAAAGGTTGTGTGTCTCCAAGTTGAAGAATAGAGTGAGGCGGTATACAGAGAAGTAGGCTTGCACAGTAGTCCAGGTTACTGAGCATAAGAGTAGAGCTAAGTGTTTCAGTTGATTGGTACGTGAGGTCCGGGCATTTTTTCTAATTTTTTGGACATTGAAACAGGCTGTGGTGGCAGTGGCCATGATGAACTCAAAGAATTTCAGGTAACTGTCAAAGAGACCCCCGAAGCTGCGAGCCATGTGAAAGAGATGAAAGAGGGGCGAATGGGGTTGGCGTTCGCCTCCTATGATGGCCCTTCGTTCTCCCCACTGCTTCTCCTGAGGCCCCTCAATGCCTCCACCTCCCAGCCGACTTGGAGGACCAGCGATGATGTGTAGCACTGACCTGCATACCGGCATCCACAAACAAAGGGAGGTTCCCCACTCCTCATCGATTGTGGGGCAGTCCCCTCCGCTGAGGAAAAACTTAACTCTTACTCCTCCACCTCACAGGTAGCCTTCTGCCACTCCCAGCACTGCATGCCTGCCATGAGAGCCACAAATGACAATTGGAAAAACTAAGAGAACCATGTGTGAGCACACGTCGCAAACCCAAACATTTGTGGGGTCTTTTTGTATGTTTCGTTTTAGGAGCAGGAAACACTTTTGCCTTTTATAATTTTAAAAGGAGATACAAAAGGGGAAAGGCACTAAAGGAAAAGGTGATGTTTTTTTTGTTCACACTGAATAAACACAACAACTAAGGGGCACAAACATTTACTACAAACACACGATAAATACCAAGAAAATAAGATAAAAGTCCAACACTAAAAATCTACAATCCCTCATAGTTCCCTCTTCAAAAGGAATCTATACGATTACTGCGACCCCCATCACTGCCACCGCAAAATTGATGACTTCTTTTTTTATTTTGACCCCCTTTACAACACATATATATGCAGGGGGAAACCCCTGCAGTGCCCCCTACTTTTATTATATACATTACCCCCCCACATATATATGTGGTCTAAAGGGGGACAAAATAAAAAAAAGTCGACATTTGGTGGGGAAGCAGTAATGGTCTAATTCCGTTCAAAAGCTCCAAAAACACACGAAACACCCTCCAAGTGTGAGTCTTCCCTTTGTACTACTTCCCCGAGCATAGCAAAACCTACACAGGAACAGCAAGGCAGCTCGGGGTCGAGCTTCCGCTAGGAGATTCTAGAGATTTGATTGGCTGAACAAACTCAAACTCAAGAAATCATCCTGCAAGGGATTGGATTAGCTTGACGAACTCGACAAATAAACAATTGATCCGACCCTAGATCTAGGGGTCGTGATTGGATGATAACTCATCGACCCAGACCCTGAAGTCTGCTGCAAGGTAATCCTGGGATTGGTCGGCATCAAAAACCCACCCCATTCCTGTGGTTGGGATGAATCTTTTCTAAAAGGTTTGTGGGGCTTACCGATGAATTGTTTTACACGTTTATCCAGTCCTATTTAAAGCAATTCGACGAAACAGATAAAGACACACAGAAATGTGCGATATGGTTACTTTTGCTTCCTCATTCCATCAAAGGGGAGGCATATTGACGTATAGAAAAATAAATATTGGGCATGACTTCAGTGGGTCTTTCCAAGATGCATTTGGAGTCACAATGCTTTCAAGGGAAGCTTGACAACAGCTCTGGAACTGTTGATCAAGGAAGCAGCGCAAAGTAATGATTCAATTAGGCCCTTTTGAAAGTTATAAGTCCAGAAAAATCCCCACCTTCAAAAAAGAGAACCAGGAAGCCAAACACCTCGATGGATTGCACTACGTTTAAAATATTATTTACTTTTGTGGAGCCAGAGAAGTATTCTTTTTTTTTCCAAATCTGTTTTTTAAGTTTTTGAAACATATCAACACCAACCCACCTCTCCCTTTTCCCCCGCCCCAGCCCAGTTCCTGCATACTCAGTCTCTGAGTCCTCCTACACCCACTGCCTGCCCATCCACTTAGCAGGTCTGCCACCATCCACAATGTTCCATCCCCCACCTCGAAGAGAGGGTCCTAAGAATGCCCTTCCTCACCCCCAGGTTCATGACAGGACGAAGAGCCAGAAATGCTTGCCGTGATTCATCTTATTTTGGACAGATCCCGAGTGCACTAATGATTGACAAGTACACAGAAAGACACCCACTCAACCAGCCGTACAGACCAAATCCAATACATATCTTTACAGATATAGGAGAAGAAACGCAGATTGTGGATGGAAATACCTTTATGGACAATATCGATTAAGCACGAAGCAACCACTGTGATGACATCATTAGTGACACCATGACGTAGCAACGTTAAACATGAAGCACACTCGGAGCCCAGCACTGCTTACACAAACACATATTCGCATACACGAAGAACATGCTTACAGATTCCTAGCCAGAAGACGGATACATATACATACTGTCACAGCTTCATTATTTTTGCCATTATCTAAATGCAGTAACGCAGCACCACAAGGCACAAGAGATCCTGAGCAAGCTTGCTGATGCTCAAAGCCAATAATCGCGTGGACATACAGGAGTATATATGGAGCCTGATCGAACCATGTATGACTAACCTCTAGGGAACATAGCATAACATGGACAATGTAGAAACCGCATTATAAGGTTTATGAAAATGACAGCAGGCCTCAAGCCACAGAGCATGAGATGAGCAAAGCTGATTCAGGCTACACAAAGAGCAAGACGTGCAAGACAAGTTCACAGCCAAGGTCAACGATATGCGGACACATTCCAATCTGCCAACGAGAAAGGGACAGCTGTGGACAATACAAATAAATCCTAATAAATGGAGGCTCAAGAGCTCGATTTTGTGGTCTCTAAACAAGTGGTACAGCCGAAGAAGACAATGGACATTCACCCATGGTGCAAAGTAGAGCCGATCCCAACAAACCAGACGAAGACGGCAACAAGTGTTGCAAGGTCTGAAGCACACTCTCGTAGGCAATGGTGGTACTCACGTTACAATGCAGACACATAGACGTTCCCATCACCTTGAAGAGGTGCACAGAGGGCTGAGAACAGAATCGAGTCCCAGGCCTGGGGGCATCAGCCTTAACCAATCTTAGCCAAGTCCATGAAAATGAGTAAAGCTCAAAGGAGCCAGTCTATCCTACTCCTTCTCGGCCTCCTTACTACAATGGCCCTTGCTACCTTTTCTACATGCCCACCTAAGGACAGAAAGCAGAGACTCAGATCAAGACTGCCCCGCCTGTACTAACTGAAAATAAACAGTAAAAATAGCCTTCCTTTACAAAATACCACCCTTGCCTATGAACTCTCGACCAAGCGAGCACAGCAGAGCAGGCATAAAGATCTGAATACCGCACATCTTTCCACTATTCCGATAACTCCCACGAGGACTAATATACCTATGACTAAAGACCCCCTCCCACCCCAAAACTAACAGTACCTTATCTTAATTGGATCGCTCATTAATGCCAGATCACTAGTGGCTCACGCCACGGAAATTGCGGACCTCCTTACCAATGAGAACCTGGACCTGCTTGCCATAACTGAGACCTGGCTTCATGAGGCAGCAGGACCTGCCCTCATGATAGCCATACATGACAGCTATCAGATACTCAGAGCTGACAGACCCAATGCCAGAGGTGGTGGACTAGCTATCATCTCTAAAACTAATCTACCCATTAGACTTGCCAAATCACCATCTTGCCAATCATGTGAGATACTCACAGCCAAACTTCCTCTCTCCAATAACCGCATGTTAACCGTCCATCTGATATACAGACCTCCAGGACCACTGGGAACCGTCGAGGAGGACCTAACTAGCCTTCGAGCCAATAATACTAAAGACCACTCACAAATCCTGCTGCTAGGGGATTTTAATCTTGGATTTAACGACACTGATAATAAACATGCACAATCAGTAGCAACTTTACTGAAGGATCATGGGCTTATACAAAAGGTCCTTATCCCTACCCATATCAGAGGAAGGACCCTCGATTGGGTGGCTGACTTGAATTGTAACATTGCCATTACCAACACTGCCCCGCAATCTTGGAACGACCACCATCTTATCACCTTCTCTGCCACACTGGACCTCGTTAGCCCAAAAACTATCGTCATGGCACCTCCACTCCCAACTAGGGGGTAATTCAAAGATTTCAGCACAGAGGCAGTGCACGCGAGCAGCCCAGAGAGGGAGCGTGCACCAGTGTGCGCCAGCCGTGTGCGTCAAACAGCATTCTGGCTGACCGCGTATTCATGGAATTACCAAGCCATTTTCAGCACTGGCGCAGAGAACATCCCGCAGCGCCAGTTACGCACCCAAGAAATCCCCTTGAGCAAGGAAAAGGCATTGAAATCCCCAATGCAGCGCATAGGGGCATGCTAACCCTGCACCATCTTACAGGGCCGGTATACACTGTAATCGCGTGAAAATACTATGCGCACCCCGCTCACGGCACCCAAAAGCGTGAAAATGTACTGGCGCACCCCTCAGAATACACGTACCCCACTCGTGCCAGGTAAATTGCGTAGAAAAAGCACCCCCCCTGTGGCATGGGCTGCCTGTGGGGCATGCCCAGGGTGGATGGCTGCCTGCGGGGCATGGGGAGGGTGAGTGGGCTGCCTGTGGGGCATGCCCAGGGTGGATGGGGTGCCTGGGTATCACACGCAATAGCATTTCTGCGAGCGGGGTACGTGTATTTTGGGGGTGCGCAGGGAGTTTCACACTTGATAGGCCTTGGGTGAGAGTGGGGTACGTGTATTTCGGGGGTACACGGGGAGTCTCACACGTGATAGGCCTTGTGCGAGCAGGGAATGTGTATTTCGGGGGTACGTGGGGAGTTTCACACGTGATAGGTCTTGTGCGAGCGGGGTACATGTATTTCGGGGGTGCGCGGGAACTTTCACATGCGATAGGCCTTGTGCAAGCGGGGTACATGTATTTCAGGGGTATGCGGGGAGTTTCACACGTGATAGGCCTTGTGCGAGCGGGGTACATGTATTTCGGGAGTGTGCGGAAAGTTTCACACGCGATACTCCAGGCGAGACCTGGGTACGAGTATTTGGGGGGTACGCGGGAACTTTCACATGCTATTTGCCATCGTGGGTCCTCCCGGGTGTGCGGTTTCCCCCCTCCCCATGCCCTGCAGGCAGTCCACACCACAGGGGACTAATCTACAGCCCTCACCATGACCTGCAGGCAGCCCACATGGCACCATGCACTTGTGAGCACACTTGTGTGCCCCGATTCATGTCCCCCCACCCACTCACCCACCCACCATTGACGGGCACCTGCCAGCAGGCCCCGACTCATGTTCCCCTGCACCAACACCCACCCACCATTGACAGGCACCTGCCAGCAGGCTCCAACTCATGTCCCCCTGCACCCGCACCCCACCCACCATTGACGGGCACCTGCCAGCAGGCCCCGACTCATGTCCCCCTTCACCCCAACCTCACCCACCATTGACGGGCACCTGCCAGAAGGCCCTGACTCATGGCCCCCCCAACACGTCATCACGATCCACACTCATGGCCCTTATGGCCACCGAAATCCCACCCCACGCCACCCCAGTCCAAACAACCAACCAAGTATTACATCCACTCCACATTGAAATCCGCATGTCATGATAGATCCCAAATGACAACTATGCACATCAATACATGTCCGTCAGACACACACAATGGGGGCAAGTGAATGAGAAAACCCACACTGTGACATGCACGAAACCAATGAGAGAATACCACACAAATGAAGTATGAAATCAAAATGTATTAAATACAAAATCAACGGAATGAAAGAAAATCACACAAGAAAATAAATAATAAACAAAAGGCTGGAAGTCCAAAATGAATTAAAAATATATGAATGGTAAATCCAAATACATCCAAATGAAAATAGCTCCAAAGCGTTCAATCATCAAACCAAATCCAAAGGTAAAAAAAAATAGAAAACCATTGCTCCATGGGGGAAAAAAAATGAATGAAGTCAAATCCAGTCCAGAACTATATACAATGTACAAATCCAGGGTCCATGAGCCCAACGATCCAAAGGAAACCTACAAAAAACCCTACCTAATAAATAACTATATACAAAAAGGTGGGGCATTGTCCATGCACCCCAAATGAAAGAAAAATAGACCCCGAGGTCTCGCAGGGATAACGCCATGTCCACCTCCAACTTCCTGCGAATTTCCTCGAGGCACTCAGCCCGCCTCAGCACCCTGCGCATGGAGTTCTCCACCCTGACCATAGTGAGCCATGCCTCTTCCGCCCGCCACTGCTCTGCATCTATTTGCTGGCCCAACCGCTGCCACACGGAAGACACTCCCAATCCAGGCTCCTCCTGCCCTCCAGCCGATGCCTGCTCCTCTGATGTTGATGGCCCGAGCCATCATCGCTCCCACCTTGAGCCTGCTGCTGCCGTGCAAGTGTCCTGCCTGTTGATGCCTGCATGTCCTCCTCCTGCTGGGGTCCAGTTGTTGGGATGGCCACCCCTGCTGGACCTCCGACTCCCGACTGTGGCAGGGATGTGTCCTCCACCAGACTGGCTGCTGGGTCAGAGTCAGCTCCACAGGGTGCCCAGGTGATACTTGGGCCGGAAGATGGCACGGAGGATGACTAGCACATAGGGGGTTCAGTTGAGGAGTGGGTCGGTACAAGGTCCATCAGACGGAGGAACCCAGCACTGGTGACCCATCCTAGTAGGTCGACACGGTCAATGAGGCATCCGAAATAACATGCAGAGTCCTCACGAAAACCCTGCACGTCATCCCGGATTCCACGTTGACGCAACGCCACCCCAGCCAGGACAGGCTCAACACGGTCCCGGATTGCCACGTCCGCAGGGAGAGGAAGGTCAGTTGTTGTTTGCGCATCCCCTCTCTGAGAACGGGTCTGGACGAAGGCATCCCTGCTAGTGCGGGATGATGCAGTCACAGGATCGGGGACAGGATTACACACAGGCACCTCCGCGGCCGCCTGTGCTGCCTCTTGTCCCTGCCCCTGGACTGCACCACTAGCACCAGTGGAATCCCCCCTCCAGACCCCGTGTGTGGCCCTTCCACAGCCTCCTCCTCAACCATACCCCCCACCAACCTGGATGACTCCGTGCCATCGGTATCAGGTAATATTATCCCCATACATATGGTCGCCGTAAATAATATTGCCGGGAAAAGGTTGCGGTGATATTATATGGGTGACCATTTATATGGGGACAGGGGCAAAAAAAAAATGTAAAAAAAAAAGTTTGGGGGTTGTGGGGGTGTCCCCCGCATGTTCCATGCAATAATGTCGCCACAAAAAACGGCCATTTCTAGGCAATATTTTTGCATGGCGAGATTTTTGTGGCGACTTTATTACATGGAACTGTGCCATCTTGCTCCATAGGTCCCTGTGGGTTCTCAGCTGCCCCTTCTGCTGCCGAGGAGTCCACCTCCAACCTCCACCTCTTGGACCTACCCTCGGCAGCTGTGGCCACGGGCGCAGCACCAGACTCCTCACTCCCCGACGAGATGACAACCCTAGTGGGGAGCTTGCCCTTGCGTCTCTGGCTGGCGGTGGGATCCCTGCCGCTGTGCTCCACAGCACCGTCTCCGCCCTTTTCATCAGTTGACGCTGCAGACAGGGAGAGACAGAACACAGGCATCAGGGCACTGTACAATGGTCTGATACACACATGACAGTTGCAAATGAGTGGCAGTGTCAAACTTCACACATGGCATCACACTCCCCAACACACATATCATTTCAACCCACACACATGCACAAATTAACAGGAATGTTGCAGCAGGCAGCACCATCCATACACATACAACAGCATGAGCATTCGAAGGTAAGCCTGATGTCACATGCAACACGGGGAGTGCAGAACACATGCACACACGCCACCAGACATACATGCATCTGTACATCTCCACCACCTGTCGCAGTGATATCATCGCCATCCATGTCACATCTGCCAATCAGCCTCCTACATGTCAATGTCACATGAATCCAGGGTGTAGCACAGTGGCACACATGTCAAATACACACACATGCACATGTACATTGTGCACATACATGAAGGTGGAACCAGCATCCATGTGTCACACCACAACCATGCCACAGTACATACACAGTAATTTAAACATGTGTGCACACACACATGCATTTGGCCACCATGCATTTGAACACATACACCATTGATGTGCCTCACACATGACTGGACTCACATGGGGTCAGGCTCATGTCCCTGTACATACACATCCATACATGGGCCTACCAAGACATATGTCCAACCTGCACACACCTGCCACACCTCAACATGCACAGCGTCCAATCAGTACGCATGTACACTTACCGCTCAACTCCGGACGGGTCTGCCTCTGAAGGATCTGGAGGTGGAGCGTTGGGTCTATGCATTCCAGGACCCTGATCTGGATGTTGGTAAGGCGGACCCGGCACCCCTCTGCATGTTTTGCCTTCAAGAGGCGCCGGGCCTTGCTGAGCATCCTGGACCTGAAGTCCTCCCAGCGCTTCCGGATGTGTTGCATGTCGCGGGCTGCCACCCCCTCCATGTTGAAGCAGGCATGATGCCCTTCCAGATCCTCTTCTGTCCTTCATTGTTGGCGCATGAACTTCCAAAGAGGGCATCATAATGCCCCCAGACTTTCTCCACCAGGATGCCAACTTTATTCGCACTGAAGCTGGCAGCCCTCTGCTTCTCTGCTGGGGGGTTGCCACTGGTGCCAGATGGTGTTGTGTCAGACATGGCAACCCCCGAGGCAGGTGTGGGTGGGCAACTGTGTCCTGAGGCTGGGCTGTGTTGTGATGGAATGCCATTCGGGAGTCATCTGGTAAAGCAGAAGTGGTCACAGCAACTGGACCCCTGCAGATGGCTGACGTGCAGCCACCAAACAGCAGGGCACGTGGCCAGCAGGCAGGCAGGGAGGAGTAGATGGCAGGTGGGAGCATGCCCGGGGCTCTGGGGGGGCAGGAAAATGGCCTTCTGGGCAGGAGCGTGGTCTTCCGTGTGTTATTGAGTGGCCAGCTTGATACAGAGTGATTTGGCATGTGAAAAAAGTGTGCATCATCATGTAATTCTAGGAAAGGCCCTTAGCGCGTAAGCACGTCTGTGACGTAACGCACGTGGGCGTTTCCCTCCACACGGGTGCATGTTGATTGTACACGTGCACATCTGGGTGTCACTGCGTGTAATTGGAGGAAAGGCGCGTAAGTGACGTCGCACGCGTGGGCTGGGTTAAAAGGTACGCGTAGGACGCCATTTTCTTGTACGTGCTTTTTGTGGAGAGTGAGCGGGTGATTCTTGTACTTCTTGTCCGTTCACACGCGATTACTTCACAACGGTTCCAGTTCGTACTCCTTGTATACTCAGACACCGTTCAATTCTTCTTTTGGCGGGGATGTTGCCAACGCGTACATGCACGTCTTTTTCACGTTCTTTTTCCAGGCAGATGGTGAGTCATGCACGTATTTTTCGACTGTGGTTGCCCCCGTGTGTTACGTACCCATTCAGAGGTCATTGTAGCCTGCGTGTACTACGTGTATGCTTCTTTTTGTGTTTCCGGGTGCCACAGCGTAGTGCGGGTTCTTTATTCCATGCACGTGGGCTACCAGGGGTTGTGTGTACGTTAAATTTTGTTTTCGGGGTGCCTGAGCATTGCGTGACCCGTCATCTTCCCCCAGGGGTCACAGACAGCCTTGTTAGAGCACTAAGGTACGTATTCCATCTAGTACCCTGCCCCTTTTACCGCAATTGCCCAGGACAATTGTTTACTGCATTCGCACAAGAACATCAGTGGCATTGTTTGGGTGGCGAACAAGCGGTAAGGGAGGCAAAGGTGGGTGACCTCCAAGAGGTGGACACGGTAGAGGACGTGGCCAGGATGTGCAGGGTGGCCCAAGAGGCCAATGTGTGGAGGACCAATCAGGGACACCTATGCCCCCCCCACAATGGGTCGGGGAGATGCAGCCGACACCATCCCAGCTCAGGCCTTGTTAACCCACCACATATTGTCAACCAAACTGGAACAGGATGACTCCCAGGCTGACTTCCGTGTCACCAAGTCAAAGCCACGTGTCGTGGTGAAAGTTGCAGGCCCTGTGGATCTGGGGCAGCAATGTCATCTGCTGTCCCAAGTAGCTAGGTGGGGAGGCTGCAGGGGCAGCTGCAGCCCAATCCACCCCAGCTCCGAGTCTCCCACCCGGGACAGTGTTGGTCCAAGTCCATCACACCGAGGTTGGTCCTACCAACATCACCCAGCAGCTAATGCCTGCAGTGAGACCTTTGGTCATTGTGCCTTTGGCTACTTCCAGTGCCCAGTCCACCTGCGCTTCAGCCCCTGCCAACCAGAGTGGCGTAAGCCACTCAGGGTCTGCACCATCTCCCAAGAGGAAAAAGGCTGCTCTTTTGGTACAGGCTGGGACCACAGACACGGCTCCCCCCTCCGGCACGTCAAGGAAGCGTAGTTTCAATGATGTGGAACTAGACACACTTGTGGGCTACGTGTCAGCCCATGGCCGCGAAATGCTGGTGACTGCAGGGTCCAAGACTACGACTGCTCAACATAGGGCCCACTGGCAGTGCATGGCGGACCAGATTAGTGCCCTTGGATTTGTCAGGAGCACAGCTTATGATTGCTCTAAACAGTGGAATGACCTCAAATGCAGAGCAAAGAACTAGCTGGCTTCCAATCATGCCTCTACCCTGGTGACTGGCAGTGGGTCTCCACCAGAGGAGGAAGTACTCACAGAAAATGAGTCTATCGCTTGAGGCTTCATCACAGAGGATCAGATCCAAGGCGTGGGAGACCTACCAGATCTTGAGGCAATGCCCGGTGAGTGGCCATGCATGTGTGTGCAAACCATGTGTATGTTGCTTGGGTGATGTGTTGTGAGTGCCAGGTGAGGCTGTGTAGTTATGACTGATATGGGTCACCCATGTGGTGCCTCCAAACCATAGTCCGGCCTTGGGTTTGGGTTTTCAAGTATCCCTTCTGACCGTAGTTGACAATTTGCACCTGATTACTGCACTTGCCCTTCAACTGCCATCTTGCCACAACATTGTTCATACTGGTTCCCCGTTCATTCTGCCTGATTGATGAAATCCTTTGCATGTTTACCACACATTTTTGTGCCCTTCTGCCCCAAATGTTACATACTTCAGACATAGATTACACCCCACAATGGCCCACATATGTTTACTTATTATGGGAATGATTTAATCAATCAGGCTGATTGAGTAAAGTGCACCTACACATGGCCTGCACACAATCACTTCGGGGCCCTGTTTGAATGTTCAACATGACAATTGTCTTCTGTCATGTCGAAGTTACCAACCATTGATGTATCCATGTGCCTGCCATCACTGCATTAGTGAACACTGTCTTTGTTGCAGCGTCTGGCACATGCGTGTTTTGTCACACTATTTTGCATGTTCTATTTCATGATGTCCATCTCACATGGATGGGTGACAGTACTGATTTCCTACCATCTGGGTGTCCTTGTCAAATCTGCCATGGCTATGTTACGTGTCATCTGTGTGCTGGCATGTGTCATGTATGTGGATTGTCCATGCCACTCACAGGCTAATGTGTGATGCCAGTTCTATCCAGCATGCAGCACATGGGTTGCTTTTCCATCTTGGAGTCCTCAGTGTTTGCTTTTTGCCTCCCCTTCCAACTCATTGCCAGTGCGTGCATGCCAGAGTTATTCTCATGTGTGACATGTGTCATTTATGTACTGGATGTCTGCCTCATCATGCCTATGTGTGTGGGTTATGGTGCTCATGCCTCTTTTCATTACTTGCATTACTTTT
This sequence comes from Ambystoma mexicanum, assembly GCF_040938575.1. Taxonomy (NCBI): domain Eukaryota; kingdom Metazoa; phylum Chordata; class Amphibia; order Caudata; family Ambystomatidae; genus Ambystoma; species Ambystoma mexicanum. The sequence continues at coordinate 1,104,691,722 of NC_090937.1, forward strand.
CATTGCTTGCAGAGGCAGGAGTACTCACAGCCACAACCAGGCACCAGTGGAGGACGTGGGGTGGTGGTGGGTGAAAACCCATTACTCCTACAGACCATACTGTACACGGGTGTCTCTGGGTACACCTCCGGAGACCTCTATGAATCAGGTGCTGAATCTGACATTGAGACATATGTCCCGTCGCAGGTGAGTGTTTCTGGCAGGGATGCTGTTCTGTCCAACCCACCGGCACTGGGGGTAGACCCCTCTATGGGGCATTCAGTGTTGGAAAGTCTGCCTGTGGTGGTTACGGATGCAGGGTCACAATCACACTCCACAATACTTGCTCCTGTTCCTGGGCCAGCAGATGAAAGGAGGAATGCAGTCCTGCAGCCTCAGGCAGTGCTAGCACAGCAAGGTATACATCACCTTGCCCCAAACAGGTGTGGTGCTCGCCAACGCAGTGGCCGTGCGCCACCAGGCAATACTGTGTGGGAGAACTCCATGTACACTACAGCAGCACAACAGGTGGCATTGTGTGAGATGATGGCTCAGGCCGTGGATAGGATGGCCACTTCCATTCTCCCCCCTGAAAGGCAGGTGGAGCTCCAGCAGTAGGCAACAGAGTTCTTTTGCCACTCACAAAGGGAGGACATGGTGGTTTCCAACAGGGACCGACGGGCTCGACTGGAGACTCTGCCCACAGCCATATCTGCAGAGTCACAGGCCCACAGGGATGCCCTGAGGTTAGAACACAGGTCCTTCAGAGATACTCTGAGTGAATTTGAGGTGTCCCGTAGTACAAGGTCAGAACAGCAGCTGGAGCAGCTGACACGCACACTCTCAGCTGTGCTCCAGGCAACCCGTGAGGAGATCCGCATGTTACCTGTGAGGTGCTGAATGGAGATCTCCGTACCATCATCCTGCAGAACCAAACCTTTCAGACCTGCATGCTTGCTGCCATGGAGGAGCATGCCACGGCTTTGCGTGGTCTACCTCCCATATCACGCCCACCTTCTGATGTACCACCAGAGGGTGATGACAGTGACAGCAGTTCTCCCACTGTAGGGTAGCCGTGCAGGCCATGAGCCCATGGAGGGTTTTATTTTCTCAACATCCACGCATGTGGGTGTTGGGGTGCACCCTGTACCTCGTCCCTCCTGGGTGGCCTCCCCCCCTGGTCCACACATGGCCATTTTTGATTATTTTTTAAAAAAATTTTTTGTTTTTTTCACATTTCATTCCGATTTGCTAAATGAAATTAGTATTTAATTCATTTGTTATCTTTATTTCTTCTTCTTTTTTATATTTATCATTTTATTTTGATTCTTGGTTTGTTATTTTGATTTTCATACATTTATTTTTATTTGGTTATGCTTCTGATTTTTACTTTATTATTTAATTTGTTCCTTTTACTTTACATTTACTTTTGCTTTTTCTATATTTGATTTGCATTTACATTTTTGTTCATAACCATTTTCTTTGAGATTGTGAATTAATGTTACAGTGTGTTGCTTTGTATGGCTCCCGTAGGCATCCACTGTGTATTCCAGCTGGCCACATGTAGGCTTGTCCTATCTTTGAGTTAGAAACTTGGGTTCCTGACACACACACCCCTCCTGTTTGCCCTTTCCATGGGCTCGCAAAGGGTGTGACCAAGTGACAGTAAATTACACAGAGGCATTGGGCTCCCATAAATTGTGTGGGCAGTCTGTAGTGCAAACTGTGTATGCATCCCTAGTGGGGATTGTTGTTCATTTTTCCATTGCAGGGTGGATTTGTATATGGTTTTACATACAGGACTTTTTGCATGTATACATGGAGCTTCTTCATGTCTTAACGATCCTGTCTCCTTTGCAGATGCAGTTCATGTTGTATGCTGTACACTGCCACATTTGCCTACCAGCAACACTCTGCAGTTGGAAGGGGTCGATGTGCTGCCTTAGTCAGGCTGTGACACTGGCACTACTTTGATTTTTTACTTTCATATGTTGCCACTGTTGGATCCAGTACTGATGTTTTATCTTGCTGGTAAGTATTTGTTAATGTGTGCTGTTTTTTTCATTGGTGAGAGGCAATTGTCTGTGGGCTCTTTCCATTTGGGAGGGTGCATGTTGTGACACTTGTGTCATGTGATGTGCATTCATTTGGTTGCTTTCACATCGCATGCCATGCCATGGTGTGTTGGGTAGCTGAGATGGGGCTAGGGAGGAGTTGGGTGACATGCCACTATTTGTTTGTAGTGTTTTGCAAGGGGGTAGTCCTTCATTCTGCATGAATGTGTGCCTTTTACTGACGCAGCATTGGGTGTGTTTAAGTAGCTAGGGATGCACACAATGTAGCACTTCCAGGTGAACAATCTCAGGGTGGTATGGTTGTGACAGTTGACTGTCCCTTTTGTCATCATCTTCAAATGTCAGCTGGTATGTGCCAGGCCTGTGTGCACTCCACAGGGGTGGGATTTTAGGTGAAGAAATTTGCCACAAGCTGGGTATGGGCTGCCTCACCACGTGCTCTTTCACCCCCAGGCTCAGCGGGCGTGCATGTGGTTGGGGATGTGGGGGCACCACCATGTCCACCAGCACGCCCCGCCGGGTTGCAACCTTGTGCAGGACACATGCTGCCACTATGATCCTGCACACTACTGGGGGTGCATATAGCAGCTGCCCACCAGAGCAGTCAAGGGAACGAAAGTGTGACTTTAGCACTCCGAATGTGTGCTCCACTGTGCCCCGGGTTGCAATATGGGCTGTGTTGTATCTTACCTTGGGTGGTGTGGTGGGGTTCCGTATTGGCGTCATCATGTAGGTGCTCAGAGGGTAGGCGCTGTCCCCTGAGGAGGTGATAATGGTTGTCATTAGTGCGGTTTTCCCATTTCTTTTCCAAGGGGCTCAGTGCTTGGGAGCACAGGGTAGGTGATGTGAGGTCATCCTCCCACTCCCTGACCAGTTCTAGGATTATTTGCCGTGGAATCTTGTACCTCCCATACACCTGGTCATCAGGCATCCCAAAAAGGCTGGTCCTGGGTAAAAGAATGCAGCGCCTGGATATCCTTCTCCTCCTGAGGTGTCCTATGACCACTGCTGCGTGGAACGGTATATTCATCGTAGCGTATGAGCTTGTTTGTTCTTTGCGTGAACTTTTATGCTGCGAGGGGCCGCTTACTCCTGCTTCCTGCTGGCGTACGTGTTTCCGGATTAGCGCGTCTTTTTTGGCGCACGGGTTTCCCCTGTTCGGTTCCATGAATACGTGTTGTTAGCTTGCGTGTGGGCGTTGCTAGCATTTACCTCCCGTACTTCCCCCGTAATGCCCACATTTTCACACGTTGTTCGCCATTCCACATGTTACGCCCCGTGTTCCGCCCACTTTTCATGTGTGCGCTACACGATGTGCACTTTCCCTGTGCGTGTCACGCACACCGTTTAGTGACGTGTGCGCCCGTGTGCGCCACCCACGGATTTGGCGCACATCCCTGGTTTTACACGCTCAGTGCATTCCATGAACCGATGAACGGCTGCGTGCGCTGCTTTAGCACGCGTGCGCTGCGATTTTCACGCTTGCGCTCCCCTTTTCGGTGCACATTTATTCCATGAATTACCCTGTAGAAGTAATAAGGATATCACAGCAGAAAAAGTACTCCCTCATCTCCTTCCTTCCATTAACAACCTTGATATGTTAATATTAATGTTAAAGGATATTTGTACCACGCACTATCACCACCGTAGTGGTCCCCTGGCGCTCTCTTGCTAGCAATACAGACCGCAACTTACTAGTGGAGGTCTTCAATAATGCCATGTCTAAGGCACTTGACATTATTGCACCCGTCAAAATTCGTAAAGACAGACAGAAATCTCATCTTAATGCCTGGTTCATGCCACAACTCAAAGAATTAAGACTCCAAAAAAGAAAGCTCCAATCCACTTGGCGTCATTCTCCCACTGAAAAGAATAGAGTTAATTTAACTGACCATTCCAAATTCTACAAAAAATAAAGAATTAGCACAAAAAAGAATACCATTAAACAATAGACTTTCAAAGGCTAAGTCTGACACCAAAGAACTATTCACTATCCTTTGGGAAATGGAATCACTGATCCCTCCGGTTGATAACGTCCCTAAAGATAAGCTCTGGTGTACTGACATACAAAATGCCTTGTCAAACAAAATTGCATCCCTCCATCTCAAAATAGCCAACAAGAAGGCCTCACTGCTCCCAACTGAGCAGCAACCCCCCAACCCACACCAGACAGAACCACCTTACCCTTCAAAAAAATCTCCATCCGCGAGACAGAGAAAATCATACTATCCCTAAAACCTAATTGCAAAGGAGACAGTTGCCCAGCCCAAATTATAAAGGATGCAGCTAGAGACCTAGCCCCTTTTATCTCTAAGCTCATTAATGCCTCCTTCAAGACTAACACAGTGCCCAATAACCTTAAAGAATCCTGGGTCCTCCCGCTGCTTAAAAAACCAACGCTAGACCACACCACCCCGACCAACTTTAGACCTATCACCACGGTCCCCTTCTTACTTGAAATCATCGATAGAGTAGCTTACCTTCAAATTCAGGACTGCCTGGAAGTCAATCACCTACTAGGATCACGGCAATCTGGTTTCCGCCCTCTTCATGGCATGGAAACAGCCTTAATAGACTTCAAGACCCAAATTGACAAGTTAAAGGACAATAAGAAAACAGCTATGCTACTCCTCCTTAACCTATCTGCAGCCTTCAACCTGGTGGAGCATGTAGTCTTATGTAACCACCTTAGGTCGGCTGCCCATTTCTCAAGTGATGCCATAACCAGGGTCCAGTCCTTTCTAACTAACCGTACAATGAGAGTCTTCTCCCCTTCAGCTTCAGCTGACCCTATACTAACGTCCTGCGGCATACCTCAGGGATCCTGTGTCTCACCTATCATGTACAACATTTTTACTAAGCCTTTGTTCGACAAGTTGGACAGATTGGGTGTTACCTACACAAATTATGCAGACAACACTCAGATCCTCATTCCCCTTTCAGGCAACTTTCTCGAGGACACGGCCTTAGTAAATAAGACATACCTCCTCATTCAGGCATAGATGGCATCCCATGGCCTCTGCCTGAATGACGACAAAACCGAGATACTGATCCTAGGCTCAGAGACGAACCTCAAAAAACCTAGCCCTAGCTATGCTTCCTTTAACATTGACAACCCCATCAAGGTGATATTTGTAGTGAAAAACTTAGGCTTCTACCTTGACTCCACACTTACCCTTAAAAACAAGTTAACTCACTAGCAACCACAACAGCTTACACCTGTAGGCTTATCCGAGCCTGCAGACCATTTCTCTCTGAAACTAGTTGCATTACCTTGGCCAATGCACTCATAATATCTAGACTGGATTATTGTAATGCCCTGTATTCAGGAGCTAACAAATACATCACTGACAAAATCCAAAGACTGCAAAATAATGCCCTAAGAGCAGCCCTAAATATTCCTAACAGAGAGCACATCTCCAATTTCAGAAGAGATGTCCACTGGCTAAAAATAAACGACAGGATCCTCCTGTAAACAGTCTCACTTACGTCTAAATGCCTGAACAACCCAGCACCACCATACCGCTCTGAAAGAATTAATAAGAGACACACCACACGTTCCATGATATCTGCCAATGCCCACACCCTGGAGATCCCGAGATTCATACGTACCACAGTTGGGGGCGCCAGTTTCACGGTCAAAGCAGCACAATCCTGGAACACACTCCCCTTAGATCTTAGAATGGAACAACCCTACCCTAAATTTAGACGTAAAATTCTAAACTGGCTACGATCAAATGACTCCTGACTTGCTCCATCCTGTACTAAGACTGCACCTGCTACCTGATATTGGTTATCCCTACCATACTCAATATACCTGCTATCTACTACATTATTCGACTGCAATATGTAATGGCCCTCATTACAACCCTGGCGTTAAGGGGTTAACGGCGCCGTAAAAGGTGGCGGCGCCGTTAACCCCTAAACGCCTGATTACGAGGTCCCTTTGCGGGTTGGAGATTTTAACGCCTGCTTTTTGCAGGCGTTAAAAACCAACCCGCAAAGGGACCTTGGTGCTAAGTACGGTGCCACAATTTGCGGCACCGTACTTAGCGCCTTCCCCATTCCCATTGAGCCCTATGGGGCAAAAATGGGAATGGGGAAGGGCCATGGCGGCATGGGGAATTACCGCCCCGCCAACCTCGGAATGGGGCGGTAATTCCCCATTCCGCCATGGTGGTGTCGGTAAGTTACTGGCATGGACCATGGTGCTGCTAGCACCATGGTCCAACGCCAGGGTCGTAATGAGGGCCAATATGTAATATGTGTCCCCAGTCCCCACTACTTATTGTAACCTGGAAGTGGCAGCAATGTAAATTTCCTGTATGTATGCATCTAACTTGTTCTGTAACTATGCTTGAAACCTACTTGTCCTGTTTGCGCCCAGCTACCTAAGGGTTTGGTGCGCATTACCAAATAAATAAACAAACAACCAAACAATCACAGCTTAGAAATTCAGGGGTGGATGGCAAAGGGTACGAGCCAATGGTAAGCCCAGTACTCTTCAACAATGTGATAGTTTCTTGGGGATGGGACAGGCCATCCACCTGACATGCAAGAGCCAGTAAAATAACATCTATATGAGGCCATATTGGTAATAACAGTCTCGATACCCAATAAAGACGAACATAATTCTTTGCAAATGCTGCACGTTGTCAGGTACTGTGCCTGTTAACATGCTGCATTTGCAAAGAACGATCCGCCGCTCCCGGGAAACTTATCCCAAGGAGCGGCAAGGTCAGCTGCTCAATGCGGACATTGAGCAGCTGCCCTGAAAAGCCAAGCGTCAAATGAGCGCATTAATTAAATTCGTTAATTAAAAAAATGATAGTAATAAGCACAGTGCAGTCGTGAAGAAGGCTCAGCAGGTAACCACTAAGCCAAAGATGGCTTAACGGTTCAATATGCACAAGTTTGATACCTACCGTTCAAGAGAATGCTTCAGCTTGCAAAAATGAATATGTGTTTTGCTCACATGTAAACCACAGCTTTCGTTTGGCCTTGCTTTTGTGCTGCGCCATGATACCCTAATAATGACCATTTAAAAAAATAAACAATACCTAGCAAATAAATACATTTTTGTTTACCTGTATATAAATACATGTAAATGTAGTATATTTGCATATATTTTTTATAACACTAAATCATATAAATACATGTACATAAATATATATATATTTGTCTACCTGTGCAAATATATACACCAGTGCAGTGTAAGTATGCAAGTACTGCTTCCCCTAGATCTCACCGATTTCAGATGAGAAAGGTCACAATTCTTAGAAGTGTTCTGTGAAAACTAGGACCTGCAGCCATCCGTTAGCTCCAATGAAACCTGAATGAAAGGTTATGGTTTCGCCGGCTTGGGAGTTCCCCTTTGGAAACCCGCGTTGTCGGAGAAGCTATCAGATGATGGTGGAGCTGTCTGCAGCATGCAGCACCGTATCCCTTTAAGGGGAGCCCGCCCTTAGTCAGGCACTAGAAGTGGGGAATGGGTCTCCCAGTGTTCGCTTTCCTAGATAGGAAGTGTCCTCTGCTTATGGCCATCCATGTATCTTTGGGAAGATTCAGCCACAGGCACACTTGCTATCATCACAGTATCATTCACAGTATCGTTCCTTCCAATCGACATGGCAAACGCTTTTGAATTCTGATCTTTTTGAGCCTCCTCGTGGCTGATGAATCCTGCAACCCATCCCCACTGTGCAAAGGCCTTGTAGGCAACATCATATGCTTGAGAGGACCAGCCACACAGGATGATGGCCTCATGGTGAACAAAGCACTGTTGTCTGGACGCTGTCTAGCAGAGGACGACAAAGTGCATGGAAGCTTGCAGTAAAGCCTTACATTTGAATCACAGCCCTTTCCATTACCGTGGACAAGAAACTCGCCCCATTTGTCTTGGATCATTGCATCGTAAATGTTAAAAACCCTTCATGTCCCGATGATCAAACATAGACATTGTATTCTTTTTAACTTGTGCATATTGAAATATGTAACTTGTGCGTATGGAAACTACAGCATCTGTTTTGACTTGTGGTTAAGTTGTTGGATCATAGCCCTGCGGGCCAGGGTTCGCAACTGCACCAATCCTATATTTATTAATTTAAAAAAATATAATGACATTACATTTCGCCGGGTCGCACCAAAACATACTGGCATCGTGACATCCCTGTGCTTAACTGGGTGTTCCAAAACGGGTTGTGCATCTAAACAAGCGCACCTAACTGGCCGTGCCAAAATGTTGTGCTCCGCTGCCACTGAGTGATGGACCTGAATACCCAGGTAGTGACATGATTCCACCGCCCAGCGCAACCCCACCTCAGGAAGGTCCTGCACTGCCCTCTGTCGCAGCAGACCCAACAGGAACACTACAGACTAAACCTAGTTCATCCGGAAAACTGTGAGAGCCCCTAAATGGCAAAATACCTCCAGCATATATGGGGCAATGTACCCCACGGTTAAATGTAGAGAGAGATGGGGGCATGGTGCTGGCCCCCAACCTCGATACCTGCGTTGTGGAATTCAGATCTGAAGCTTCTGGCTATGGGCTAGCATGAAAAGGACCAGGGACAGCGGGCAGCCCTGCCGAGTACCCCTGCCTGGTTGCCAACTATGCACAACTATCTTGCCTGTCTTAACCTTGGCCAACGGCTCCTGGTACAGCAGGCAAATCTATCGCAGTATATTTGGGCCCAGAACATTCTCACACACTGAATCAAAGGCCTTAATCGTGCCAAAGGAGTGCCAGTTTCATCTTCCTCCCCTATACCCTCTCTATGATTTGTTGGAGCTGTCTAAGATTCATTGGGCCTCATTACGACCCTGGCGGTAAGTAGCCGACATTACCGCCATGGCGTAATGAACGTTTACGCCGTGGACCGATGGCGGAAAGAGCGCCACATTCCAACCCATCGCGCACAAGCATTACGCCATGGCGGTAATGTAAATAACGCCATGGCGGAAAGGGCCCCTACCGGCATTGTAGGCCGCGCAAGGTGCACTACCGCCACCCATCTCAGCGGCCACCGTAATTAGCGGCCACCGTAAAAAAGTGGACCCGGAAATAGCGTCATCGCAGCGGGAACGGGAAACAGCACGGCGGCCTTTTTTAAAAACACAATCCATTACCATCCTTCCCAACAACACCAGATCCAACCCTGACACCTGTCCCAACCCATCACCCACCCACTTAACCACCCGAAAATGCCCAAAGTTGTCAAGAAGGCATGCGATCGCCAGCGCCAGGACAGATTCTCCCGGGAGGAACTGAGCATGCTGGCTGAGACTCTCCAAGACAATGCAGCCGTAGTTTTTTCTACGCAAATGACCAGGCCGGCGATAGCCAAAAAGAAGGCCATATGGGCCCTGGTGGCAGAGCATGTCAGCGCGGTGGGGACCGTACCCGGCATCCCACAGCAGTGCAGGAAGCGGTGGGATGACCTTAGGCTACGCGTAAGAAGCATCATCTCCGCCAACCGCAACCTTGGCCTGGCTACCGGTGGAGGTTCTGAATCCCCACTGAAACTCCAACCGTGGGAGGAAATATGTGCCAGCACGATAGGCATGGAAGGCATCGAAGGCGTCGGAGGGATGGAAAGAGGAGTACCGACATCAGGCGATGAAGGTAGGTGCCTCAAATCAAGACATGCCACAGTCACTGAAGTCCATTCATGTGTAGCACAATGTTGCCCTAGAGTGTAAATGCAACACATCAGCTGGACACTGCCCACAGCCACATGCGAGCTCCACCCTATATACATGTAGCATGCACACCCTAACTGCCGGCACCCACATACCTATATCCTCATTCCACACAAAAAGGAGACAACCTGCATGCCCCTGCCTCAAATGTGCCTCATCTACTGACCAAAATCATGTCAATCATTGTCATTCCTATGTCCGCAGACCCATCAATAACGCTCTCCCTCCTTTGCTCCACCACAGGCTCAGAATCACACCCCGAGGACGAGGACACCCCTGCGACAATAAAAGCCAAGAAGGCCAAGACGACCATTCACGCACCCTCAACCTCAGTTGCAGTGAGCCAGACCCCACAGCAAGCACAATCCACTGCCAGCAAACAGGACGGCCCACCGGCAAGCACCCCAGTAGGCAGCAGGCGAGCAGCAGCAGCACCACCTGTTCCAACATTGCCTGCCACAGAAGGCACCGGTTCTGCGGCCAGCAGCACCATTGGAGAATCAGCTGCCATTGCAGCATGCTCTGACTCCGACATTGAGGAGCACGACGTCAGACGCCCCACTGACCTTCCACATTCCCCCTGTTTGTCCCATGCCAGCCCCCATGAGGATCCCACACAGGGGCACACAGAGGAAGAAGAGTGGCCATCTACCCCATGCCTAGCTCTAAGTCCACAGGAGGGGAGCAGCCCCTCCATCACACTATCGACAATGGGCATGGCCCAGCAGGGGCAACAGTCCCTTGAGGACATCATTGAACGGCAGCAACAGCTGTCCACGCTACTCACCGAGCATGCTGCGGAATGTGTGGGGGCTAGGGCAGCCATCGAACAGGCTATGGAGACCCTAAGGGCCGAAATTGCGCGGAGCACTGACACCCTGAGGGATGCAATGCAGTCCACGTCAAGGGACATTTGTGGCGAACTTGCAGGGGTGCGCCGTGTGCTCTCAGAGCTCTCCCACACCCTACAGGACATGTATGCACGGGAGCAGGCAGGGACATCCTCCGCTGCCAGTTCTGCCCAGAGCAGCCCCGTCTGACGTTCAGGACGGGACCTGCGCTCCACAGGCAGGGGTGCCTCGGGGGCCGGGAGAGGGGGCTTGTAATAGCCTGTGCCCACTGTTACAGGCATCTGTAGACACTCACAGGGGGTGTGTTGGGGGGTGCAGGGGAGAGGGGGTAGGGGGGAGGGGGTGTGTTGGGGTGTGCAGGGGGGAGGGGGTGTGTTGGGGTGTGCAGGGGGGCGGGGGAGGGGGGAGGGTATGTGTCACAACAATTTATGATTAAAATACACTTTTTCCTTTTTCCAAAATCAAATGTGTGGACATTTTCATTGCATATGTGTGCTTTATTGGTGTACAGTCCACAGTGTGCATGTCCCAGAGACACACAGTGCCCCAAGTGCCGTCTCCATGTTATACACACCAGCCGTGTGTGCTAGAAGCATTGGTCGATGATATTTTGACGCATTTCACGCCCCTCCTGTGCATCGCCTCCTCCATGAGGTGCGGCCCCATCTGCACCCTCCTCATCCTCATCGTCAGGTGGTTGCAGTTCTGCGTCAGGGGCACATTTCATCTGACGCACATATTGTGTAGCATGACACATGCCATGACCATCTTTGCCACCTTCTCATGGCGGTACAGGAGTGCCCCACCAGACCTGCTGAGGCATCGGAACCGTGCCTTCAATAGGCCGAATGTCTGCTCAATGACCACACGGGTAGGTGTATGTGCACGGTTGACGTCCTCCTTGTGCTGGTTCTGCGGGTTCCGGACTGGTGTAAGGAGCCACCTCTTCAGGGGATAGCCTGCATCACCTGTATGTAGGCGAGAATGTATGTGTCAGTCATGACGTCTGATCAAGAACATGATGTGCCACCATGGCTTGCATCCAACTGTTACTTTGGACCACTTCTAAATGCACTAATTGATTCACACAATGCGACCAGTATATGCTCATGGCTCTCATGGCCTGTTTTGCATGCCATCACCCAATGTATGCAGAGGGGTGGAGTGCATTGTGAGTGCCCATCCACTGTGTCCGTTCATGCCGTTTGTTTTGTTGGCCTGGCACGTGTCCTGTGATGTCAATGCGCACATCATTGCAACATTGCTGTGGGCCTCATCATGACCCCAGTGAGCAATGCTGATGTTGATAGGGACATTTTGGGGGCCCTGCTGTCTGTGTAATGGTGTGTTGATGTTTCTGTCCGCCAGTGCCTCTTTCGTGGGCAGTTATGGGGGACAGGCCTTTCGGTTGATGGTGTTTGGTGACGTGCATGTAGGTGCATTTCATTGTTGACAATGTGGTCTGAATTGGTAGAATGCACTTGCAGATGGTTGTGTCATGGTTGGGACACAACCTCATTCACATGGTAGGGCTGCATACATTGGGTATTGGCTTTACTGGGTGGAGTTTGGGTTGCTTTAGGGTATGATCTGTCTCTGTTCTCTCTGCTACTCACAGCCAGGTGGAGTATGCATCATCCCCCCCCCTTTCAGCCAGGTGGAGTATGCATCATTCCCCCCCTTTCAGCCAGGTGGAGTATGCATCACCCCCCCCTTTCAGCCAGGTGTAGTATGCATCATTCCCCCCCCCCTTTCAGCCAGGTGGAGTATGCATCATCCCCCCCCTTTCAGCCAGGTGTAGTATGCATCATCCCCCCCTTTCAGCCAGGTGGAGTATGCATCACCCCCCCTTTCAGCCAGGTGGAGTATGCATTGGTACGTCGTTCACCTACCCACTTCACATTTCCATGGTCATGACATTAGATTCACCGAGTAGCCAGGATCTTGGGCCTGCATGTCGCTCCATGTAGCGTGGTATTGTGGAGTTCCTCAGGACCATTGAATCATGGGTTGATCCAGGGAATCGGGCACAACAATGTGTGATGATCTTGTTGGAGTCACAGACCATTTGCACGTTGATTGAGTACCGGTTGCGGTACGGTACCTCCATGGCATGTGGAACCACCAATTCCACATGGGTGCAGTCGATGGCACCAATGCAACCAGGTATGCCGGCTAGTGCATGGAAACCCACTTTGGTGTTTGCAATCTCCTGGGCAGTCCATGGTAATGAGATGTGGCCGTCTATGTGCTTGAGGAGGGCATCAAGCACTTGGATAAGTGTACGTGAGAATAATGGTTGTGAAATGCCATGCAAGTGCCCCACTGTGTGCTGGTAGGTGCCTGTGGCCAGGAAGTGGATTACAGACACTACCTTCAGTAGGGGTGGGATGGCGGTTGGACTTTCTATCATGCTGACGATGTCGTTGTGTGTCATGTCTACGATGGGGGCTGCCTGCGTGGTGGCACTGGCTGTGCTGGTGGGGCTTGCTGGCCCTGCCTTGCCCTCCTTCTCCTCCTGCGTCTCCTCTGTGCTGCCTGTTGTTGTTGTTGTTGTTGTAGTAGCACTTGCATTGCTATCAGGTCCTCCAGCCCCAACATTGCAAGTCGTATTGGTATCATTGTGGAGTGTGACTGGGTGTGGAAGGGGTGGGGTGTGCTCTTTTTGTACTTCCTGAGTCTGTATTGCCTCCACCTGTGCTGTTTCTGTGAACCTGTGGCAGCTGGATTCACTTTACATGGCCATTTACGGTTGGTTCGCGATGGCGTACTTAGCACCATGGCGGTAAGGTACTTAACGGGCTGGGTGATGGCGTTAGGTGCATGTCCGCTTGGGTCGGCATTCGCGTACCTTTCCGCCATGGCGCTAAGTACGGTGTGGGAGGTCGCGTGCGCGCGTACTTGGCGCAGATAGCGGCAGCGTTGACTACGATGCCGCTAATGGCATCGTAGTTAACGGTCAAGGGTCATAATCGGACCTAGCGGAAAATGATGGCGGTAATCATTTACCGCCATCGTTTTTCGCTTAGCCCCAGGGTCGGAATGAGGCCTATTGTGATATTCCTGCCCCATACAAAGCCACATTTGTTGCTGATGGATAAAATAGGAGACTTCCTCTAGGAGCCAAGACGCCAGCAATTTTGGTCTCAATATTGAGTACTGAGATGCGACGGTATGATCTGCTGTGCCGTGGTGGCTCCTTCCCCGGTTTCAGCAGCACTACGATAGTTCCTTCCCTCAGAGATGCCGGTATGTGCCCCTTCTAAAAGGCCTCCTCATAAAGCTGGTGGAGCTGGGGAGCCAATAAGTCAGAGTACAATTTATAAAATTTGGACGGGAGCCCATTGTTCCCTGGGGCTTACCCCGACCCCAGGGATTCTGTTGCCATTTTAATTTCGTCCTCCGACAGGGGCTCATCTAGTCTTGTTGCCATCTCTGGATCTAATCGTGGAGAGAGGCTTGACCCAGCATGCCCTCCAAGTTCTTGGCATCTAGTGGTCCCCTGCTTGCGTACAACCTCTCATAATACATCTGAAATAACGCGTTTATGCCTTCCTGTGTTGTAATCAGGTTTCATGCCTCATCCTCAATTTGTGTAATCGGGTTCCACGGCTGTTCCTGTTTAAGAAGCCATGCCAAAGGTCACCCTGCCTTATCCACTTCCCAGTGAATTCTTACTGTGTAATGTTCAAAATCATGCTTCCCCAGCCGTTCCTGAGCCTGCTTTCGGTTTACCCTAGACCAAAGGAGTTCAGGCCCGCAAGGTGACCACGTTGCCTTTTCCCCCTCCAGTTTTCCCATCCATTCCTCTTCAGCTTTCCCCCTGATTGTCACCTTGAAGATTTCACACAATATTCCATAATCTCCTACAGACCCCTCATTGAGGTCAAAACACTCCACTATGGACTGCCGGAGCTCCTCTGCGTAAGCCCCATCCGCCAGGGCCTCCGTCCATAGCCGCAAGGTGAGAACGGCACTCGTAGCTTTTCGGGGGTGGAGGGGTGGTCCGATAGTGCCCTGCCTATGTACCCAATGTCCTGGATCTGGGGAAACTGCTCCCTCCCCACAAATAAGTCCCATATGGGTGGGAGTAAAAAGAGTAGCCTCTCTCGTCGCCCTTACTCTCCCTCCAGAGGTTTATGAGGTCTTGGTCTGCCAGTGTGCAGCCCAGGGTTTAAGAAGCCAAAGGCTTGTTACGTTCCTTAGGATCTGACCTGTTGGGGTTGGAGCACACAATTAATATCGCCACCCAAGATTTTCTTCCTTTATCTGTACCCTCCCATCATGTCAACTACACTCGGAAATATGTGTCGTTGTCAATGTTGGAGGCATATGAGTTTACCAGGCATATATCCCTCCCCTCCATTACTCCCCAGAGAATGATAGACGTTTGTGATTTGGAAGGGAACCCTGCTCGCTATCCAGGTTCACTTTTTCCAGCTCTGTATTTTTGAGGTGAATTTCTTGGAGGAGCGCTATCTGCACCCCACCTTCCCAGGAACCCTAGTACCTCCTGGCATTTAGCAGGCTGCCCCAACCCCATCACATTTACAGGAAAGAATCATCGCTGACCCCATTAATCGACCATGAATATCTCCCCTTCTTCTCCACAGTGGGAAATGCTACTGAACCCCGAACATCGCATGCATCGCTGAGCTGGTACCCCCTTACCTCTCCCCACGCCACTCTCAAAACTCCCCACCATCCCCCCTCGCCACATCTCTATTCCACCGCTTAACATCCATCAGAACTGTAGAACCATTAACAGTCTTGAAATACCTGCAATGTATGCACCCCCCTACAGTCCACCCCCCCAAAGGGGATGTTAACTGTATGGTTGTGCCTGGGGCCCGCTCCCTGGCGGTGTCCCATGGGGTGCGTGAATCCGCTGTGCACTCTCAAAGGGGTTTTAGATGCAAGAACAAAGAATCATTCTCCCGGGCACCACCCCCCCCCCCCCGGCCTGTGTTCATGCAACAGTGTAACCTCATCACAGCAGTCGGTACAGTCTTGCAACCTTCATGTGTTCATGTGCAGGGTGGATCCTCAGATAATGGCGAAGCCCAGTCAGAGGTCTTAGCCGATGCCTCTGCTAGTCGCTCATCTTCCTCATGCAACTCAAGGGCCCCATCTTCAGCCACAATGTCCTTATTTGATCCAGCCTGGTCATCAGGAGGTTGTCTCTCTTTTGCTTCTGGAGTTCGATTACTCCTCCACCTGTTGGGCCGCTGGTTTTGTTGCCTCCTGGAGGTGCTTACTGACCAGTTGCCTTCCATCTCCCACCACTCTCAGGCCTCCTCTGGGGAATTACAGAGCTAGTGGTGGTCACCTTTTATAATTTGGAGCTTCGCCCGATACAGCAGC
This sequence comes from Ambystoma mexicanum, assembly GCF_040938575.1. Classification (NCBI taxonomy): domain Eukaryota; kingdom Metazoa; phylum Chordata; class Amphibia; order Caudata; family Ambystomatidae; genus Ambystoma; species Ambystoma mexicanum. The sequence goes on from NC_090937.1 coordinate 1,104,707,692, forward strand.
ATATAGCAAACCTCATGCTGCCTCAGGACCTATGTTAACTCCTTCAAACTCTGCTGTTGCTGCTGCACCCTTCTCATATAGTCCAGAAACACCATGACCGTGCAGTTGGAGTGACCTATTAGGCCTCTTCGTCTGGCTGCTTATAGCAAGACCTCTCTGTCACAGTAATTAGATATTCTGGCCACGATTGGTCTGGGGCGAGCTCCTGATGCCGGTCTCTGTGTTGGTACCCTCCGTGCCCTCTTTGCACCATTGCAACAGCCCCTTACTTACCATCCACTGCTACAGGAACAACTCCATGGAGTCCCCTTCTGCATTCTCCGGGAGGCCCACTATCTTCACATTGTTTCTTCTTGAGAGGCCCTCTGCATCCTCCAGGACTTTCATGGTCTGCATGAGCATGGTTACTTGCTTCTTGAGGATCTGCACCTCCTCTTCTGTTGCCACGACCCACGCGTCCATGGCCTTCTGCCTCTCTGCTGACTTCTACATGTTCGCCCTAATGAGATTCAGGTTCACCTATCATGACGATTTGAAGTTCCAGCGCTATCCTGGAGCTCTGCACCACATGTAAGACCTCCATTATTCTATTCTCTAGGTTTAGTGCCTGATTGTCCTCAGGCTGATGTGGACGCAAGGCCTTAGAAGGCTGTGGCTGCGAGATCGGGGCCAAAAACTTGTCCATCTTGGGCTGCTGGCCCTGGCCTTCCGTCATTCTGGCCTGGCCGCTGCCTACATCTCCGGCTTTGGGTATATTGGTTCCGGGAATAGTTTGGTGGAGCCTGCCCTACAGTTTCAGGTGATAACACACGATGGGAGCACTTTCGTCCAACTCTTCTTGTGCTCAGCCTACCCTCTGCTCTAAATCATGTAGGCTGATGGCTGTGGGATTTCCCTGGAGTCAACTAGACCGTGCTACTATATGGCACCATCATGCTCAACCTGAGTCCATTCTGGCCGCCTCTCCTCATCAGACCAGCCAGGTCTCTCTGGGCGGTACCACCATGAGGCCCCCTGGTGTGTGCTGCAGTTGCCTGTTACTGCCTGATATGGTAGGTAATCTTCAATGTGTTTCCCCTATGCACGGCGCCGCTACTCTCCTCCTTCCTGCTTGATGCCCTACTGGGATGGTGGCTGGGAGGTCCCCTCCTCCTTCTCTTATCCTGTGGAGCAGGCCTCCACTACCCTTACTCCTGTGGTTGCTGCAGTGTGAACTCCTGATCCATGTTCTCAATGGGGAGGACTTCAGGGACCCTACCACAGGCTCCTGCCCGGATGTACTGCGCTACTGGTGCCCTCAGGGCTGGCAGTCCCACCACTGCCCCTCGCTTCCACACTACTGCCAGCTCACTGCAAGCAGGGCCCCACTGGATGACTCTCTGAATGTTGGGTGTGTTGCTGGATACTTCTAACCAGTGTAACATAGAAGATTTACATTGCTTCTCCAGCCCTGCTGCTCCCCAGGTATTGGTGCTCACTATATGTTGTTATGCAGTCTACCTCCTCCAGCCACTTCGTATAGCCCCTGGCTGCTCCCCATTCAACGTTCACTGGCGGTCAAAGCCAGCTTCTCAGTGGGGCTTGTCGGGGCATGCACCCTCTTTGGCCGCACTTGGCGCAACAGGCAGTCTCAGCCTTCTCTCCGTGGGCCAACGCAGGCTTGACAGTTGATGGCAGTCAACTTGCAGTGCAACTGTCTTCTTCATGCCCGTTTTCACTGAAAATTTCCTTGAGGAAGCTTGGTCCTCACAGCTGTTCCGAGACACCTGTGGATGTTCCATGCCTTCCCCCACATGGATCTTGTTCCCGATCTGGGATGCGTCACCATTAGCAGGTTCTTAGTCAGGATAAAACCGGGCGGCAGTGGGAGCCTCGCAGATTCTGCTTCACATCAGTCGCCTGCTGGCCATTCCCCCAGACTGAGAAGTATTCTTAAACATGCTCTGGTATATTTTCCATGCATCTCTCTGCACATTCCTCCCTCCAGTACTCTCCAATCCCTAATCCAGAGGCTATTTTGTTGTCTGTGTTGTTCTCAGACTTGGAAAACAGAAGGCAGGAGAATTCTGCCTACCTTTTTGCCCACTATTAACTTTCGTTGTTTTATTCATTGAAGTCAACATTTTAAACATGAAAGTAACATGACTTGGCAAAAAATGGGGTGACTTTTAATATTTTAGGAATTGATCTATATGAATTCCTTTTCCAAAAAGTGGCATACGCTTTGATCAGAAGGTAATCTGGGAAAAATTAAAAGCTTTTTGATAGGAAAAGGTTTTCAATAGCGGGGCGTGGCCGTCTTGGACATGCACGCTCTGGGGGGGCTACTTCATGTTGGGGATCTCTGGCATCATTGAGGTTGTGCCTCTGGTTGAGTTTCTTTTTTCTGGGTGGGGTCTGCTCAATGGGAACCTAGGTAAATGTTTTTCATGGATACCTTAGTGAAAGATTCACACATATTTGAACTGCGATTGGGAGTTTATGAATAAACAGCAGAGCTGATGTGGACACAAAATAGCCCAGGACTTGGCAGGCAGTTGTGTACTGGACTATCTGGAAGAAGTGGAAGGCTGATTGTTGCTGGCCCATTAACAATAATCTGCAATATTCAGGATGGGTGGGAGGGGGCTATAGGTCCTAGAGGCAGCTCTGAGACAGTTAGGAGCCACCCAGAGTTCAATTGGTCCAGGCCAAACCATGGGCAGTGCATTTCTCATGTGTGAACTGAAAAATAGTTGGTTGGAGGCGAAAGACCATCCCCAGAGATTTGTCTTATGAGTTGGCAAAACTGTGTGTATTTAATATAATTATCTTGCTGAAAACCCCAGTGGCCAAAAATGACACAAGTATTGCTCAAGCAAAAAGGTTTTTACTCCCTTGAGAAAGGTGCAAAAGTTTGGTCAAACTGCAAATTCACCAACTGCAGAAAGACAAGAAATCATTGACATTTAAATGCAATGCTTATCCATTACATCTAAAAACATACAACACACTGTCCAATTGTTTTGCTACAAATTCCCAAAAATGTGATTGTTATCATTCTGTATATGCGTAATGTTCATGCCCTTCAGTTATGTGTGAACTCTGGATTTTTATCTGACACACAAACCAGGCTGAAAAACAGAATAGATTGCCCAGGGCAAAGAATTCCTCTTACTCTGGAATGCAAATATTCAGATTCCAAACTGAAAAACATTCAGAGTGCATAAAAGCCGCAGATATTCATGCACACGCCAATGTACCCGTGACCAAAGCTAAGCAGACACACTGTACTGATCGCTCATGGGGCTTATTTTTCGCCTTTTTCTGGAATGTAATAATGCACATTTTAGAATGAAATCAACACTTTCCAGGATCGTAGCCACAACACTTGCAACATGCTAATGCATCCTTGGCAGAAGCAAAGAGGGAGTACAGGTCACCAGTGCAGAAATTAAAAGACCAAGAAGGAACTGGAGCACATAATACATGAACGGAAATATTAAGAAGTCCCATTAGCGGGGGCGTGGCTAAGTGCCAATGGAGACAGCCGCCTAATCCGTGCACTCCCGCTCTGGTGGCTTATAACAATATTTATTTGCTTCCAATGGAAAGGAAATGTTGCCTTAATATTGTGCGCTGTCACCTTGAACATCCCTGGTGGTCCGTGGAACGCTCCCCCAGCATTCGCCATCACGCTCTCTCTCTTTGGAAAACCTCTGTGAGAAAGGCCAGAAACACTGTTGTGCCGTAAGCACTGTGACGACGTATCCTGTCAGCTGGTCGGATCAGACGCAGTGCAAGAAGGCCTTATGTGCCGGTAACATTCTTTCCTCATATCTCAGGCCAGTTATATAAACAAGCTTGGCGAACTTGCTATTCTCCATTAAAAGCACAGGTTTAAAACATTTAGAAAAGCTACATTTGAAAAGATTTATCCGACTCTCATTATTACTGACTGAAACCATATCAACTGAAATATTTTATGTAGACTGAGCATTATTGCATCCTTTGAATAATTTCATGCAGACAATTCATGCACAAATGAACTACTTATAAAATTATTTTTTGTAAAGTTGGAAGCTAGTCTATCCAACCCAATTCCATGAACCTATGTGGTTGTATGATGTTTTATGGTTCTGCTGCGCTGAGTGACCTTCTCTTTCACCACTTGGAGCTTGGGGACATTACTGACTCAAGGAGAGATCTTCTACTTATTAATACTTTGTTTACTTATAGTATGTTGTATCAAAAGAACACCATAACATTACGTGTACAGTTCTCTGACGTTCTATATTGGCACAACCTTTCAACTACTGTATCTTGGTTCTAATGGCATTCAAAAAGGGACAAACCAAAGAAATAGCCTCATCGCCGTCTAGCACCCTCAAAAGGCAGAAAAGTGAATCACCCACGCCAAAAGAGGACACTTTAGATCCTGACATGCAAAATATTTTAACAGATATTAGAGCTCTTAAACCATTAAGGGAAGCCACAAAGGCTAAACTGCAAATGCTTGATGATGAATGGTCTGCCTTTAAGTCAAGAATAAGTGAAGTAGAGAGGAGAGTTAGTGAAGCTGACGATGTCACTAATAGGGTACACATGCGTGAAACTGCAGTTAAATATTTGCAGAAACATTCTGAGAACCTAGAAAACAGAAATAGGAGAAATAACCTATGCATTGTAGGCCTTCCAGAAGGAATTGTGAAAGATAATTCTGTTCTTTTTCGGAGTACTCTGCTTCCCAAGCTCCTGGAATTACCAATGTCAGTTCAGCTGAATATCCAGAGGGCCCATTGAGTGCGTCCAATGAACATGGTGCGCAGCCCTCGTGGGACCCCCAGAACTGTTATCTTTGCCCTTACTGGAATACACACATGTCCTACTTATAATGAATAAAGTGAAGCAAATAAAACAGATTTTTGGGAAGGCAAAAATATCTTCATAACCCAAGATGTAGTGAACGTCACAGTTGCCAGAAGAAAAGAGCTATTTACCATTAAACATGCCCTGAAACAGCTAAATGCAACATATGGCATTGTACATCCAGCTATTCTTAAAGTTACTCTCAACGGTCACACATCTACTTTTCAAAATCCTGCAGACTTGAGACATTTCATCAAGTGCCCCAAAGAGAGGAAATGGACATGTCCAGACCAGACACCTGAATATGTATCGCAGACCATTTTTCATTAATATACTGAATCGGTATGCAGTGATTATATTGAATCCAAAACAACTAATGAAAAAATAACGAATGAAAAAACAACTAATGCCAAAATACCTAATTTTGAAAAAAACTCAAAATGGGGTTGTGAGAGGGAATAGTAGTTTTGGGGGTGGGGGGAAAGTATTATTAAAAAAAGGGAGGGGGGGATTTGGGGGTAAACCCCCCCAAAACAACAAAAAAGAAATTAGTTATTTTGGAATTCATTGTTTTTTATTTGTTATTTTTCATTAGTTATTATTTCATTAGTTATGTAACCACTGAAGCATATTCTAATATCTTCCACCGGAGTGGAATGGTCGGGTGGGCCTTCTTTCAAACGGCTCTCCACCCCTGTTCATTGCTATTCAACATGGATAATGGTGACTGTACCCTGTTAGTCACTGTTCTATCTCAAGTTATTTCTATAAATTGGATGTTTCATGGGTCCATGTTGACTTTGTTTGTCTAACCATTTCCCTTGTATGTCTATCCTTCAAGGTTTATACTATGTATGAAGATATCTCAATACTTGCTTATGGGTGGCTACCTAACTTTGTCATTTCTGATGTATCTATGTACCTTATTGTGAACCATGCCACTTAATATAAAGTCTTGGAATGTTATAGGGTTACATATCCCTGTTAAAAGACAAAAGGTACTCTCCCACCGTAATAGAGATAAGCCATCGATTGCATGTGTCCAAGAAACACATCTCTCACAAGTAGAAGCAGCTAAACTCAAACCTCTATGGGCGGGTCAAGCATTTTCAAGTGCAGCAAATGGAAAAGTAAATGGTGTCATTATTCTGATTATTAAGGCATTCAATTGTGAAATTACAGCAACTGACTCGGATGACATAGGCAGGTGGGTATTGGTAAAGATTTTAGTGGAATCTATTGAATATACCATTCTAACTGTCTATGGTCCAACATCTCCTGGTTGCAGTTAAGAAACCATATTATTCAATAAAATCCTAAAAATCTTATTGTATGTGGCGATTGTAATGGGATTATTGATCCTTTCACTAATAGAAAATCTAGTGTACAGTTGAAAAACACCTAATCCCACCTATAATTCACACATTTTGTATCTGCACTTGGTCTGCTTGATGGACGGTGTAAAACGCATCCTTTCAATCTTGAGTATACTTTCTTTTACAGTCCTCACAACTCCTTCTCTAGATTAGATTATATCTTCATTTCTAAATCTATAGCTCACCTACTTTAAATGCCCAAATTCAATGTATATCCCTCTCAGATCATACACCAGTCCACATTCAACTCACAACTTCATCAAAATCTCACCTTTCTACTAGATGGAGATTCAATACAGCCCTTTTGAAAGATGAACTACTTACTCCCTTTATTAATAAGCAAGATAATTATTTCCTAGAAAATACAAATCAAGATACGTCCATTACAAACAACTGGGATTGCTATAAAGCTGTACTTCAAGGTCATATCATTTCTTTTGTTGCCAATAAAAAGAAAAAAACACAAAAATTACAAAGAAGAATCAGATGATATTCTTACACAACTCAAATTCCTTGAATCCCATTATTCACGTACCAATTCTATGTACACTTTCAATAACATTATTGAACTCAGACTCCAATATAACAAAATGGTTTCACAATATTCCTGTGCAAAAATATATCAATCTTTCCAACAAGACCAGTATATCACTTGTGTCATACCTAAAACTCAAAAAAAATAAAGCTAAGATCGTGGTCATTAAAGACCAGAAGGGTAACAGGATTTTTTCTGATAAAGAAATCATGAACGTTTACCCGAAATTCTATCAAAAATTATATACTTATGAAGCTCCTCCCAATAATACCCATGTTCAAGACTTCCTCAAACAAGTTTCCCATGATGCTTATCCGAGGGTTAATCTTCAATCATTAAATGCCCCTATCTCCTCTAGTGAAATCTATAAAGCCATAAGGGATCTTAAAAAAGGTAAATCTCCTCGCCCAGATGGCTTTCCCATTGTTTTTATTGCTCAATTTATTAACCTTTAGTACACAAACTTAATGAGCTTTTTTGTCATTTCATCAGTTAAAAGAGCTCAAGGATCCTTCTCCAAAGCCATGTTAATTGTTTTCCCCAAGCCAACAAAGATCCCGAACTTCCTCAGAGCTATTGACCAATGTCCCTTATGAATACTGATTGGAAAATGTTCATGAAGGTTCTAGCGAATAGACTTCTTCCAATACTTCAGAATTTACTTAAAAATGATCAGGTTGGATATGTTAAAGCTAGACTATCCTCATCTACTATAAGACTATTCGTATATGTTCTAGATACAATGCACAAATCCAAAAACCCTTGTGCAGCTGTGGCTTTAGATGCAGAAAAAGCATTTGATAGAGTGGAATGGGACTTCATGTTTGAAGCCCTGAAATGGCATGGTATTAATGCTCCATTTTTATCCATGATCAAAGTGATTTATTCTAACCCCAGAACAGCTGTCTTCATTAATGGACAAATGTATGATTTTGTATCACTATTTAAAGGTACACGCCAGGGTTGGCTTCTCAGTGGGGCTTGTCGGGGCATGCACCCTCTTTGGCCGCACTTGGCACAACAGGCAGTCTCAGCCTTCTCTCCGTGGGCCAACGCAGGCTTGACAGTTGATGGCAGTCATCTTGCAGTGCAGCTGTCTTCTTCATGCCCGTTTTCCCAGAAAATTTCCTTGAGGAAGCTTGGTCCTCACAGCTGTTCCGAGACACCTGTGGATGTTGCATGCCTTCCCCCACATGGATCTTGTTCCCGATCCGGGATGCGTCACCATTAGCAGGTTCTTAGTCAGGATAAAACCGGGCGGCAGCGGGAGCCTCGCAGATTCTGCTTCACATCAGTCGCCAGCTGGCCATTCCCCCAGACTGAGAAGTATTCTTAAACATGTTATGGTATATTTTCCATGCATCTCTCTGCACATTCCTCCCTCCAGTACTCTCCAATCCCCAATCCAGAGGCTATTTTGTTGTCTGTGTTGTTCTCAGACTTGGAAAACAGAAGGCAGGAGAATTCTGCCTACCTTTTTGCCAACTATTAACTTTCGTTGTTTTATTCATCGAAGTCAACATTTTAAACATGAAAGTAACATAACTTGTCAAAAAATGGGGTGACTTTTAATATTTTAGGAATTGATCTATATGAATTCCTTTTCCAAAAATTGGCATACGCTTTGATCAGAAGGTAATCTGGGAAAAATGAAAAGCTTTTTGATAGGGAAAGGTTTTCAGTAGCTGGGCATGGCCATTTTGGACATGCACGCTCTAGGGGGGGCTACTTTATGTTGGGGATCTCTGGCATCATTGAGGTTGTGCCTCTGGTTGAGTTTCTTTTTTCTGGGTGGGGTCTGCTCAATGGGAACCTAGGTAAATGTTTTTCATGGATACCTTAGTGAAAGATTCACACATATTTGAACTGCGATTGGGAGTTTATGAATAAACAGCAGAGCTGATGTAGACACAAAATAGCCCAGGACTTGGCAGGCAGTTGTGTACTGGACTATCTGGAAGAAGTGGAAGGCTGATTGTTGCTGGCACATTAACAATAATCTGCAATATTCAGGATGGGTGGGAGGGGGCTATAGGTCCTAGAGGCAGCTCTGAGACAGTTAGGAGCCACCCAGAGTTCAATTGGTCCAGGCCAAACCATGGGCAGTGCATTTTTCATGTGTGAACTGAAAAATAGTTGGTTGGAGGCGAAAGACCATCCCCAGAGATTTGACTTATGAGTTGGAAAAACTGTGTGTATTTAATATAATTATCTTGCTGAAAACCCCAGTGGCCATAAATGACACAAGTATTGCTCAAGCAAAAAGGTTTTTACTCCCTTGAGAAAGGTGCAAAAGTTTGGTCAAACTGCAAATTCACCAACTGCAGAAAGACAAGAAATCATTGACATTTAAATGCTATGCTTATCCATCATATCTAAAAACATACAACACACTGTCCAATTGTTTTGCTACAAATTCCCAAAAATGTGATTGTTATCATTCTGTATATGCGTAATGTTCATGCCCTTCAGTTATGTGTGAACTCTGGATTTTTATCTGACACACAAACCAGGCTGAAAAACAGAATAGATTGCCCAGGGCAAAGAATTCCTCTTACTCTGGAATGCAAATATTCAGATTCCAAACTGAAAAACATTCAGAGTGCATAAAAGCCGCAGATATTCATGCACACGCCAATGTACCCGTGACCAAAGCTAAGCAGACACACTGTACTGATCGCTCATGGGGCTCATTTTTCGCCTTTTTCTGGAATGTAATAATGCACATTTTAGAATGAAATCAACACTTTCCAGGATCGTAGCCACAACACTTGCAACATGCTAATGCATCCTTGGCAGAAGCAAAGAGGGAGTACAGGTCACCAGTGCAGAAATTAAAAGACCAAGAAGGAACTGGAGCACATAATACATGAACGGAAATATTAAGAAGTCCCATTAGCGGGGGCGTGGCTAAGTGCCAATGGAGACAGCCGCCTAATCCGTGCACTCCCGCTCTGGTGGCTTATAACAATATTTATTTGCTTCCAATGGAAAGGAAATGTTGCCTTAATATTGTGCGCTGTCACCTTGAACATCCCTGGTGGTCCGTGGAACGCTCCCCCAGCATTCGCCATCACGCTCTCTCTCTTTGGAAAACCTCTGTGAGAAAGGCCAGAAACACTGTTGTGCCGTAAGCACTGTGACGACGTATCCTGTCAGCTGGTCGGATCAGACGCAGCGCAAGAAGGCCTTATGTGCCTGTAACATTCTTTCCTCATATCTCAGGCCAGTTATATCAACAAGCTTGGCGAACTTGCTATTCTCCATTAAAAGCACAGGTTTAAAATATTTAGAAAAGCTACATTTGAAAAGATTTATCCGACTCTCATTATTACTGACTGAAACCATATCAACTGAAATATTTTATGTAGACTGAGCATTATTGCATCCTTTGAATAATTTCATGCAGACAATTCATGCACAAATGAACTACTTATAAAATTATTTTTTGTAATGTTGGAAGCTAGTCTATCCAACCCAATTCCATGAACCTATGTGGTTGTATGATGTTTTATGGTTCTGCTGCGCTGAGTGACCTTCTCTTTCACCACTTGGAGCTTGGCGACATTACTGACTCAAGGAGAGATCTTCTACTTATTAATACTTTGTTTACTTATAGTATGTTGTATCAAAAGAACACCATAACATTACGTGTACAGTTCTCTGATGTTCTATATTGGCACAACCTTTCAACTACTGTATATTGGTTCTAATGGCATTCAAAAAGGGACAAACCAAAGAAATAGCCTCATCGCCGTCTAGCACCCTCAAAGGGCAGAAAAGTGAATCACCCACGCCAAAAGAGGACACTCTAGATCCTGACATGCAAAATATTTTAACAGATATTAGAGCTCTTAAACCATTTAGGGAAGCCACAAAGGCTAAACTGCAAATGCTTGATGATGAGTGGTCTGCCTTTAAGTCAAGAATAAGTGAAGTAGAGAGGAGAGTTAGTGAAGCTGACGATGTCACTAATAGGGTACACATGCTTGAAACTGTGTGTTAAATATTTGCAGAAACATTCTGAGAACCTAGAAAACAGAAATAGGAGAAATAACCTACGCATTGTAGGCCTTCCAGAAGGAATTGTGAAAGATAATTCTGTTCTTTTTCTGAGTACTCTGCTTCTCAAGCTCCTGGAATTACCAATGTCAGTTCAGCTGAATATCCAGAGGGCCCATTGAGTGCGCCCAATGAACATGGTGCGCAGCCCTCGTGGGACCTCGAGAACTGTTATCTTTGCCCTTACTGGAGTACACACATGTCCTACTTATAATGAATAAAGTGAAGCAAATAAAACAGATTTTTGGGGAGGCAAAAATATCTTCATAACCCAAGATGTAGTGAACGTCACAGCTGCCAGAAGAAAAGAGCTATTTACCATTAAACATGCCCTGAAACAGCTAAATGCAACATATGGCATTATACATCCAGCTATTCTTAAAGTTACTCTCAACGGTCACACATCTACTTTTCAAAATCCTGCAGACTTGAGACATTTCATCAAGTGCCCCAAAGAGAGGAAATGGACATGTCCAGACCAGACACCTGAATATGTATAGCAGACCATTTTTCATTAATATACTGAATCGGTATGCAGTGATTATATTGAATCCAAAACAACTAATGAAAAAATAACGAATGAAAAAACAACTAATGCCAAAATACTTAATTTTGAAAAAAACTCAAAATGGGGTTTTGAGAGGGAATAGTGGTTTTAGGGGTGGGGGAAAAGTATTATTAAAAAAAGGGAGGGGGGATTTGGGGGGTAAACCCCCCCAAAACAACAAAAAAGAAATTAGTTATTTTGTAATTCATTGTTTTTTATTTTTTATTTTTCATTAGTTATTATTTCATTAGTTATAATTGCATGTAACCACTGAAGCATATTCTAATATCTTCCACCGGAGTGGAGTGGTCGGGTGGGCCTTCTTTCAAACGGCTCTCCACCCCTGTTCATTGCTATTCAACATGGATAATGGTGACTGTATCCTGTTAGTCACTGTTCTATCTCAAGTTATTTCTATAAATTGGATGTTTCATGGGTCCATGTTGACTTTGTTTGTCTACCAATTTCCCTTGTATGTCTATCCTTCAAAGTTTATACTATGTATGAAGATATCTCAATACTTGCTTATGGGTGGCTACCTAACTTTGTCATTTCTGATGTATCTATGTACCTTACTGTTAACCATGCCACTTAATATAAAGTCTTGGAATGTTATAGGGTTACATATCCCTGTTAAAAGACAAAAAGTACTCTCCCACCGTAATAGAGATAAGCCATCGATTGCATGTGTCCAAGAAACACATCTCTCACAAGTAGAAGCAGCTAAACTCAAACCTCTATGGGCGGGTCAAGCATTTTCAAGTGCAGCAAATGGAAAAGTAAATGGTGTCATTATTCTGATTATTAAGGCATTCAATTGTGAAATTACAGCAACTGACTCTGATGACATAGGCAGGTGGGTATTGGTAAAGATTTTAGTGGAATCTATTGAATATACCATTCTAAATGTCTATGGTCCAACATCTCCTGGTTGCAGTTAAGAAACCATATTATTCAATAAAATCCTAAAAATCTTATTGTATGTGGCGATTGTAATGGGATTATTGATCCTTTCACTAAGAGAAAATCTAGTGTACAGTTCAAAAACACCTAATCCCACCTATAATTCACACATTTTGTATCTGCACTTGGTCTGCTTGATGGACGGTGTAAAACGCATCCTTTCAATCTTGAGTATACTTTCTTTTCCAGTCCTCACAACTCCTTCTCTAGATTAGATTATATATTCATTTCTAAATCTATGGTTTACCTAGTTTAAATGCCCAAATTCAATGTATATCCCTCTAAGATCATACACCAGTCCACATTCAACTCACAACTTCATCAAAATCTCACCTTTCTACTAGATGGAGATTCAATACAGCCCTTTTGAAAGATGAACGACTTACTCCCTTTATTAATAAGCAGGAAAATAATTATTTCCTAGAAAATACAAATCAAGATACGTCCTATACAAACAACTGGGATTGCTATAAAGCTGTACTTCGAGGTCATATCATTTCTTTTGTTGCCAATAAAAAGAAAAAAACACAAAAAACACAAAGAAGAATCAGATGATATTCTTACACAACTCAAATTCCTTGAATCCCATTATTCACGTACCAATTCTATGTACACTTTCAATAACATTATTGAACTCAGACTCCAATATAACAAAATGGTTTCACAATATTCCTGTGCAAAAATATATCAATTTTTCCAACAAGACCAGTATATCACTTGTGTCATACCTAAAACTCAAAAAAGATAAAGCTAAGATCGTGGTCATTAAAGACCAGAAGAGTAACAGGATTTTTTCTGATAAATAAATCATGAACGTTTTCCCGAAATTCTATCAAAAATTATATACTTATGAAGCTCCTCCCAATAATACCCATGTTCAAGACTTCCTCAAACAAGTTTCCCATGATGCTTATCCGAGGGTTAATCTTCAATCATTAAATGCCCCTATCTCCTCTAGTGAAATCTATAAGGCCATAAGGGATCTTAAAAAAGGTAAATCTCCTCGCCCAGATGGCTTTCCCATTGTTTTTATTGCTCAGTTTATTAACCTTTAGTACCCAAACTTAATGAGCTTTTTCTCATTTCATAAGTTAAAAGAGCTCAAGGATCCTTCTCCAAAGCCATGTTAATTGTTTTCCCCAAGCCAACAAAGATCCCGAGCTTCCTCAGAGCTATTGACCAATGTCCCTTATGAATACTGATTGGAAAATGTTCATGAAGGTTCTAGCGAATAGACTTCTTCCAATACTTCAGAATGTACTTAAAAATGATCAGGTTGGATATGTTAAAGCTAGACTATCCTCATCTACTATAAGACTATTCGTATATGTTCTAGATACAATGCACAAATCCAAAGACCCTTGTGCAGCTGTGGCTTTAGATGCAGAAAAAGCGTTTGATAGAGTGGAATGGGACTTCATGTTTGAAGCCCTGAAATGGCATGGTATTAATGCTCCATTTTTATCCATGATCAAAGTGATTTATTCTAACCCCAGAACAGCTGTCTTCATTAATGGACAAATGTATGAATTTGTATCACTATTTAAAGGTACACGCCAGGGTTGGCCTCTTTCTGCTATTCTTTTATATTAGCTTTAGAACCATTTTGTGAAGCAATTAGACAAGAAACCCATATTCAGGGTATAGAATGTGACAGAGTACAGGTAAAAATTGCGGCTTACGCAGACAATGTATTACTACTTATGAGAAATCCAGATATAAGCTTGCAATACCTCTTGGACATAATTACTCAATTCTCATTGGCTTCAGGATACAAGTTAAATACAGATAAATCAGAGATTGTACCTCTTAATATTCATTTAATTAAACATCACATTCAATCCTTGGGTATGAGGTGGTGTCCTAAAGGCTTTACATATCTTGGTGTCCACATTTCTTTATCAATCAAAGATGTTATCAAACACAATACGACAACTATTCTGATTAGAGTAATGGAAATTCAACTCATGGCCCCCCCTTTAGCTATCTTGTTGGTGTCGTTTAGAATCTATTAAAATGATTATTTTCCCTATTCTTGTATATTCTCTATATATGCTACAAATCCCCTTTAGCCCATAATCTTTCAAATCTATAGACTCCTGTTTAGTTAAATTCTTATGGGGGAGAAAAAGTTCTGAATTTGTTTAGTTAAACTTAAAAAAGCACAGGCTTGTGGTGGAGTTGGTTTTCCTAATTTTTAAAAATATCACATCGCTTTTGTGTTAAGACAAGTGCAACTATGGTACACGCATGTTGATAATAATGATACACCCAGTTGGTTGCTTTTGGAGAGAGCAATGGTTTCCCTGTTGACTCTTGCTGATTGTTACATCATGAAGGGGAAAAATACATTAATGAAATGCACTAGCATCAGTCTAACTGCCCATTATATAGGAACCCATATGTTTACCTCAGTTTTTAAATCTACCCAGTTCATCTCACAATATATTTGGTTCAATTCATTGATAAAAGTTAATAAAAGATCTATTCTTTGGAAACCATGGCTCTCTCTGGGTATTAAATATCTTAACCAGTTATTTGTACATTGTGGGATGTCTTGACCCACTTTTGCTCTGCCATTCGGCATTCCTGTGTTCTGATGGTGCCAGAAATATCAAAATGGCCGCAAAACCCTTGTGCGCTCCAAAACCTATGGAAATCACGCTTTACAACAGAAAAAGATGGCTGCCAAATCTACCATGCATGTTGTCAGTGGTGAAACTGAGATCTCACTCCTGAAACATGTCACTGGGCTTCACAACAACTAAAAATGGAGCACAGAGGGAAAAGCAGTGCTTTGCTGGAAGAAATCCAAAATCTTGCTTTTAAAATCTTTTTTCTTGGTTGCTGAAACTGCAGAATTCCGGCACAAAACATCCATAAACATCCAATATTCTTGCTGGGTGTTACAATTCACTTAGTTCAATAAATCATTGTGAATGTACAATATCCTGAAAAGCTGAATTTGTCATAAAAACATCCACAGCAAAAGTTGCCTACCTGTGGAATCTGTCAAAATCTGGGCGCAGTACCCTCGGCCGCCTGAATGACAGCTGTCAGCAGCCTGCATGATAGAATTTAAACTTGTACAACTGAAATCAAATGGTTGAAAACTAAGTGACCTGTGATTGAGAGTAACCTAGGTCGTAACTGTTTAATCCCATGGTTTAGAATCTGGAATCAGTGTTCTAGCTGCAAGTTTGAAATCACAAGCTATTTTATGCAACAGAATAACACTGAAATTTAAGCCTGACTAAAAGTAACCAAACCAGTATAACAGCTTCCCCCACAGAGGCCAGGCCTCTCCCTTCTGCTTCTTTCCACCAGGAAATCACACCTATGTGATGATTATAGGGTGGGAGGAGAATTTGGGCTGCTGTGGAAGGAGACAATGGACATCCTCTGGCTACAGGAACTGTCAAGTATGAAGGGTCGTAAAATGGCCTGGGCCTAGGAGGAACTGGGAGGAGACTGCTTCTGAGCTGCAGGGAGAAGAAGGAGGCGGAGACAAACAACCAGTTGTTGCTTAACCAGGACCAAAGACACATTTTAAAAAGATGCATGACTTACTATGTAAAATTGTTAAAAACACAAAAATAACAGCATTGTTAATGTAAATATTGACTGCACATTTTAAAAGACACCACTACTCTGTGACATGTTCTAGGAAGAAATGGCGGAAAAAGTGATATTACAACGTATGCCCATGTTTAATGTGCACATTTGTAGAAATTTGCTCCGAAATTGGACATTGTGTTCCGGACAAAAAGGGCAAAATTCTGTAAAAAGCAGACACAAGATCTTACAGTGACGGGGTTTGGAGGAGTATCTGCTACACAAAATATGTAAACTGTATAAATGCCTGTTATAGAGGTTGCACATTTGTAAATATGTATTGTTTTAAAAGTATATTTTGTGTTCAAGAGGCTAGGGGTGGACTCTAGGCCTCGTAAACCCACATCATCATGGTGATGCCCTGTTGTTCTCCTCCTATCAAGGAAGAGAGGAGACCATGACCAATCCCTGGAAAGCGGGCACGCTTAGGATAAGCCAGCACACACACCCCTTTATCATAAGCATAAATAGAAACAGCTCAGCACTCACAAGACACACAAATTCACCCACTACCGGATTGCTGGCGGAGCACCCTGAAGCAGAACCATCCATCTTCATTGCTCCAGACTCCAGAAACGTGGGAATCAGAAGGCTCATTCTATAGCTGAACCATTCTCAGCTAGGCCTTAAAATTCCAGAACCAGAACCCCAGAAACCTAAGGGGAAATAGACAGCTGGGCTGTGCTGTACTGCTTGCCTGCTAAAAGAATTATTACCAGAACCAAAAGATCCAATCCAGTTGTGCCGTGCTGTGACCAGAGCCATTGCAGACCCGATCCAGTCCAGTGCTGTGCTGTGAACAGACCCAGTCCAATCCGGTGTGCCCAGCAGTCTGTCCCAGAACCAGAATCCCTGACCAGAATCCCTGACCAGAAATCTGGACGGACCAGAATCCTGACGGTTCCGTGTAGAAACACCTATAGCGAGTATCTATAGATAGAACTGTGTCACCAGCCTATGTACCTTGCTTAGTTAATCCCTATCTTAAACCCATCCTCTCTTTCTTTCCAAGCCAGTAGTGTTAGAACTATCTTTGCGTGGACTCTTCTCTCATATGTGTTTCTAAACCCTAACTTCCTATTGATTGATTAAAAAAGTAATTTCCAAACCAAACAGAAAGTAGAGTATCACACCTGAACTGTTATGAGCGGCCGTGAATGACCTTCCTGTGTGGCATTATACTTTTTGGAAGTCTTTAACCTAGTGTAAGAAATCCCTTTTGTCATTTTAAAACTGCGTTCCTGTCTTCCATTTCTGCGCCTGTCTCAAAAAAGCGACCTCCGCTAAAACTTCCATAACTTCCTCAGTTTTTGTGCTAGAAACAAAATTTCAACTTCTGCTTTTAGATAACATTCCAAATCCATATAGTTCTCCTGTAATCGCGATTATAGCGCACAGAAAAATTTGCTGTGAATTATGTTTTAGGGAAATTCTGACACCTGTGAAACAGCTTTTGATTGCTTCCGACCTTAATTTTAAGATTTCACATTGTTTCTTAGTATTAAATCATTGCTAGTGTTTTTCTGTAACTATCTAAAGAGCTCCCATTAGAATTTAAACAATTTCAGCAATTTAGCCCATATTTAGTGTTTTACACTTTCCATTCTCAGATAACTTTAAAAACCATTTTGACTGCTTGCCAATCAATTCCGTTTTTCTCTTGTGTTCCTGGGGGGAAAGTGAGATTGTTATTTTGTTTGAATTCTGCCATTTCTGAAAACCTGTTCTCTCCTCCTGTCTCTTTACGTTGTCTATTGGCGGGTTGAGAGGTGTGCAGGGGGAAATAGTAACCACACTGCTATCTGTTCTGAACACACACATAAAAAGTATTATTTCTGTGCTGAACTGTTTTGCTCCCTATTGCTCCTTGTGTATTAAAGAGATTGCTTAGTGTTACATCAACCCATTGGTGATTATTGTATACCCATTAAACATACTGTGATTAAATTGTAACTACATAAATAAATACCATAACTTTGCAAACCAGCCTGATTCCTGGTTCAGTGTGGGGGTTCCAGGAGGGGGGTGTGATATGAGTGGTACATCGTTCAGAATAAAATAACTTTTAGACACAAATAAATAAGGATTTCGGTTGTGCATTACACGCTAGGTGTTGACTTAGGTGAAGTGCCGGATTGAAATCACTTACAACATGGTGACACTGTTATATTTAATGATTTTGCTGCTAAATTTCATACCATTTTCATGTATGCAACAATTCTTAACACTCATTGATGCAATTATGGAGAATTATGATCTACCAATAGGTAAAGATATTGCCCCCAATGCAGAAATACTCCAACATATGCAAAACTTTAACTTTACAGCTTCTTTGTTCTATAAAGATCTATCTGTAGCTCCTGCCTTAAATACTTTATAGAAATGTCATGTTGCTTGGCAGCAGGACTGCATTCTATCAGATAGCCAATTACAGTGTTCGTATGTGTGGAAAATATCTCCAAAGTTACTACCTCAGCAAGTCTTTATGAAACTCTATATTTCTTGCATCATAGAGTCTTTATTACTCTTTTTTTCCTTTTAAGATGTGGTGTAGTACCGAATGACACCTGCTGCACTTGTCTTCCTGCTCAGGGTACTTTTAAACATATGTTTGTCGATTGGGAACGTGTTAACGTATTCTGGAAGAGTGCTTGGAATACTGTCAAGCTCATTTTCAGCATGAAACATGGTTTCTATTTTAAAGTCCTGTTCCCGGGTAGTACAATGGTACAACATATCCTAGATAGTAAAAGCTGTTACCTGTTTGATCGTCTAATTTTAGTAGCTATTCAATCAATAACATCCAATTTGAAAAATGTAAATCGTCTTCATTACAGATTGTGGTGGAATTCCATCTGCACCATCCATAGGCTGGAAAAATGTTACGCTTCTTCTAATTTCTACTACTTAAGAAATGAAGTGGAAACTTTTAAAAACATTTCCACTTAATATAGCTTCCAACTCACTAATTGAGCAATTATATATGATTATTCCATGTGTTGCTCTTTGCCCACCCCCCTACGTTTGTGTATGTTTGTCTTTTTTCTGTTTGTTCGTTCTCCTTTCTTTGTTGTATTATTTTCATACATTGATTTTTAAACATTTTTACAGATTCGGTAGGTAGTATGCTTCTTCATGCATAGCCTTCAAATAGTTCAACTGTTTATGCCTACTTATATAAATCGTTTACTATAATTTGGTCCTATAATGTTTGTTGTATAGTTATTTGCTGTGCATGCTGGCATGCTGTATAATTAAAATAATAAAAAAAAAATTTAAACTAAAAACAAAAAGAAGCGCTATTAGCACAAGCTCCTGCTAAATAACGCTGCAGGCAAGCAGTTTGCATGTGGAGGAACGTGTGTCAAAGTTTCTGGCGGTAACTGGATATGTAGCCCAGAGCCACCACCTTAAGAACTGATTAAGAGCATTAGTATCCTGATCGTGGTCACCATTCAATTAGAGCAAAACTTGGGTATTGTCAGCGTGGTTTGTATAAGTAACACCAGCATTATCCAAAAGGTCAATAAGGGGCCTGGTTTATATGTTGAAAAGGGTTGGGATAAGCAAAAACCCTGAAGGACTCCGCATTTAAGTTCAACAGGAAAAGCTTGGGATTCACCCACAGCAACTCTCACTGTACGGGGTCCCAAAAACTACTCGATCCAAGCCACTGCACTCTCAGAGCAACAGGCCACCTCGGCCACTCTTTTCACCAAGATGAAATGGTCACCCAAATCAAATGTTGCAGACCTATCTAACAACATTAAAAGTGCAGGGTGACCTTTGTCAATAATATCAGACATATTGACATATCAGTTCCTGGCTTCCACCATGTTAGTGGTTGTCTACGAAATGCCAATGACGACAACATCTTATTTTAAATGTTTTAAGATTATGTGTTATGAACTTCAACAAGAAGTTAAAGTACACATTGACAGCATTCATATCTAGCGTTTTTATTGCATAGGCAATTGTGAAGCGAAATTCAAATTTGGTGTTTTGTACTTTAAGCTTTGTTCAAATTATTTTGTGATTTGAAACTGTTAGGGGGTAGCAGTCATGAGTACAACACAAGCATAATCTTTGTTAGACCAAGAATCACCAGATGGACATCAACAGCAATGTACAGTGGTTATATTGTGCGCTGTATTTGTATTTTCATTTTGCCAGGCTGACTTGGTCCTGTGTCTGCCCCTGCTTTCACCTGCCCAGATGCCCATTCGGAATGGGGCAACTGCTTGGACCCTGGTCATCTCAGTTTCAAGTACTTTGCGCCTGCCACAGTGGCAGCATTTGGGACTGATGCATTTTACTATGCACCCTTTTCTACACAAGTTCTTCCTGTCAGCTGGTATTAGCCATCTTCACCTCACCTCTCTCTTTTGCACGGGTACACACTCCAATATGGGTGAAAAGCTAGAGCCAAGTGCATTAGATCTCACAGGTTATAATGCTGTGTTCTTTCTTGCAGAGGGGCGCCCTGACCTCTTTTTGTATGTAAAAGGAACTTCAGGTTGGTCACCGTAAGTTACCTAGGGTTATCCAGACGTGGACCCCTTTCTCAGAGAGGTACAGCTCCACCTCATTGATGAGGCCCGACTAGGCCAAAACACGTGCCTGTGGTTGCTTTTGGTACTCTTGTTGAAAGGAAGATTGCCATAACATTTCAGTGATGGACTGCTCATGTGGGAAGGACAAAGACTGATAACCAAATTAATATTCCTCCTTTGTGAAAGGTACAGTGAGCTAAAACATTTGGCTTCAGACTCTAAGTGGGTACATTCACACATAACAGGTTACCATGATGTGTTCCTTCTTGCAGAGGGGCACCCTGACCTGTTTTTGTATGTAAAGGGAACTTGGGGTTGGTCACCCTAAGTTACCTAGGGTTATCCAGACGTGGACTACTTGCTCACTGTGCTCAGAGAAGCACAGCTCCACCTCACTGAAGAGGCCCAACGTGTCTGGGGTTGCTCTTGGTACTCTTGTTTAAAGGAGGATTGCCAAAGCATTTCGGTGCTGAACTGCTCAAGTGGGCAGGACAAAGACTGATATGCAAATGGATATTCTTCGTTTGTGAAAGGAACAGTGAACTAAAACATGTGGCTGCGGACTCTGGGTGGGTACATTCCCACAGAACAGTTTATCATGCTGTGTTCTTTCTTGCAGACGGGCGCCCTGACCTCTTTTTGTGTGGCGTCAAGTGTTTGGTGACTGAAGGACAGACCATTTTCTCTCCAGGCTAACTGCTGTGCCATGATAGCAGCTGGCCCTTTAATTCTTTGGAGCTGCTTTCAATCCCCCAACCTATGCGAAGTGTGGGAGTCAAGTGCTTGGTGTTTCAGCTTTTGGAGAGGGGAGAGGGATTAAAGGCGCAGACAGCGACTGGCGAGTCTGCCTTTGAACTCTGCCATGAGAGATTTATGACACTCTGACGCTAAAGCCAGTTAAAACTCCCCTTTGAATTCCTTTAATTATTATCAACTGTGCGTTTTTTCCTTCTTAAGGGCATCCAAGAACATAGTTAGACTGTTCAAGGGAATATCTGGTGGAAGCCCACTTTTGTTTTCTGAAAGGAAAACCGATTGCAGGAGCGGTGACTGTGGGCTGCAGAGCCTTTGAGCCGCATATTACACACATAGCAACAGCAGACTCTGATGATATTAGAAATTAGTTTTATAAACAGGATTGGGGGACTCCATCTCGCGAGATCACGAGCACATGATATCGCGAGATTTGCGGAGCGCGAAGCCTGGGAAAAGACGGGAAGCCACGAGAACCCGCCGGAGGCTGCAGGAGTCAGCCAGACCTGGCGCTCCTTCTGCCAGAGGACTGCAGCTGGTCCAGGGTCTGCCTACAGAAGCCCAGTCAGCCAGAGCATAATACCAAGGCTGAGGACAGCCTCCTGCGAGCTCTGGCTGTCCTGAGTGTGTGAATTCCAGCACACCTATATGTAGTGAAGCCAGCTACATGACTGGACTGCTCCACAGTGAGTAAACTACCCAGCCCTGCCCAGAACTCGAAATACCCCAGACCTGTCATTATAAGAAGTGTCTCAATAAACACCCTTGAGCACAATCCATGTCCTGTCTTTTGTCCAGGCCTCTACATAATTGGCGACGAGGATTAAGACCTACCCGGACAGACCATGCAGGGTGCCACGCCGCCCCCCGCTTTCCTCCCCTCTCCAGGCACACCCACCATACCTTGGCAGCAATGGGAGCCGCTGTTTTCCATGTACCTGAAGGCTCCATGCAGCACTGAATACGCACCGGCCAGGAAGAAGGCCATGCTGCTCAATGCCATGGGGGTAGAAGGGCAGCACATCTTTGCAGAGCTCAAAGCCATGCCCGTGACGGACAACGATGATGATGTCTACATGGAGGCGGTCCGCCGCATCGTAAAGAGATTCACAAACAAAGAAAATGTAGTGCTTCACAGAATCAAATTCTACACCAGGAAACAAGAAAGCAATGAGCCGGTAGATGACTACATCACCAGAATGAGGGAACTAGCAGCATTGTGCGGGTTCAGTGACAACGTCGAGCAAGTCATCTGCGACATGCTGGAAGTCCACACAAATTCCAGGAAGGTCCAGGACAAGTTTATTCAGGAGAAAGAGATTGATCTAGAGAAAGCAGTACAGATCGCCAGGGCTGAGGAGGAAACCTCCAGCAGGCGCAAAGAAGTTGGAGGGCTGTCGCCAGTCCCCGAAATGAGAGGTCGCATGGACAGACAGCCCTGTGATCACCTGGACTAATTTTAAAACTTACTCAAACTTAGATGATATGTTTGCGACCCTTCCCCTCTTTGATTGCTGCATTAAATTGGCGGTATGCAGCAATAAATTCAGCGATCCCCTTTTTTTGGGGTTTTCTTCCCTTCCTAGCACCTTGCCTCACACTCCTCTTTCTTCAGTGACGATTAACCAAGCTGGTAACCATCTACTGTGGAATCCAACAATCTTATTTATTTGTTTATTTATTTTATTTGTAGGGCGCACCGAACCCGGAGGTAACTGGGCACAACAAATGCATAAGTAAATTTACAGCTTAGTTACAGGCAAAGGAAGGTTAGTTACAGGCACAGGCAAGTTACATAAAAATACAATCTAAAGTTAATTTACAGCATAGTTATAGGCAAGGCAAGTTGCATATACATACAAGAATCAATGAAGGTACAGATTAAGGGAGAATAGAGCATAGTGAGATAACAAAGTTAGCTACTTTACATTAGTAGCAGCAGTCCAAATTGGAGATATTAGCGCAACCAGTTCAAGGTTTTGCACCTGAAACTGGAGAAGGATTGATGAACTCTGAGATCGATAGGTAGTGCATTTCAGGATTGGGCAGCTTTCATTGGGAAGCTAATTCCTCCAGATTTTATTTGTTTAAATCTGGGAGTGTTGAGGCAGAAGGTGCTTGTTGTTTTAGAAGGGCGGGTAGAGGTTTTTCTTACAATTCTCTCTGCTAGTTTAGGCACTTGAAGGTCAATGTCACTGTTTTGAGCATGATTCTGTCCTTTATATTCAGCCTGCGGTTATCTCTTCTGTATTGTGACAAGTGCTCTATATTGGGAGTGTTCAAGACTGTTCTTAACGCATTGTTTTGTAAGATGTGAAGTTTATCTAAGATGTACTGGTTAGCGCCCAGGTAGAGGGTGTTGCAGTAATCTAGTTTTGACAATACTAATGCATTAGTGAGAATAATACAGCTAGCCTTCTATAGGAAAGGCCTACATGTCCTGATTAATTTTCATGTGTATGCCGAAGAAGAAGCCAGGGAGTTTACCTGTTTACCAAGGGTTAACGCAGAGTCAAGATAGAAGCCAAGAGTTTTGACTTCTTTCAGGACCTTTATTGTGTTTCCATCAATATTGAAGGCAGAGTAGTTGTTGTTCAGTTTTTTTAGGTTGGTCATTGAGCCCAGGAGCAGGATCTCTGTTTTGTCATCATTCAGGCAAAGGCTTTGGGTAGCCATCCATGCCTGAATGAGGAGGTAGATTCTATTTACCAAGGCTAAGTCATCGCCATAATTGCCCGAAAGGGGGATGATGATCTGGGTGTCATCTGCATAGTTAGTGTAGGTGACACCCAGTCTGTCCAATTTGTCCAACAGAGGCTTGGTAAATATGTTGTACATGGTCGGTGAGACACAGGATCCTTATGGTCCACCGCATGTAGTAAAGATGGGATCTGCAGAAGCCAATGGGGTGAAAACTCTTGTCGTTCTATTATTTAAGAAAGATTGGACCCAGGCAATAACATCATCAGAGAAGTGGGCAGCCAAAGCCATATGTCTGCACAGCACTTTGTGGTCCATCAGATCGAAGGCAGCTGACAAGTCAAGGAGGAGTAGCATGGCAGTTTTCCCCTTGTCCTTGAGCTCATCGATTTGGGTTTTTAGGTCGATTAAAGCCGTTTCCGTGCCATGTTGTGCTCTGAAACTGGATTGGCGGAAGCCTAGGAGGTGATTAGCCTCAAGGTAGGACTGTATTTGCAAGTATGCAACTTTGTCGATTATTTTAAGAAGAAAGGGCACTGTGGTAATTGGTCTGTAGTTCGTTGGGATGGCCAGATCCAGAGTCTGTTTATTTAGTAACGGTAAATCCCAGGATTCTTTTAAATTACTAGGGACAGTGTTGGTTGCGAAGGAGGCATTGATAGGTTTAGAGATGAAAGGGGCAAGGTACCTTGCGACATCTTTTATTATTTGAGCTGGGCAGTTATCACCTTGGCAATTGGATGGTTTTAGAGATTAGATGATTTTTTCAGTTTCCAGGATGGATATTTTGGTGAATTTAAATGGTTCTAATGTACGGTTTCTAGCGGGGTCGTCAGTTGTGGTTCAAGGCTGTTTAGGGAGGCTTTTTTGATTGCCATTTTGTTCTGAAGTAAGGTAATTTTGTTGGCTAAGGCATTGTGTATGCTTGTACACCATAGTTTATCCTTAGGGGTATTGTCTATGGGCGGAGTAGGTGATTCCATTTCACTTAGTATCACAAATAATTCTTTCGTATTAGGACTAGCTTTTGAGATTCTTTCATTATAAAGCTCTTTCTTTGTGCAGATTATTTCTTTTTTGTAATCGTTGGCGAAGTTGGTTAAAATCAATTTGTTTTCGTCAGTGGGGGTATGTTGCCACGTGGATTCTAGATTCCTGTTTTGGAGTCTCAGGTTTTCGACATAAGGTGAGAACCAAGCATTAAGGTGTGCATGCTATTTGCTTTTGTGCATTTTGAGGGGTGCAATGGTGTCCAACGCTTTAGACATGGTATTAGTGTATACTTCAACCAAGAGGTTAGGGTCGGAAGTAGTTGGGATTGCATTGAGCGAAGGAAGGATGTGAGGGAGTAAACTTTCCGGGGTAATATTCTTCTTACTTCTAGTAGGAAGAGGGGGTGCCATGACATTATTTTTGGGACGCTGGTTGGGAGTAGTTGATGTAAAGGTAATCAGATGGTGGTCAGTCCAATGTTGGGGGGTGACCTTAGTGATAGAGGTTTCACAGTTTTAGTCCGGTACCCAGTCTAGAGTCCTACCTTTATCATGAGTGGGGGAGGTCACTCTTTGTGTTAGTCCTTGTCCGCGTAAGGCATTAGCTACTGCCTGGGCGTTTTTGTCTGCGGGGTCATTAAAACCAAGGTTGAAGTCACCCAGAAGTAGACTTTGCAATGACTCTTTGGTATTGTTGGCTAGGATACTCGAAATATCTTGTTCAAAGGTGCCGATAGGCCCCGGGGGTCTATAGAGTAGGTAGACAGTAAGGGTACGGCAATTAGATATGGGGAGTTTGACAACAAGCTGCTCACAGGATTTGG
The DNA here is from genome assembly GCF_040938575.1 of Ambystoma mexicanum. Taxonomy (NCBI): domain Eukaryota; kingdom Metazoa; phylum Chordata; class Amphibia; order Caudata; family Ambystomatidae; genus Ambystoma; species Ambystoma mexicanum. The sequence continues at coordinate 1,104,733,460 of NC_090937.1, forward strand.
AAGAGGGTTTAGGTACACGTCTTATGGCGAGATCAGATTTTGCTATAAGGGCTAAACCGCCTCCTTTGGCATTAAGTCTATCTGTTCTGAATATCTGGTAATTTCCAGGGACTGCTATCGTGAGGGCTGGGCCGGCAGCATCATGTAGCCATGATTCTGTGATAGCTAGAATGTCCAGGTTCGCATTGGAGATAGTATCTGCTATTTCAGTGGCATGGCGTTGATCAAGCACCGGAGAAAGTGGTTACGTTTTTTGGGTTTTGTGGGCTGTTGTGGAGGGGTTTAGAAGGAAAGGTATTATATTTAGTAGTATGAGGCTGGCAATGCTTTGAGATTAGTGTACTGTGTGAGTTCTCAGTATCATAATTAGGAGGAGATTTAGTATCAAGGGTGTTTACAGACTGCTTCTGGTTAGGTATTATGAGCTTCCTAATTGGTGTCTCATCTAGGCGAGGTAGTCTGGCCCTTAGTCTGCAGTTTCTGTCCACTAGCGGGCAGGGTGTGTAGCTGGTGTGGATTATAGTAGAAGCCATGAGCTGCAGGCTAGTTAATTCTAAGGTCAATAATGATAGTGAGAGCCATTGGGAGAGCTTCGGGATCATAGTCAGCCACAGGTTCAGTCAGCCTAGTTGATTGAAATGGTGGGTAAGAGAGCAATAAATGCGTGCAGAAGGTTAACATTAAAGCTCAATATCTCATTAAACATACTACACTAGACTGGCAATTTGATTCAATTGTCCCATCTAAATTTAAAAAAAGGGTTTGTGGATGGCTTACTGCACTGCCGCAATGAGTCGAGCTCTCAACTTATAAAATAAACTAATACTCATAGTCACTCTTATAATGGTGAAATAGTGCAGCGGAAACAGTCCCTTCAATCTGAGATTAGAAATTTAAAAAGATCCACCTTAGCGGATTCAGACGAACACCATCTAAGAATAAAACAAGCTAAGCACAGACATGCAACATGGTTGAAAGGACATAAAGCCTCACTTATGCAACACGATGCAGAGTGAATGCTACTTGCACTGCATAATAAAGATAGTCGTGCTTATTGGTCACTAATTAATGACTTAAACCACACTCAATCAGAGCTCAGAACCACTTCAATCACAGAGCTCCAGTGGATTGTTCGTTTTGGAAAACTTCTTGCTGGGCCAAAAATTGCCATGAACCTTCCACTACCACTTCAACATACTCATAACGAAGATTGGCTTCTAAAATTCGATTATAAATCAGTGTTGTGCATTAGTTTACCTCACAATCCTGGGACCAACAATCTCACTAACATTCTTTTCAAAGGAGATCCGGCAACTTGGGCCACTATTTTGACCAAACTTTTTCTAACATTATAAAAACCAACTCTTTACCCCCTTCTTGGTCGACTTCCCATATAATTCCCATTTTTAAGCATGGTTCTTGCTCCGTCCCTGCAAACTATTGTCCAATAGCCATACTAGACGCTGACAGCAAGCTCTTTTCAGCCATACTTCTTGAACATCTAGAAACATGGCAATGTGCTTCTGGCTTGGTATCAAAATGGCAAACCGGATTTAGGAGAAACCACGACACATCTTTAAATGGTCTAATCGTAAAATCATTGGCATCTCAAGCTCGCGTTAATGGAAAAGAGGCTATATATGTAACCACGATTGATATCTCATCTGTTTTCAATGCAGTTGATCGAATAATATTGTGGACCAAATTAGGTGGGGAATTCCTCTTGGTCTTCTTCACCTAATAATAGCCCTCGATACTAAGACTCACATCAAAGATCATGCTGGCACCGTATCTAAAGAAATGGAAACCACCAAAGGGGTAAGGCAAGGTTGCGTACTAGCGGCATGTTTATTCAATCTATACTTGTGTGATATAGGAACTGTCTTGAACAAAGCATCTCTTTCAACACCAAAAATCGGCAATCTCAAAATTAGTTGGTTAGCCTACGCAGACAATTTCTTAATTTTTGACACCACTCCAGTAGGCCTACGGCGTCTAATCAAAGCTTTAGTTGGGTTTGCAGTGGTTCACGGTCTTCGAGTAAATTCGATGAAAACTAAAGTTATGCCCAGTATGACCAAATCCAATAAACGTTTTGCTGGTATGTTGGTAAGGAAGCCTTAGATCGAATGATCAATTTCAAATGCCTAGTTTTTCCGATTCAAGTACACAAATCAACATCGGAACTAAAGGAATGGTTGATCTCTCGTGGAGCTGACATAGGAAATCAATTACTGCGTGTTGATTTCAAATATGGGAGATATTATATAATTCCTCTTGTAAAATTCTATGAGGGGAAAATAATTCCCCATTTATTATATGGAATAGAGTTATTACCCTTCTGGGTCCTCGGCTTATTACCCCAGATTGAGGCCAATGTTTGGAGAAGAGTTTTCATATGCCCAATGGCACCCCAGTTGCCATCATGAGATATGATCTTGGACTATATTCTCTAAGATCCAGAGACTTAAGGAGACATTTGTCTCTTTACTTTAAATAATTTCTTCTGAAACTTGCTCTGGGGCCTGATTCATGGAACGTTTTCCTATGGGATTGCGCCATTGTAAAACACTTACATGAATCAAGCCGCTTGTCTTTATACTGATCGTTTTCTATCTTTGCCTTTGCTTTGTCTTACCTTTGTTCCCTCGAATCCCTTACCAAAGTTAGATGATTATTAGATGTATATTTAACATATTATCTTTTTAATGTTTTAATACCATTTTCTATCTTAATTTTGCTGACATCTTTTGTTTTTGTAAATTGCGTGTTCTATTGTCAAAGGTTAGATGATAACCAAATGACTATAAATAAAAACAAAATAATAATTTTAGAGGCAGTCACTCAGCTTGAGGAAGAGGGGGACTCAATTATAATCTCCCCCCTTGAATCAAACGTGGTACAGCCAGGAGAGGATTTGACCCAGGAGGATACACAGATAAACCCAGAGGAGATTGCATCAATACAAACAGAGCATCTGTCCCTGAGTTCCATTTCTTCTCTTGGGCCGGGCATGAACCATGGCCTTCATGAAACACTATGGGAAATGGACGAAAGGGTAAAATGAACAGCTCTCTCCATATCAGCCTTAAACATGGTATTAAGTTCGTTTGTTGGTCTATATGAAAATATAAAGGTAAAACTCATAGCAAATACATTACACCTTAGCGAGATAAAGATTGCTCTGTTCCTGTCAAAAGATTAAATTGAAAAAAAGACAAGGACAACAATAAGAACGAAGGGGAGGTGGAGCAGGTCTTGTGAGGGTGAATGAAAGAGCTGAAGGGAGAACAACAGAAAAAGCAGATACTTCGGAGCCAGTCATTAATGAAGAGGCGAGTATGGAGTTCATTAATAAATCCTCGACAGTTACCCGTGAGGATACACAACATATTGGGGACAGTTCAGAAATAATACCTGGAATTTCCACTACAGCCCCAGTATTACACCAAGTAAAGGGGCAGTGGGCAGTAAAAGTTACAAGAGCACAAATATCTGGATCAAATGGGGTGGCTAATTCAACCCTAGATACAACCCAATTGGTGAGAAATATACTGCATCCCTCTCTGAAAAAAGTCCCATTAAGAAAGGCTGAGAGGAAAACTAAGAATGGTAGAAAGCATTTGAGGAGAAACGCAAGGACATTGTCACAGCGCTAGCGGGGGCATCCCGCCGCACCCACTTACCTTGGTGATCCAGGTGGTGCCTTCTGGACTTCTCCCCATGCCCCCGGTGGGCAGGGGCACTCCACGCATGGGGGCTGCCATGTTGTGCGCAATGCGAATGCGCCTGGGATAAGCAGACGGCTTCCGCACTTGTCCAGTGAGCGCTGTTTGGTCCGTTGACAGGGGCAACCAATGCCTCGGCTTTCTCTCCTCATTGGCTTCTCCACCATATAAAGACACAGCGCATGGTGACCTTGATGTGTTGCAACCTTTTCTTAAGTTGAAACGCTGTTGAGCCTCGGCTCTTCTTGGATACTTGCCTTCCTGCTTCTTGCCTTGTTCTTGCCTTGTTGGTCTGTCTTCCTGGCCAGCCCACCTCCCCTTTTCTTATTCTCCCTTTTTTCCTTGTGAGGACCATGACCTCCCACTTACTGTGCTTGCACAACTCGGCTCCACAACTTGTGAGGAGGTCTGATTACCGTGGTGCTGGGGAACTGCTCCCAGTTTCAGGCTTGTTGTACATCACAGCTTGGCTCCGGGATTACATACCCTCACTGCATTTCTTCCAGACCAGGCAGATACCGCCCTTACCAAAATCCCTAGGACCAGAGGAACACCAGCGGACCATGCATCTTGGATCACAAACCACGCCCCACCACAAGTATTCAGGACGCACAAGGGGCCCAGCTTGATAGATTGCAATGCCTGACAACATCCTCTTACCCTGTGATGAACGACATGGAGGAATTACGGGATGAAGTACAGCAATTGCAAGACAAAGTGGCTGCCTTGTGCAACAAAAACGTAACCCTGCAAGGGGCCCTATCGAGCTCTGCGGCTTGCCCAGTAAGCGTAGTCGGAATTGGCCAGCCTAGTTGTCCCGAAATACGATGGAGATCCCTGCAAGCTGACAGAATTCTGCAATCACTGCACCACCGGTTTCATGATACGCCCCACACCCTTTGCCACAGACAAAGCTAATATAGGCTACATAATCAGCCATCTGGCTGGGAAAGCACAGACCTGGGCCATGCCTTATGTTATGTCACAAAGTCCCTTGCTTATTGACTTTGCTGGATTTAAAAAAAAACATTCTTTGATTTTAAGTCACCTAATCAGGTTGCCACAGCCCAGAAGTTACTACTGGAACTCCGACAAAGTAATCAGGATGTTATCTCCTATATCGGAAGATTCAAACAACTTGCTGCTGAATCCTCATGTCCAGAAGTAACTCAACTTACTTTTCCGAAAAGGATTACGAGACAAATTCAAGGACAAACGCATACACATGGCAATGTCCTTCCAAGTTTGATAGACCAGGTGTTAAGAATCGACCATCGGTTATCAGAGAGAAAAATGGAACGTAGACGTCCCAAGCACTAGTACACTTGTTCAGGATCAAGTCTTCCTTCTGTACCTGCACAAGCATCTCAGGGGGAAACATCAGGAGAGCCAATGCAGATTGGATCAATGAGGGGCACACTGACCGAGACATAAAGAAACCCCAGAAGGACCAATTGGCAATGTATCTATTGTGGGAGATCTGGTCATTTCCTGGATATCTGTCCGATACGACCAAGACGGCTATCGGACATCTAAAGGGCCTGCCTTCGGGTGGGAAGCGAAGGTCAGGCCCAGTCATGAACATCATGAATCTTCCTGAAGAAACCGGATACCTTATGAATCCTACACCTTTGTTCGTTCTTCAAGTACACCTGTCTTGGGGCAGTTCCCCAACTGAGACAATCCTGGCTACAGCCTTGTTGTATTACGGCGCTACCAGCAATTATCTGGACGAAGGATTTGTGCAGTCCCTCACTAGTCATCTCGTTCACACGGTACAGAATTCTGGCGTTCAGCTCATCGACCATTCTCCTTAGTCTTCTGGACCCATTGAACATCAGTCTGTCCCACTGTCGTTGAAAATCAATCAGTGCCATGAGCAATTGGCTTTCAACATAATCAAATCTCGGGTATACCCTGTTGTGTTGGGTCTTCCATGGCTGATGTTGCATAACCCCTGTATCAACTGGACTACCTGAGTGTTGATTTTTTTCTCCAATCATTGTACTCTTCAATGTTGTTCTTCTTCGGATGATCCCACCTCCACGGGAACCCCATGCTAACCTGCAGAGACTGGTAGGCTGCAATTGATGTCTTGTTCATCCTTACCAGAGGTATATACTTCATATCAGGATGCATTTCACAAACCCAGCACCATACCATTACCACCTCACTGTGCATTCGATTGCACGATAAACCTGCAATCTGACCCCACCCTGCCCAATGGCAGATTGTACTCGTTGACTAAGGTAGAAAGAACGCAACTGAAGAGATACCTAGATGAATGACTGAAGCACGGATATATTTTGCCGTCAAAGTCACCCTTTGGGTCCCCACTGTTTTTCGTTCCTAAGACGGAGGGAAATCTCCGGCCTTGTATCGACTATTGATTGTTGAATGACATTACCATCAAAGACCACTATCCTTTACCTCTCATTTCGGCCATACTGGAATCCCTAAGAGATGCAAAAGTCTTCTCCAGATTGGATTTGCAGGGTCCTTACCATTTTGTGCGGTTGAAACCGGGGCATGAGTGAAAACAGCCTTTAAAACACTATTCAGGCATTTCAAGTACAATGTCATGCCATTTGGGCTTAGGAATGCCCCAGCAACTTTCAAGCGCTTCATGGATCCTGTGTTCTTGGACCTTATTGGACGGTCAGTCTGGATTTACCTGGACAACATCCTGATATTCTCATCGTCCATCGATGAACACATCAAACATGTTGCAGACGTTTTGGAACGTATACGACAGAACAACCTCTATGCTAAACTTGAGAAATGTCAATTCCAACAGTCCACCATGGAGTTTCTAGGATATGTAGTTTGCGCTGAAGGCATAAGAATGGACCCAAATAAAGTCCAGGTGATTCGCACTTGGGTTTGCCCCCCGGATGTCAAAACTTTACAGCGGTTACAGGGATTTGCAAACTACTACAGAAGTTTAATTCCCAATTACTGTTCGAAGGTTTCTACATTAACCGGCCTTAACAGCACCAAACAGACTTACCTCTCAAACTAAGATACCGATCAAGCGTTTCAGGAACTCAAACTGGCTTTTATGGATGCTCCTGTCCTGCAACATCCCGACAACGCTCACCCATATATAGTGGAGACTGATGCTTCCCAGCTGGCAATCACCCTGCGAATGGAACTAGTCCATTATACAAAAGGAACTGTTGGCCATAAAAGCTAAACACACATGCCAATGCCCTGTCCCGTTATTTTGATTCTTTCCAAGACGCTGAGCAGCCCGGTTATGTCCTGTCTCCCGTTGCCCATTTTTTTGCCACTATACAACCTCCCTTTGCTCAAGTGCTGAAGTGCACAGAAGAAGACCCGGAAGTAGTTGGGCTTCTCATGCACTCTGCCAACAATGTTTCCAATAGTCTTTTCTTCCACGAACATCGCCTCTACATACCTGCACAATCTCTCAGGAACCTTGTACTTACCCAGATGCATGATTCAATTGTAACTGGTCACAGAGGAGTCTGAGCTACCACAGAACTCATAAGCCATCAGTTCTGGTGACCGGGCCTGCCGGGAAGTGTATGTGACTATGTGTTGTCTTGTCCGGTCTGTGCCCAATCAAAATCCAAACACCGACGCCTGGTTGGTCTTCTCCATCCTCTATCAATACCTTCTCGTCCTTAGCATACCATAGTCGCAGATTTTATTGTTGACCTGCCTCCCTCCAATGGTTTTAAATGCAAACATGGACTGTTTTTCCAAAATGGAACATTTCCTACCTTTACCTGGTTTGCCTATGCCGCCCCCCAGATGGTGAAGGTCTTCTTTACCCAAATCTACCGAATGCATGGATTGCCCAACAAGATGGTATTAGACAGGGGCTCTCAGATCACGTCTCGTTTTTGGACCGCTCTATGCAGCCTTAATGGATTGACCGCCACCTTTAGTTCTGGATATGATCCCTAGACTAATGGGCAGGCTGAATGCACAAACCAGACACTGGAACAATATCTACGGTGTTATACTTGCAGAATGCAGTCGTATTGCAGTGAATACCTGCTCATGGCTGAAGTGGCTTACAATAACTCAGTTCATTCTGCCACTGGTGTTAGTCCATTCTTCTGTTGCTCGGGTTTTCACCCATATCTTCTATCCTCAATGCCAGTGGCACCAGGCCTTTGCACTACCAGTTCAGCCCTGGTCTCTCATCTACAGGATGTTCACCTGCAAGCTTCTGCCCATCTATGGACTTCTCAAGCAGCTACCAAGGAGGCAGCCGATCGGCGTCGGTCTCCTGAACCAGAATATCGTGTGGGGGATCAAGTTTGGCTTTGTACTCGGGATTTGTCCCCGTGCAATGTGCCGCACAAGCATGCTCCTCGTTAAGCTGGCCCTTTCTGTATCATGCAGTGCCTCTCTTCGTTGGCATTTCATCTGCAGCTGCCTTCCACCTGGAGGATCCATGTTGTCTTTCACGTGTCCCTGTTTAAGTCTTTTCGGTCTGATACCTTCCACCATCCACACACTAGACCATGTCCTCTACTGCTTGATGTGGCCCCTAAGTTAGAGGTCGCTGCTATGTGCGATGCTTGTTCTTGCCTTGTTTGTCTGTCTTCCTGGCCAGCACCCTCCCCCCCTCTTTTCCTATTCTCTCTTTTTTCCTTGTGAAGACTGTGGCCTCCCACTTACAGTCCTTGCACAGCTCGGCACCACAACTTGTGGGGAGGTATGATTACCGTGGTGCTGGGGAACTGCTCCCTGTTCCAGGCTTGCTGTCCATCACAGCTTGGCTCCGGGAGTGGATACCCTCACTGCATTTCTTCCAGACCGGGTAGATACCGCCCTTACCAGAATCCCTAGGACCAGAGGGACACCAGCAGACTCTGCATCCTGGATCACAAACCATGCCGCACCACAGGTATTCAGGACTCACAGGGGGCCCAGCTTGATAGACATTTCTCAGAAATCTAAATCTCTGGGAAGACACATCTGTGAATACAGAACAGATCCAGAAACTGATTGAAACAGAGATAAGGCCTGCTAAGGATGTATGTGATACCTAATCCACACAGCAAGGAAAAAGAGATGGCAGTACTCAAACCCAGAAAGTTAGTAAAAGCACAATCTTGATAGAGGTCTGCTCACAGATCAGTGGAAGCAATTCCCAGTTTAACAATAATGAATGAAACAGGAACAGATTAATAATGAAAGATGCCGAACAGCAGCTGGAGACTATAGGAGGGTTGAGTCCAATTAATGTCAATTCTGACGATACTGAAGTAACCCAGAGACGTAATGTGGTAGAAACCCTCCCAAAAGGTAAAGCATCTCAAGGATGCTCGGGGGAGACGCAAACTGAGAAGAGGTCATTCCCGGTAAGATGGGAAACAATGTTCTACTGTGGAAAAAGGGACCCAAAAGAAATTCCAATGAAAAAAATTACAATGACTGCGCAGTCACAAAAAGATGGCCAAAATTCTGAAAGCAATTGATATTTTGCAAGTGTCAAAGAGAATCAATCTAGTCCGTTTTTCAGTGAACTCTCAGACTTCGATTACACCACGTTTGGGTTTAATGAAAAAGACGGATGAAGGCCCTAAAGATCAGAAACTAATAGAGAATAATACCAAGTTGTTTACCTTCCCGAGAATATGGATTGAACAAGTCTTCCCAGTGGAGGAACATCTGGTACTGAATAGAAGCGTGATATTGCAAATAACAAAAGAGATCCCTGAACTCTACCTTCTCTCAACGCATGATATCGACTACATTCACTTCCCCTATAAAGACTGTGCGAATATTGTAGAAGTCAGTCTAAAATCAAGAATGGGGCTCAATGCACTTTTAGCTGCAGGAGAGCAGTTTCAGAAATTGGGCTATGTGATCTCAAATTATATGCCTGAGGAAAAAAGAAGGGACTCACTTCAAAGCAGGAATAGTAGGAGGGGAATGAATTTTCAGAAGCTATCCATCCAAAAGGACATAAAGATATGATAATGAGAGGAAAGGGTGATTGTGATACAAACTAGAATTATGCTCTGCTAGATAGCAAGAGTGAAGTGTGATACTTGCTCCCTGATGTCCTGTCCCAAGTATTTCAGAAGGTAGGGGAGAATAATGTGATACTTTAGTTGGGATGGGCATTGCATTGTTAAATTGAAACACGAAGGGACACAGGAGTTTCACAAATAACAGCTCAAGAGCTGATATATTTGGCAAATATGATCTAATTATGCTGCAGGAAACCTGGTTAACTACGGGATTCAAAATAAAAGGTTTTGCAATTGTGGAGCAGAAAGCTACCCATTAACAATGGAGGCCGACTGGGGATTAATGCATGCAACCCATAATTCAATCATAAAGAAATTCGAAATATTACCAACGAAATCCCAAGGTATCATACAGGCAAGAATATATTTGCAGGTTGATCATACTCTGCACAGTTTAATAACAGTGAACCTCTATTGGAACCCTGGGTGCACCAACCTGGATCTTTTCATGGAGAGTCTGTCTACTATATTAACGAATGCAATGCCCTCAAATGGTTCATTGGGTTTAGTGATAGCAGGCAATTTAAATTTGTACTGGTTGTTACCCCACCCACTTGAGAGTAAGAATCTTGTTGCCTGTGAGAATGGGAAAAAGTGGATGAACTATTTTGAAGAGTAGGACCTGCTCCTGGATGACAGAAGTATTGTGGATGAGATGGAGTGGACTGATAGTGGACCTTAGAAGCTACAGTGACCAGGCAGGATACAGCCTTATTGATAACAAATTCATCCACCCCGAGAGCTGCAAGACTGAATGGTCACACCATTCTAAAATCAGACATTATTCTCTGTTCCACAGTAAGCCTGGCCCTGTTCAATAGAGTTATCCAGCATAGACAGTGCTCCCGATTTGGACAACCACCATTATAATACCCATCTAGAAGAAGAGCGATTGGGCAGATCCAGTCACCTATCACCCGATCGCCTATCTTGACACAGACAGTAAAGTGTTTGCAGGAGCGGTCTGCCGAGAATTAGAAATGTGGGCTAACAATAAAGACATCGGGCCTCATTACGACTTCGGCGGTAGCCATGCCGCTATTGGTGCCGAAATCGGGTCCGGGTCTGGGTTCCCAGAATGGGGATTTACCGGGCCATTCCAAGTTCGGAGGGTCCGGTAATTCTTCCCTCCAGGAACTCGGGCCCGGACCTTCCCCATTCCGATCTGAGCCCCCATAGGGCTCAATGGGAATGGGAGAGGTGTCAAACAACGGACTAATTACGAGCGGCCCGTTGTTTGCTCCCTCTTCCCCTCGCGGGACCCGGTAAGGATGCCTGGTTTGACCAGGCGTTACTTACTGGGTCCCGCGAGGGGAGCATGTAATGAGGCGGAACGAGTTTAACGGGTCTGCCTCCTTTAGCGGAGCCCGTTAACCCGTTCTGCCTCAGTCGTAATGAGGCCCATCCTGAATAAATCACAAATTGATTTCAGAAAAGGTATGTCAAGTTCTCTGAACGGTCCGATTATTAACATCATGCATCGGACGGCATGGACTAAGGGCTGTCCCCCACTCTGTGGTTCCTTGATTGATGTATCAAAGGCATTAGACACCATTAATAGAGGGTAACTCTGGTGCAAGTTAAAACAGTGGGGGCTTCCATTACATTTGTTATCAATTATAGGCCACCTACATGAGAATTTGAAGATACAAGCCAAACTTGACGGGTGGAGCATGTGGCGTATCCAGTCAACACGGAAAGAGGTCTGAGGCAGGGGTGCATTCTTTCCCCCTGACTCTTTAACCTCTATTTGGTAGACCTAAATTAGGCCTTGTATGTGTTTGTCATTCCCAAATTGGGAAACCATACAGTTAGCTGGATCGCCTATGCAGATTAAATTAGGCTCTTGAGCTACACTCCGATAGGCCGCCAGTGACAGTTGAACGTTTTAAGGGAATGTTCTGAAGAGAACAACCTATTTATGAATCTGTCAAAATCCAATATAATTCGTTTTCACATCCCTACAAAAAGAACTGTTGGTTCTAAGTGGACCCTCAATGATGAGGAGATCATTTTGACTAAAGAAGCCCTATATCTGGACTTCAAAATGACATCACATCCTAATATTGCCTTTGTAGAATCCAGGGAAGAATAGATCAATTTGTTTACCAAATGAAAAAAACATTGGGAAAATAGTGTCGATTCTCTATTATCCCATTGAATAATTGCTATAACGTCAAAATTATTCCAACCTTAATGTATGGGATGGATGTAGAGTTTTGTGTCTTGGAATCTAGATTGGGTATGCCTTGAAGGTAGGCTGTGGAAAAAAGCATTAAATCTTACACAGTCCCTCCCGATGGCGAGCCTGCAGTACAAACTTGGTCTGAACTCATTGAGAGCTAGTTTAGACTGGAAGATGGTGTCATTATATTGTTCAATCTGGCTATCCTATTAACAATCCCTATGTGAGGATGTAAAATATTTGTTGAAGGAGGGAACTGATTCCGTCTTATGTAAATTGCAGGGAGTTGTGGTATCAATTTTGGAAAACCTTACCGAACGGTGGAAGATCTGGTTGCTAACCCTACCGGGGTCAAATTGGCAATTATGAGAGCTGACTGGGCACATACCATCAATAGGATGCACAGTTATAAACTGCTTAAATCCTTTTCCTTCTTGTATAAACCGAGAGGCTCTTTCCCATCTTATTTAAAATGGTTCTATGTCCTTACATCAGCAAGTATTTTTTCATGGAGTTTTTTGCCAAAGGATTTCGGTAGAAAAAAATGATTAAAAACAATAAATAATTGGGGATTTCCCACCGAAAATCCCCTTTGCTATTATTTAGCCCCTATTTCCCACACTTCCTACCCCTTGCATTCCATTAGACCCCCGTCCCCATATTTTTCAATGAGTTTTTTCAGCAGAAAATACCTGGTGATGTAACAGCGTCGTACCATTAAACAAAACATGATTTCCTAACGATTCCCTAACTCTAGTTGGCGAGCAGGATTTTTGAGTCTTAAATGTATTAATAACTGGTGAAATTCTAGCAGTCAAGATAAAGACCATAAAATGGAGGGCAAATGCTCCTTTTGTGAGGATGCAACAGCCTAGATGCTACGCCACTTACTAATTTGGTGTCCCACTGTTTAGGATCAAAGGGTACTGTATTTGAAACATTTTGTTTAGAACATCGGGTGGTGGAATACAGAGGACCTTTGGGAACGATTATCCTCAGGCCACAAAATATTTCTAACTGTGGAAGCACTAAAATAGTTCAATTGCCTTGGACTTATTACTTTCTATAATGTTTAAAATACTTATATAGGGCTGTAAATTATTATTATAGAGATATCTAGGACCTGAGGATTGGTTATGTAAATGTATTGTATTTTTTACATTGTTTTGTTTTTAATCTAATTTGTATTGGTTTGGAATCCTTATATATGTGAAAAGTCATATTCTTGACTGTAACACATTATTAATAAAATAAAAGGATCTCACAGCCTTCTGTAGGCCATTATCTGTTTCGAAGGCAATCCGCAATTGCCACTTCTGCATTCCACTTTGACCTCCTCTGACTCACCAGTATTTTCTGTATGCTTTCACATAGAGGTTCCCAGGAACTTGGGAACTGCTTCAGGGATTCCCCAAGATTCCAGGACTGTAAGATTCTGTCCCAGTCCAGATTTCCATCTGTGGCACATTGGAGTGAGAGCCCCTGCCTAGGGCATCACATTTCCCAGGAGCACCATAACATTATGTTCTTGCCTCTTCCAGGATGGGTCTGGACTCTCCTTCTAGTTCCTCTGATCCTTGTTTTTTGAGGCCCTCCATCCTGGAAGCCTGGAGAGCATGATGTATACTCTTGTTTCTGCCATGTTACCTACTTGGGAACATATTGGGCTCTTGTCTGGAATGTCTGAGATTTATTTTGTAGGCTTAATCCTCACTTTTTCTGCATAACCAAGAGCTGGATTAACTCTTTTAACGTCACACAATGACCACTTCTCTTTTAGGCTTTATATTAAATTGCTCTGCTTTTGCATAACGTGTTCGGCACCCAGAGTGGACCTTTACAATCCGGAGAGCCAATCAAAATTCAGGTCCTCCAAGCATTGTTTTCCGGTATGCCTGTAGTTCCTGATGGCTGTCAGGTATCCAACAACCACACTGGATGTCATTTGCTGTTCATTCCCCCTCCCACTACTTCCCTCCTAGCTCTTTTTGACAGCTGCTGCTCCTTGCCCCTTAGGTCCATCTCATTCCCTTCTCACCCCATCTCATTCCCTTCGCACTGCTCCTGTGGTCTGTGAGCTTTGACAGCATAGCCCAACCTGCAGCCTCAGCAACAACAAAAAAGCCCCCAGTCTGCTCAGCATGTATTGCTCAGTTTTTGCCTTTTTAATAATAAAGTTCAGGGCATCACCTAGCACCTACTACCAGGTAGATAAATATATATGAAAAGATTAACTTAAGGGCAGCAAAGGGGAATATATCTGTTGGAGTGGTGGTATAATTTGACTGCTGGAGGCCAAGCAAAATGTCCAGGTTCAAAATAAATATCAGATGAGAACAGAGGGTCGTTCAGGCCCCTACCGGCAGAAACATCACTGAAGCACCAGCATTGTTATTAACCGTGCCAGTGCTTCAGTGTTCCCCGTCCCATGAAGTCCTATTGACTGCACAGGAATGGGAAATTACTGTTCCTCCGCCGCCCGTAATATCCTGGTATTACTAGGATATCAAGTGGTGGAGACAATAATCGTGGTTTGCCGGTAGGCAGCTGGTGCAGCGGGAAAATTATAATGAGGCCCATTGTCCAGATAAATCCACAATCTACTCCTTCTTGAAAAAGATCATTTTCAAAAAGTAATTCCTTGCCATGAGCATCGTTTGACTCGCTTCAAGGACATGGAATCATATTCGAAAGACCATGTCTGGCCATTTGAAGAGAACCGGCAGGGATGTAACTCCACCTCTGACCCTGCATTGCTAGCAGTGCCTGTTCTTCCTCTGGGGCCCTGCCAAGACATATGGCAGTGTTTGCGCTTCCTCTGGGACCCTGCCAAGACCTATGGCAGTGCTTGCTCTCAGACACCCTGCAAAGACCTATGGCAGTGATTGCGCTTCCTGTGGGTCCCTGCCAAGACATATGGCAGTACTTGCTCTCGCTCTGAGACCCTGCCAAAACATATGGCAGTGCTTGCGCTTCCCCTGGGGTGACGGTTGACTCACATTGACCCATACTGAATATTTCCGGACATGCCGCCTGTTTGTGGTGCCCTCGCTGAATCTTCAATTCATTGTTCTCTAATTGTTTATGGGTGAAATTGGTTTCACTGTTCAGTTAGGGTAGACAGTGTGGGGGTTCTAATTCTGCATTAAGGTGGCACTACACCGATGAAGACCTTACATTTTGTCCTCCAAAAATTGGAGCTGATATCCAGTGTTCTGATTATTATCCACAATATCATCCCTGACACCTATTGACACCAGTGATGCTCCTTAGCTGGAACGTCCACAGTATCAACAACTCGGTAAAGGCCAGAATGTTTGTGACCTACACTGAGTGCCACACACCCCGAGTAGTTACGTTGCAAGGAACACATGCAATGTCCAAGCTCCACAACGCCATTGCTCCCAAATGGGTGCAGGAGCAGGTATTACACCTCATACTCCTCACAAGTGTGTGGGGTGCTTAAATCAATCCACCATACACTCCCCTTTTAACTAGCCCATTCTGTGGTGGACCCTTGTAGCAGGTATGTTTAAATATGGGGAAAGCTGACATGCATTGATATAGTCCTGATTAATACCTATGGCCCCCATTTGGAGGCTCCTGCATTCTACACACGGTTAGCATTAAATCTAGATGCTTGGGAAGATCTACAAATGATAAGGCGTGCAACTTTAATGTGATCTTGAATGTGGAGATTGTAGGGGAGGCATGGTATCACAAGTATGACACTGACGCAAAAGGTACAATTTGTAAATCCTTTATTAAAGTTTCTGGGTTTGGAAAAACTCCTACTTTGCCCTATGACTAGGATGGGAGTAGTCTCTCTCGACCATCAACTAATCAGTAAAACAGTCCTAGATGAGCCTGTGCTAAAAAAAAATGAATGCCTGCCCAAATATGAAGAATAAATGTGGCTGAATCAGCTCTCCTCCCCGCGTCAGACAGCACGGAGTAAGGCGCTCCCAGTAGGCAGGATGACACACTCTGGCTTGGGTATTAACACAAAAACAGTTCGAAACATGGCTTCAGGCCCATGTGGCCTTCCACTTTAAAGTCTCTCTTTCCAGTCTTCCAAACAACATTTAACAAAAAGTTCCTGCCAGTCCCCCTCTGTCCGGCTCAGACCTCTTCAAAACAAAGGTTCACGTTGGTCACCCTATGTTGAGCTCAGACCTTTCACAACACAAGTTCACCAATGCTTGCAGGGGGCTCCTTTCCCCAAATGTATTATACTTCGGGTCTCCCTCAGATGGGCTCAGACCATTTTCGGATGTCGAAGGCTTTCGAATGTGCGTGGCTTTCTTTACAGACCTTCGCAGGACCTCTTTGACTCAAAGTTGAACGTTCAGCTTTTTACTCTCCACTTCTCTTTCGGCTAATTTTGATCAACAAACAATTCACCTTTTCACTGAAACTTTTGAGTGGGATACTTCCTTTAGCTGGACCACTCCGTTACTCAGTATCGCTAGTTTCACACCTGTCCTTACTTCAAATGTGTGTCTTTCTTCGCGTCTCATCCAGACGCGTGCAGCCTTCACTTGTGATATAAGGTTGCAAATGTAATCTTTCTCTAGCACACACCGGTCTCTCAGTTCACTTGCCAACTCACCGGCAGTGTGTGTTTCATTCTTGTCTTTTCAGTTTTCCAATTCACGAGTCAAGGTTAGTACCACAGGCCTGGCTTCGCTTCCCCAACTCTGCCGTTCACCCGGGAGGATCGCTGGTGTCCCTGAAGCACAATGCAGCCCTCTGCTTTGGAATTTGGCCTTCTCCATGTGTCTTTGATGGCCTTTTGGAGGTAACAACCTCCTGTAGGGAACTCCTGGGGTTCTCGACCCGCTACTCTCATCTCTTGGCCCGTTGGTCTGCTCCAGTGGGTCCACCTACGCCCCGGACGTTCGGCTCTTACTCGTGTTCCACCTTGCTCAGAGTGTGTCTCTATGGTCTACCTTTTATCCGTGTGGGGAGACCTAATCAGTATCAGGTCTATGCACTTTGGGTCTAGTGCCTGACTTTGCCTGACCCGATTAGCGGGACATGTCCAGTGCAATGTATAAGATTTAGTCTTGTTACTCTCAGTCACCCACTTCCTCAGCCCAGTGTTTGCGTAGAAAGGGTGGAGCAGTTGGGACATTGGATAATCATAAAAAATAGAATGGGTGAGGTGTACAGAAAAGGGGGACTACCATGTATCACCATCAGATGTCTCACCCTCCCTCACCGAAGACCCCTCACCCAGGTGATCCTCCCGCACTGGTCCACCCCAGGGTCTAGATCCAAAGGCGATGGCCATGCCCTGGCCACCTAAGAGAAATATCCCCGGGGACTAGTAGGTGAGACACCCTTTGGTTTCTCACATACCCTTCCCCTATGTGATGTAGCTGCATCTGTTTCACAGGGAAACCAGGAAAGGAAATCGACTATCCCCTGTTCTTTATCTTCTCGGTGTTCCACAGTGAAACAGCAGGGTTGCAGGTTTAAGAACCATCGCGTGACTCGATGGTTAGCGTCCTTTCATTGACTTATCAACACCAAAGGTGAGTGGTCAGTGATAAGTGTGAACTTTCTACCTCGACGGTAGTACCTCAGATGGATAATTTCCCATTTGATGGCAATGGCTTCTAATTCCAACACAGAGTAGTTCTTCTCACGTGGGAAGAGTTTTAGTGAATAGGATGGGATGTTCTAATCCATTGTATATTTGCGATAACACTGCTCCTCACCCTGTGAGGGAGGAATTGGTCTGTAACACGAATTATTTTGAGAAGTCTACTACTTTTAGTATTGGATTCTGACAAATCTGTCTTAAATTGTTGTAACATGCAACGTCCTCATCAGTCCAATGAATCCTCTGGGGTTCAGCATTTCTTAGCTTGTCTGTCAATCTGGCTGTTCTATTTGAAAAATTTGGGATAAACCTACGGTAATAAGCAATCAGTCCTAGGAATGACCTGAGGTCTCTCTTGGTGTTGTGTGTGGGGGTGTCTAGGACGGCTTTCACTTTTTCTTGCTGGGGCTGGACACTGCCATTCCTTACAAAGAAGCCTAGGTATTTCACAGCAGATTGAGCCAGCTTACAGTTTCATGGATTGGAAGTTAAGCCTGCCTCTCTGAGGGTTCTCATGATAGTAGAAAGATGAAAAAGATGGTCTTCCCAAGTTTTACTATAAAAGACTATGTCGTCAATACAAGCCCCATAGAAATCAGAGTACGGCTGTAATATTCTGTCCATACGTCGTTTGAATAGGAATAGTCCCATTGGTGTCGAGAAAGCTGTATTCTCCTTATCAGGTCCATGTACAGGAATCTGCCAATATCCCTTGGTTAAATCTAGGTTTGACAGGAATGTCGCATTGATGGGTGCATGGGATAGGCATCAAAGGCAGAGATGGCGTTGACCTGCCTAAAGTCTAGCAAATCTCCAAGAATGATCAGGTTTAGTCACCAACACAATAGGGGAGGACCATGGACTCGAAGATGGTTCGATAATGTTTGCCTTCAGCATTTTATTTACTTCATCAATTACTATCTGTTTTCGTGCTTCCGGGAGTCTATGTGGTTTCAAATGGACCACTTTTGCGTTTGGAGTTCTGCTGCTAGGCTCTTCGAATGCAAATCTCGGGCGACTACAACTATTGCAAAATGAAGCTCTGCGAGCAGCCCTTGGCTTCGAAAAATCTGACCACATATCAAATACGAGGATAGAAAAAGCTCATTGGCTTCCCGTTAAAGCCAGAATTATCTTTAAAACATTATGCTTCACCCACAAATGCATCTCCAAGAAGGCCCGTTCCTACCTCAACAATGCTATTACCCCAAACAAGGCCACGAGAATACTGAGATCCAACAATAGTACTCAACTCTTTGTCTCTTTGTCCCATGTTTCAAAAGCACAAGGGCAAGGGGAAGCAGCTTTCCAGTTCTAGCCCCTAAAATTTGGAACTCCCTCCCCTTTCACACTAGAAATGAACCATAACACCATCGCTTCAAGAAGACGCTAAAAACATGGCTGTTTAACAAATTCTAAAATATTAGCTGGTCCTCTTGTCTGTCCATCCGCACAACCCCTGGCCATGTATGATGCACCCCCATTTACTACTTTGACCTAACTCTCCTGCAAACTGTACTTCTGGTTGTACATGCATGTTAACAAATCAGTATGACTGTAACTATTTTCTCACTGTAACCAGAGATTCATGCCTACTGTAACCTTGCTGTGGACTCTAACGCTTTGCTACCAAATCTGTATGAAATGTAACTTTATATCTCACTGTAACCAGAGATTCAAGCCTTCTGTAACCTATGCCGTGATATCCCCGGGTTTGGACGTATAACAAATGCAATAAATAAAATTAATAAATAAATAAAGTACCATGTACTCTCTCTGGTTTCTCTCAGAAAACATTGGGGAATGCCATAATAGGTCGTTCAAATCTTCTTGTTTCTGTTTAGATAGTCCTTTGGGAAAAGGTTCAGAGCTGTCTATCTCCACCAAACAAGACAATATAGAGAAGGTAGTTGCAGTGGAAGGATTTTCTTTGCACTCCTTTTTTTTACTTTATTTTGTGCAGTAACAGACATACATCCTCAGAAACTCCTAAGCATACAAGAATGTTCCCATCAAATCTTAGCATAGTGATGAACAGATAAGCACGCTGTGTAAAACAGATATAAAATACTGTGAGCGCCAACTCATGATGCACTTGCTGGGCTGACCTCACCTTTCGTAGGTTTTCCCAGAATGGCTCCCATATGTCCTTGGGTCTGCAGCTGGGTGCCACCAGAGAGACATATTTCTCCTCATTCTCATTAGCATAGGTCAGTTCTCGAAGCCATGCATTAATGTCAGGGGCGACTTTTGATTTCCAACAATTCAATATAAATTTCTTAGCAATCAGACATCCCAAATTAAAGAGCCGACGTATCTTAACAGACACCTTACTGATCTCACCAAACAAGTATTTGGGGGTGAAAGCATGGTGGGTATGTGAGTGATCTTGTGTAAAACCAAGCAACCTGTGTGCGGGTGTAGCGCAGCCGGTTTAGAATCTTGAATTGAATCAATCTCTACCTGGCGGTTAGAGATACCTCCTTAGTAAGTCGGCACCAGCGGAGCCACCTTTCATCATCTATTGGACTGTTAAATCCAGTTACCACTTTACTTTAACACCCTGGGTGAACGACTGGGCGCCCTGGCATGCCCTGTATAACCTGGACACCAGCCTCCTGGGGTCCCTGCTGGAAACCACGGTCCCCAAGAGTTTGCATTCATTGAGTGCAACGGGGAAAGAGGGCCATCGCTTCCTAGCCACTGCTCTCATCCTATATTATTGCAATGTTTGGGTTGGATTGTTGCCCAGCTTTTCAGAGAAGTCTGCATAAGTGACAAAGGAGCCATTTGGTAAAAGATCATGTAGCGTCAGTGTTCCACCGGTATCCCACGCCTTCTAAATATCCCTGTCATACGTCAAGAGGAGACCCGAGCAGTTCCACAATGGGAGCACACCGCAGTAAGGGATAGAGACTCAGAGTCTTCTAAACAGTCTAGGCCATGCATTCACTATTGTGCGGATCGGGTCAAATGTGCATGTGTCCACGTGCTGGTTAGCGATAATGACAGTTCTCAAGCTTGAGGGAGAGGCGCTGTACCTCTCAAGGACTGTATGTATTGGGTGTACCTGTGGGGAGTATCAGTAACCGGCGAATTGTGCCTAAAACACCTCATAGTATAGTTTGAAGTCAGGGGCTTGCAGGCCACCCTCCCCATCCTCTCCCACCCCCTCCTTTCCCTCCTCCTCCTACCTTCCCTCCCTCTTCCTCCTAGCCCTCCCACTCCTCCGAATAATTGCTCTACATACTGTTTTTGGTGACTGATTCATGTTTGCAATTTGCTTCTATTGTTACAGTTTTTGTTATGTTAAATGTACCCTGTTGTTGTAACTGTACAGCGCTTTGGTATAAATCGCTATATAAGACTATTAAATACAAATACAAATACAAAATACATATGGTCTGGTCAAGCCCTCCCACCTCATCCGCGGGGTTCCAGAACTCTACAAAAAACCAATTACCAGGGAATGCAACCTAACCAAGAAGGCACGACCCGGCCAGACAAGGATGTTAGTGAAACAGTACAGTAGTTTAGGGGCCACAATCATCTTCAGTATAGAGATCCTTCCATACAAGGAGATAGGGAGTCTAGCCCAGAGACCCAGCTTGTCCGCTAGTGTCAATAAGTATACCTCATGATTTCCAGCTAACAAGGAATGATGTGTGCAAGATACAACTATGCCCAAATATTTGAATTTATCAGGGACCCATCTGAACCCAGCAAGGTCTGCCGGAGCGTGAGTAATTTTGGTCAGCGGAAACAGTTTTGATTTGGATTCATTGATATGATACCCTGAATAAGCAGAGAACTTGCGTACCTCCTCCAGTAGTGGAACCAAATTTAGGGCTGGATTACATATATACAGCAACGTATCATTGGCATAAAGAGAAATGATTTGTGTCGGACCATCTATATGCAGGCCACGTTGTATATGCTTGAGTCTCATTATGCAAGCCAGGGGCTCAATTGTGAGAGCGGAAAGCATTTCTAGTTCATTCGAAGTTTCAGCACAATGATGTGTAAAGAATCACACCTATGGTTACAAAAACGTATGTTTATAAATGCGTCTACACCCGGTTTTTCAGCCCTATAAAGGGGCTAAGTGAGCCATTTCTTCCTAGGGCCTTCATCAGGACAGAGGAGGACTGTGTGGTCAGGATGTTCAGGAAGTGCTGTGGGGACAAGAGTCAGGCCACAGGTGAAGGTAGTAAAGGTGGAAAGCATTTCCTTCCAATATACAGTGTCACCATTGTTAACTGTTTGTTTTCAAGATATGCATTATAGACCTGCTGTTTATTTGTTCACTGAATTTTGACCCCTGTCGTCTACTTCGAGTAGCGACAGTAGTAACTGTACTATGTCTTTTGTAAGTATCACTATGCAAGAACAATATCTTGCCTATGTTTTGTTCTGACTGTGCAAACTACGATTGCTTGTGTTGTTGTCTTCTATGATGTTCAGAAGTATCTCTTAAACAATGTAAAA
Organism: Ambystoma mexicanum; assembly: GCF_040938575.1. Classification (NCBI taxonomy): domain Eukaryota; kingdom Metazoa; phylum Chordata; class Amphibia; order Caudata; family Ambystomatidae; genus Ambystoma; species Ambystoma mexicanum. Next base: position 1,104,755,492 of record NC_090937.1, read on the forward strand.
AGCAGATACCAAAAAACTATATAAACATACGTTTTTGTCACCATAGGTGTGATTCTTTACCATCATTGTGCTGAAACTTCGAATGAACTAGAAGGGAGGAGGTTCCTCAATAATTTTGCCCTCAACCCTTTTGTCTGTGTTCTAGTAACTAAAGCCCTCCTGGGCAGAATAGGGTTGAATCCTCAAGGAGCCCTTCTTTACATTTACCTCTAAAATATGTCATCTTCAAAAACATTAGGTATATGGTTTCTTATTGGTTTCTCAAACTAGAATGTGCTTCATTATATGGACCTCTACAATTAGTTGGCACGATTGTGCCATGTCTGGAACATTCGGTTTACTTAGCAGCACGTAAGCACAGACCCAGGTGCAAGGAGGTAGGCCTGACTTTACCTCCCCACCCAATTAGCCCAACATCTCTCATCGCCCATGGCTTATGCCATGAAGATTTTCTTTGAACTTGGCCTTGCAAAGTATCCTTGTCTCTGAGAATACATGGGAGTGCAGGCACTCACTATCATTGTTCTAGGACTCTGAGTTCAATCTCTATTTTCATCATTTTCTCACTTGACAGGAGACTCCGATTTGGTCCATTTTGTAGCTTTTAAATGTCTTAAATTAATTAAACTTGGCACTCTTGGCGTTCTTACTATGCACCTTGACGAGGGATGATTCATCCTTTGTATGTTCGTTCCTTTCCAGAATAGGTAGCTGACCTTGGCTGCTTCAATCTTGACTGAAGGCCAGACAGCCTCGCCATGCAGATCCACGATTCAACTTATACTTGCTGCAACATAGTTTTTCTCTTCCCTCCTTATGGGTCCTGGCTTACTAAATTTGTGATACCGATGTCCAGCTTTTATACATTGGCAGCTTCGTCTGTATTATATTCACTCCATATAGCCAGCTTCTATGATGACTTAGTCTACTTGCTTTTCATCATCTGTACAATTATCTAACGGTTCATTCTCTGCAGCACTTCCTGCATGTGTAATCTTCTTTTTCGTATTTAAAAGTTGATTCTTTACTCCATCATTAGTTTCTGTAGGATCCATACATCCTCTTCAGCCATTATCCTGAGAAGCCGTGCATACTCTCTTATGATGTCACATGCGTCTTTCTTTGTTCTTTGTCATATTCCTTCAAGGAGTTCCTCCCTCAAATTGTCGTCCCTTCTGGGTTACATTCAATATGGTTGCCTCAATGGGTATTTTCTTTCGAACATACATTGCGGTATTGGCACAACTGCTGGTGTCAAACACGGCACAATCTCAGGCTTCCAACATTTGGGAGGTTGGAGGGTGGGGTTTCCTGCATAGGCATGCAGCTGCTCATCTACAGTGTGAGCTGTTTTCTTGGCTTATCTCACATGTCTGAATGAAGTTCTTTATGTCAGCATGGACACCCAGCCAATAGAATTTTCCACTGATGTCATCTTGGGTTTTAGATTGTCCCAAGTTTCCCCCTTTCAAATGAGAGTGTGCAATCTCTAGCACGATCTTATGATGGGTCTTGGGTATTACTAACTGAGTTTTACTTAGGCCTTCCTTGGATGTCTCCCTTCTATATAGTAATCCCTGTTTCAGGAAGAAAAAGGGGCACCTTTTCTTGTCCTCCTCCCTCAGGAATCACTTGTAAGAAAGCTTCTGTGAGTACTGGATCATTTCGCTGGGCGAAGAGTAGATCAGGAAAGATTGTAGGTTCTTCTTCTCCTTTTGCTTCAATGATAGGTGTCTCATCAACTTCTGCAAAGCCTAAGTTACCTCTATTAGTTTCCTCTGGTTCATTTTCTCACTCAAAATGGGGAAATAGAGCTTTCTCGAGAATTCCCTGTGCAATGTTGTCCCTATGGCCTATTTCAAATGGGGTCTCACCATTGTTCTGTAGGAGAACCTTTATGTCTCCCCAAAAGTCAGGATCTATAACGCCTGCTAGAACGTCTAGATCAAACTTTCAGGTCAGACCAGATTTTGGGGCCAATCTTATATGACAACCTTCAGGGGGTATTAGAACTAAGTCTGTGGGAATCATCCCTCATTTCCCGGGAGGGATTGTGGCTTCCCGTCTGCTATAAATGTCAAAGCCTATGGATTCTTTTGTGGCAGTAGAGGGGTCCGAGGATCTGTGACTAAGTTTCTGGAATTTTATGGTCCCCCAATTTGTCTCAATTGAGTGATATACCACTGCTGACACCATAGGTAGGGGAGGCATGGTATCACAAGTATGACACTGACACAAAAGATACAATTTGTAAAACCTTTTTTTAAATTTCTGTGTTTGGGTAAACTGCTATTTCGCCCTATAACTAGGATGGGAGTAGTCTCAACCATCAAATAATAAACAAAACAGTCCTAGTTGAATCTGTCAAATCAAAATGGCCTATACTAACAAAACCTAATGCCTGCCCTATTTACTGTACAAAAAGTGTATAAAGGAGATATGTATGTAAGAGGAAAATCACTGTTCAAATTTAAAAAAAATAAATGTGGCTGAATCAGCTCTCCTCCTTACGTCAGACAGCAGAGAGTAAGGTGGTTGCCCTATGCAGGATAACACACTCTTGATCAGGTTTTAACACAGACAAATTTCAAAACGTGGCTCAACGCCTGCCTGGCCTTCCACGTTAAAGTAGCTCTTTCCGGTCTTCCAAACAACATTCAACTAAAAGTTCACTCCGGTCTCCCTCTGTCGTGCTCAGAACTCTTCAAAACAAAAGTTCACATTGGTCCCAATCTGTTTGGCTCAGACCTTTCACAACACAAGTTCATCAATACTTGCAGGGGGCTCCCTTCCCCAAAATTATTACACTTCGGGTCTCCCTCTGTTGAGCTCAGCCCGTTTTTCGGATGTCGAAGACTTTCGAATGTATGTGGCTTTCTTTACAGACCTTCAGAGGACCAATTTGACTCAATGTTGAATGTTCAGCTTTTTACTCTCCCCTTCTCTCTGGGTTAATTTTGATCACTTCGCTTTTACAGTTTATTCACTTTATCGCTACAAACAATTCACCTTTTCACAGAGACTTCCGAGTGGGCTTGTTCCTTTTGCCGGACCACTCCGTTACTCAGTATCACTGGTTTCACAGCTGTCCTTACTTCAAAGTTCATTCACAGGTCTGAATTTCTTCACGTCTCATCCACACGCGTGCAACCTTCACTTGCGATATAATGTTGCAATTTCAATCTTTCTCTAGCACACACTGGTCTCTCAGGTTGCTTGCCAACTCACCGGCTCTGTTCGTTTCTTTCTTGTCTTTTCAGTTTTCGAATTCATGAGTCAAGGTTAGTTTAACAGGATTGGCCTCACCTCCCCAACTCTGCCGTTCACCTGGGAGGGACGCTAGCTTCCTTGAAACACAATGCAGCCTTCTGCTTAGGGATTTGGCCTTCTCCACGGGTCTTTTGCTGCCTTTTCGAGGCAAGGACCTCCTGTAGGGAACTTCTGGGGTTCTCGACCTGCTGCTCTCGTCCCTTGGTCTGTCAGTGTGCTTCAGTAGGTTTGCCTTCACCCCAGAAGTTCTGCTCTTATTCGTGTTCCACCTTGCTCAGAGTGTGTCTCTATGTTCCGCCTTTTATCCGTGTGGGGAGAGCTAATTGGTATCAGGTGTATGCACTTAAAGTCAAGTGCCTGACTTTGCCTGACCCGATTAGCGGTACATGTCCAGTGTGATGTATAAGAGTTAGTCTTGTTACTCTCAGTCCCTCTTCCTCAGCCCAGTGTTTGTGTTGAATGCGGAGGAGTTGGGACATCGGATAATCCTAAAAAATAGGATGTGTTAGGTGTACAAAAAAGAGGGGAATACCGCATCTCACCATTGGCTGCCTGACCCCAGCTCCCTGAAGACCTCTCACCCAGGTGATCCTTCTGGACTGGTCCACCCCCAGGGTCTGGATCAAAAGGCGATGGCCATGCCCTGGCCACCTGAGAGAAGGATCTCCGGAGACTAGTAGGTGGGAAACCCAACTAAAGCTATTCAACTAATTATGGAACAGTTCCGTTTAGTGGATGCCTGGATAGTCTTGCATCCCTGAATCAGGCAATGCTCATATTACTCATCAGTACATGATATGATGTCTCCGATTGACTACTGGCTTGTCTCTTTATCGTTGCTTGGCCTGATAGGTCATTGTGATATTTGACCCTGCACATATCGGAACATTCTCTGATAGTGTTGTCACTTCGGACAGGGACACACCACCCTTCTCATCCCTCATGAAGAGCTTAGACACTGAATTTGCACAGATGCTATCAGATGAAATTATCCTTTTTCTTGAAATAAATACAAACACTGTTTCCTTACATTCTAATCCGTGGCAAACATTCAGCTATATGTTAGATGTGTGGCACTAGCGACATCGATTGGGGTGATATGGGCAGAGCACAACATGATTTGTAAAATAGATATGCCATACATCACTCTGAATATCTATCAGAAGAAATCAAAACAGAGCTATGCGAGTTCAGGGAACTTGTGGTCAGAGAAACACATTACATGGATAGACCTGTGCTAGCTCATAGATTCGGAGAGGCTGACATGCCAGAAAGATCTCTCGAACGGGCGGTCTGATTAAACACTAGTGACATGACAACTCTAGCTATACGAATGCTGGATGGGGAAAACCACACATACAATGCTTCCATGTGCAATGTATTTGCCGGCTTTTATGAGGATCTATACTCAGATCATGATGGGAAGTGTGTTTTGGACATGGGTGCATATTTGTCTGACATTGGGCTTCATTATGTGTGCTGATGCTGTAATAACGTGCCGGTATTACCACATACTAGCAGTTTACAGCACAGGCACACTAAAAGTATGCCTGTATGGTGATGGATATGCCTATAGCTATAAGCTGGAACCATATCCAACACCATACCAGCAAATAACTGCCGGTATTACCAGCCTGTTAATACCGGTGCTGCTAACACCAGCAAATCCCCCATGGAGGCCTATAGGTCTCCATGGAATGGGGATTTACAAGCATTAACACCTTTTTAATCTGCCCGTAATTCTGACGGTCAAGTGGTGGAAATGGTATTACAGTTTGCCGGTAATTCCGGCAGGATACTGGCAAACAGGTAATGAGGCCCATTGACTTGCAGACACTCTCGCTGGAAGTGGCGGAAACACTGAATGCACCATTTACAACAGAGGAGATTACTACTGCAACCTCAGACTTTTCATCTGGAAAAGTTCTGGGCTCAGATGGCCGGCACCTAGTTTTATAACAAAAAAACACACCCTTGCCCACTTCGTCTGCAGTTATGGGATGAATCCATGGAGCATGGCATTTTACCCCCACATTACGTGAAGCCATTATAACTGTACTGTGAAAACCAAACAAGCTGCCCGACACCCATTTTCTCTTATCATTACTGATGCAAAAATGTTTGTCAAGTTCATGTCAAGCAGATTGATGTCACTGATGCTGCACTTGATACATCCAGACCAGGCTGGCTTTGTCCCCTCAGGTCGATGGCCTTCAAACTGGGGCATCTCTTTGGAATCCCTTCTCGAATCAATCCTCAGGCTAATACCATGGCTGCAACACTGGACACAGAGAAAGTGTTCGATTCAGTGTCTTGGCGTTTCCATTTTCTCAAATGTACATCCTGTTCATTTAAGATTTGGTTTTCTTATTTCTTTTGAAACGGCTTACTCAGCACACGCTTGGCATCTACATGCTTTGACTCAAACTTTTTATGAGTTCTTCTGCATACAAACTTCAACCTCACGTTCTGCTAACTTAAGCTTTGATAAGCTTATCCAACCCTCATGAAAGGGATTTCTTTTGATTATGCATTCTTTCTCTGCGAAGACAGTTGCCGTCAACAACGCGCTTGTCCAAACACGTGTTGGTTGACTACCCATCCTAATCAAGAATCCGCAATATAGCAATTTTGAATCTGATCTTTAATTGTTTGAATGCCCTAGCTTCTGTTAATTTTAAGCTGAGCACGCAATCCAGTCATTGACCTTTTTACTGCAATTTGCTAGGGTGTCTCTGGGGACACCCTTGTGACTGTGATCCTGCAGCCGGCCTTTCCATATATTTGATTGACCATAGCGCACACTCCAGGGTCCTACCCATACCTACCTTGACTAGACCTATTGCAGTCTAAGAATTTCCAACCAGGAATTTGAACAAATATTCTTTTTTTAAAAGTATTTTTTAGAAACTCTTTTTTTAAAACAAATTTGTTGTAAATATTAAATCAATTTTAATATTCAAAAGTATCCATGGAGCAAGCTCGACGCATTTTGGTACGTAATCCCTTCATTGGGAGCAGCAATGTTCATATCGTAGTTTCAAGTGTCCAAATTTCAATCTACCACGGTAAAGAAATGTATTTTAAAGCCCAACCATAGACACAAAATATATTGTTATAATCCATCAAATTAAGATGGATTATGCCTCATGTGGTTAGCCCAATTAATTCAACTCATTGGAGGCAAAAATTCCTATCTCATAAGGTATGAAAGATGCAAAAGGACAAAGGTGTAGACTGTCATGACAAGTACAAATGTAAGCATATAGGTATTAGGCAAAAAGCGCCATGATTCAAAAAGAGGAGTCAAACCTCAACATGCCTTAACGTTGGGACAGCAACAACCAAAATGAATTCCACAATGAAAAAAAATCTGGGAGAATTGCAATAAGAGGAAAGTCAATATATTTAAGGACACAATGACCTATCAGGCCAAGCAACGACAAAGAGACAAGCCAGTAGTCAATCGGAGACATCATATCGTGGACATAGGAGCCTATGAAGGATATGTCTTTGTTCCTTGCTCTCTGTACATCAACTCCCCTCTGTCATGTCACTTTCCTTTCCACCCCGCCCCGAGGTCCTGCCCCCCTACCAAACACTGGACTGAGTGTCCAGATGCCACAACTCATTTCTTCAATGAGCCGACGCAGCCGTAACCTGGCACATTGCGGTCTCTCAGGCCTCAGCTCTTGGTGCTCTGTCAGCTCAGCTCTGGCTTCACACTCAGATTCTCCCCCATCCCCACAATATGATTCATCTGATTGATGCATGTCCTCCTCTTCTGACTCGTTTCTCCTTGGCCTCCAGTTCCTGTTTGACATCTCCCTGAAGTGTGATGAGTTCCTGGCTATCTGGCCCTGATCTCCTGCCGTTATAATGGAACCCTTTCTGTGAATTATTATTAATAGGTACTCATGTAAGGTAGCTGTGTGCTTGTGGGTTTGTGGTTACTTGACTACAACCATTTCCCCTACCTCCAGACAGGACTCCTTCGCTCCTCGTTTGGTGTCGGTATTTCGTTTCATTTTATCTTTTGCGACCCTGTCCTGGGCTCTCATGATGTCATCTACCTGGTATTTTCCAGAGTCACTAGGGGGGTGTGGTATCTGAGAGCATATATTTCTTCCAAGCATCACTTCCAAAGGACATTTCCCGGTGGTGCTTTGGGGCATATTTCTGTAGACAGTCAATAACTGATAAAATTCTTGTTAATATGGTTGTCCTGTGAGATGAACTATTCATAGTGACTTTTTGAGATTTGACATTAATCTCTTGCATTTCCCATTCGCTTGAGACCACAGTAGAGTCACCGTTCTGTGTTTGAATCCTGTATATTCTGCACATTTCTTGAAGGCTGTGAATGGGGGTCCATTGTCTAATTTTACTATTCTCGGAATACCATATGGGGTGAATATTCTGTCCAGCACTGGTATAACCTGATGGGCTGTGGTGGATACCACTATCTGCGCTTCTGGGAATCGTGAATACTCATCCATTTCTGCTAGCACATACGTCCCCCCTTATATAGGCCTAAATAAGTCAATTACATTTTCATTCCACATTTTCCTTGGTAGTTCTGTCATTTGGAGCGGCTCTGGAAGTCTTGCTGGTGTGATGAAAAAGCATCTGGGACATTCTTTGAGTAGGTTCACCACTTGTGTGTTCAATTTTGGGACCCACAATTTTTGGCGTAGCATCCTTTTAGTTCACACAATGCCTCTGTGCCCCTCATGGGCCAATTCTACCACTTGCCGTCTCAAGGATGTTGGTATGACCAGTTTGTTTCCAATAGTCCTTCATCAGACACTGCCAGTTCCTCTTTGATCAACAGGAAATTGTCAATGTCCATTTTTATCTCTGACGATTCCCTTTTTTCCTTGTTCCTTGGCCCTCCTCCATTTGCTGGAGGGAACGCCTTCAATCACGGTTTTGATGGCCTTGTGCTTCTCTGCTTCTTGCAATATTCTCAATGGATCAACCCGTTGGAAAATTACCTGTTGTCCTACGTATCTGATGTAACGGTCAGCCACCGGTGGTCCTGGTGTCTCTGCTTTTCTTGGGTGTTGGGACAGAAATTCTGCTGGATTTTCTTCCTTCCCTGGTCTGTGAACTATGTCAAATGCATAATCCTAAAGTTGTACACCCCACTGGGCTATGCGTGGCAGCATTATGGCTTGAGGATTTCCGTAGAGAAACAGTGGGCTTGATTATCCATTATTATTACTCTCATAAATGTATTGGTCGAAATGCACACACGCATAAAAGCACCTCCCAATGTTCCCATATCTGGACTTTAGTACCTCTGAGGGCGTTCACCCAACAGAACACTGGGACCATAGTTAGGGTGAAAGGCACTATACAAATGACAAAATTAATGAATGATCATGAATGGTTTTCCATATAGGAATAAATGAAAGCGCTCGCATGCCCATACTAACGCAAGGCTTTCATATTTGGCCTGAGAGTAGGCCTTTTCGGTTTTTGACAAGCTTGTACTGGCATATGATATGATGTGTCTTTGACGTGTTGTGTCCTCCTTTCTTTGAGCCAGTATGGCCCTTAGCCCAGGGGACTGACGTCCACAGGTAGGTCTATCTATCGTGTGGTTTCGAAGTCGGCCATGTGTTCTGCTTCCGATATTCTTCCACAGATGGTGGCGAAGGCCTCTTGGCACTGAGGGGACCACTGCAATGGTGTGTGTTGTTTTGTGAGTATATGTGTCCAAAGAATCGCAGCGTGCCCTTCCTGAACTTACATTTGTCCTTTTGAGGGTGCGATTTGCTGTCTTTAATGACATGCATAACCTGGACAGTTTGTCATCGTGTTATTCAACGCTGTTGACAAATGCTAAAATATTGTTACCGTAGTTAATGCAATTCGGGATGTGTTCAATAACATTGTGTATTTCGGCGTGAATTATTTCAGCCGCTGAGGACACACCAAAACTTAGCTCTTGTACCTGTAAACACCCAGGTGTTGCACGAATGTGGTGATGTAGTGACACTCGCGGCTTAGGACCAGTTGATGATAACCTTTATTAAGGTCAAGTTTTGAAAAGACTTAGGCCCCATTTAGCAGGTGTATCATATCAGTGATAAGAGGGACTTGAAGTTTTTACCTCATTATTGCTTGGTTTGGCCACCTCATGTCTATACATAGTCTTATGGCCTTTGATCCTTTCTTTGGTACTGGGATGATGGGGGATACCCATGGTGTTGGTCCCGACGCTGGTTCTATTATGTCTCATTCTAGTAGTTTGTGTAGTTCTTCCTCTACTTGTTTTTGTATATTTACCTCAATACCCCTGTAGTGTTGGACCACGGGTGAGGCAGTTTCATCGATGTGGAGTCGGAACTGTCTGTGTTTTCCCTTCCCTATGCCCTTAAACAGCGTTGGAAACAGTTGATCTATCTTGTCCACTGTGTCTATGTACTTGTTGACCATTATTCTGTAGAGCATGTGTATCAATCTCATTTCTATGGCAGCCTTTAAACTTAAAATGCATCCACTTTCAGTTGTCGTTGCTAACACATGTACGGGGAGCTTCTTTTCTTGTGTTTTGTATCTACATATTGCTTCGAAGTATCCTTTGCAGGGTAGCAGGGTTTTTGATCCATTTTGAACCCACTTATGCATTCTTCCATAAGAAATTAAAAACTGCACTGTTCAACAAACATATGTACATTTCCAGACCGATCCACCTATTTGAACTTGACTCTTTATCTATGATGCAACGAAACTACCTCAAGGATTGATTCCCAAGATGTAATGTAACCACTTTCCCTGTAATGACTCCAGCTCTATGAAGTAATATTATTACCATACTATTTCCATCAAGTCCTAACTATGTACCTTAGCGTTGTGATACCTCCGAGACTGGGTGCTACCAACAAATGTAATAAACAAAATAAATAAATAAATAAATAAATATGGGTAGATATCGACTTCTGAAGGAGGAAGTATTGGTGACAGCGGTATCATTTTATATACCTGTTCTCTTATGACCTTTACGTTCGCCCCTGTGTCCATCAGAAATTCCATCTGTTGATTGGTTATTAGCATTAATAATGTCGGGCTATGTTCTGTAGCTTGTCTGTACCCTATTGCATATAAGTATCCTTTTTGTCTCTGGTCCCCTTCTGATGAGCTGAATAGCTGAATTTGCTCTCCGATGGAGACTTTTCCTACAAATACCCGACTTGTCGTCTGGATCTCCTAACTGGGTGGGCTGCTGTCATCCCATATCGCCTTCTTTCCTTCATTCTTCTCTCCTCTCCCCAGTCTTCTTTGCTTGCCCCCGTCTTTATGCTTTCTGTGAGTTTTGCAGCCACTGGTGATGACTCCAATGCTGATGTCTTGAGTCTGTCTCTGTGTTTTCTCAGGCCACTGCCTTCTCCCTTTGATGGGCTTCTTGATATCCTGCAGACTGATTTAAAATTATTTTCTCCACCACGTGCGGAGCAAAGTTGACCTGTCACTGGGCATGTGCCTTCTTGAGAAAATTCATATCCACACTGGTAGCAACAGGTTTCTGTTTGGGTCCTGGCTCCTAGCACGGGGGTCAGTTTGTGGATCGTGTTTGGTGTCAATGCGGAAATTGTCATGTTGTTCATGGCTTTCACCTGTAACTCCACTGCCATTTCTGCCCTTGCCAACATCAGTATCTCCTCTAGAGTTCAAGGTTTTTGTAGTAACTTTTTCTGGAAATTTTGAGATTCACACCCGCAATGATTTGTCCCACTTCCAACTCTTCCTTCTCAAGGGAGTTCTCCCTTTTCTCACTTTCCCCAGAAGCTCAATGTCTCCAAAGCTCTGAATCTCTCTACGCTAGACTACTGCAATAGCCCCTTCCTGAATCTATCCCTTCCCCTCTATGGCCACTCCAGCTAATCCTGAATCGGGCAGCAAGACTTATCCTCGGCCTGAAGCCCAGGGACTGTACCTCTCCAAGCCTAAAAACTCTCCACTGGCTTCTGGTTGCTTCAAGGGTCAATTTCAAATCCCTCTGCATCATCCATAAGGCTGTCTGTGGCCAGGGACAACACTATCTACAACTTGCTCTGACTAAATACTCTCCTTCTAGATCTTTACGTTCCTCCGATACCAACTCACTGTATGCCAGGTGCTTCGCTAAACAGAGGGCAGGGGGCCAATCTCTTTTCTGAGCTGGCTCCTTCTTATGGAACAGCCTCCCCCTTCCTCTTTGCATTGACCTGGATCCCCTAAAATTACAGAAGCTCTTCAAGACACTCCTCTTCACCTCCCCATTCCCTTCCTCCCTCCTCTGCTAATCCCACAGTTGCTGAGACTGGTGTCCAGGGCCTTATATGTTCTTCTGGGCCCTGGCCTACCTCACCCAAAACCCTTCAGCCTCTGTGTGTTACCAGCACTTACCCTGGCACCCACTAGCCTATGCCACTGTAGGCCTGTACTTACGTATTTACTGGCAGCTGATCTCTCCCTAGCACTTCCTCCACTGGGCACTTACTTCTGCTGCTCACTCATGAGCACTGGTACTCCTAGCCCTTACCCCCACTCACTCTTCACCTCTCCTCGCTCTGCACTTGCACATTCTGAATGCTCACAAGGCCTAGTAGGTTAGTCTTCATCCTTCTGTGTTTTCATTGTTTTTCAATGCCATGTTCCCTCCATTTTGCCCTTTGGGCACTTTGAAACACAATTTACTTGCTGTACAAGCGCCTTTCAAATGCACAATAAAATAAATAAAAATGTAATGCCTCATTGTTGGATTAATTGTTGAAATCGCAGTGTTTTAACTTGACCCGTAATCTCATTTCGAATGCATCCATGATTTCCCCTTTTACTTCTTTGGTGAAATGGAACACATGTCTCTCATAATAACAGTTGGAATGTGCAGTGAAATAGTCAGTGAGTGCTACTTTTAACCCCCAAAATGTGCCAACAGAGTCTTCAGGTAGCTCATCAATGATATCCCTAGTGGCCGGTTCTACAGCTAGCTTCAGAAGGCACTGCTTTCTAGGGTCTTCCAATGGCCCCATCGCCCCTACATACAGTTCAAAGTCTATAGCCCATCTAGCCCATCTGGGCCCCATGTTGCTGGTGTCAGTGATAGCAAATGCAGCAGGCATTGGTAGTGCTAAGGGTTCCTGTATCCTGGATGGTGCATGTGTAGGCAGCGTAATTGCCACAGTGGCTGGGATCTCTTGGGCCTTTGCGGACCGGCATGTTGTCTTTGACAGTCACCCTTCTGTGTTACTGTGGGGGCTGAACTCCCCACCTCTTGACGGTTCAAAGACCGGAATTAAGACTGCCAACCATATACTAATGACAGGCGAGTCATGAGGATTCGAAGTCAAATATAATTATTCAGTAACAGCATTTGTTCAAATGGATCTCAGTGCCCCACGATGTGAAAGGCGGACACCGTGAGGTGAGAGAGAGCGAGCACTAGTACAATGCACACATATATAGCAAACTTCACAGCATTAGAAGGTATTGCCCGGCCCCCTTTGTTCAGACATCTTCAGGCTAGGTTTCAAGGGGTTACTTCGTAGTTCATTATAATATCACGCTGGACTTCATTTTCGAAACTCAACTTTGAATATGAATAAAATCATCACACTCATGTGACTATATAGGTATGTAATTTCAATGCTTTTCCAAATTTAGCGCATTGTTTACTTATCACTGGTAACACATACTCCTTTTTTTACACTTATAGTGGAGGACTTATTGCTTCTGCTAAATGCAGAACTATATAGGTGGGGCCAATCCATTGTCCAAATGTATCCACATACACAACTATGTATATATATTATTCTTAACATATAACTTTGTCATGACTCTGATTTTGGCTTTCGCTAAATTTCGCTCTCCTTCAGTATCGGACTTTTAGTTCAAGCATCCTTAAAGTAAAACAAACTATAGTCCTTGCAATTTTCCTTGAATTGGTATGACACACGAGTGACCAGTTTTGTGATTGCCCGACAGTTAATACCATTGAAAATTGTGTGCTTTTTCTTTTATTTCTTTCCCTTCTTGGATGGCAATTGCAATTAATCCTGATCAACTTCACGGACCATTCACCCTATATATCCTTTCATGTAATTCGAAATTCTTATGTTATGATTCTATTTTGCACAATTAATTTCGTTAATTTACACATTGCGTTGGGCTACTATGATATTGTTTGGCAATACCACTCCCATGCCCCCTGTTTTTGGTCTGGATGACCCTTTTACTTTGGTTTAACTTAATTGTGTTAATATTTCAATATCAATGTAAATAATATTGCAGCCTTGGAAGAAGAGCCTTGTTGCTCGAAACACATGTCGGCTGTCTTGTTCTGTATTAAAAACGCTCAACTGAGCCTTGTAATATTGTGTTTGTGTACGCAGTTAATGGTAGCAAACCAAGTCTCATCACAGTCCCTTACGTAGACACCTTGGCAGGGTGCCCACACTCTGCTCCCATCTGCAGGCTATTAACACATCCAACTCCTTGTTAGGGTGCCAAACCACATACTGTCCACTACTGCCAAACCTTTTTTCTTTTTCATTATAATAGGACATCAAACATTCTTGCCGTCAGTGCCATGACAATTTACTATCTGAGAACTGGGTGCATCTGGTCGGAGAAAGACATATCATGTTCCCTATAACGAGGTGGCATTCCTTGCTTCACCAACTAATGTTATCTTTCAGTGCTAAGGTCAGACAGTTCAGAAGCAGAAATAAATAACAACTCCCATGGAGGAGCACATACAGCCATGTATAATTCTTTCTAGCTGCCTGCTACAATGGCCTAACTAGACAGGACGGCAGCTGGGTTTGCTGATTACTCGTGCTTATGTACAGCTTTAAGGTTCTCTCATTGTAAGACAAAACAATTCATGTGGCAGCCTGGCATTCCAAGCTATGTAAGCAACTCAAAGTTCAAGTAGCGGTCGGTTACTGTGCTCAAACTGAAAACCAGAATATATATATATATATATATATATGCAATGAGCAGAGAGCAGAACAAAAACTGAAAATTGCCTCCTTACCCAAAATGGCTTCCCAAGCAATGGTTTTAGGTTCATATGTTGCAACATTGTTTCATGATGCGAAAGTGATACGAGTGCGCTTAGGCCAATATATAATTAGATGGCATAGTTTCATTTACATTTCTACAAAGCCTCCTTTTGGCCTACGCCAAGAGAATCAGCCAAAAACTGCATCTTCCTCAGACCAAGTGTCTGAGATGTTGTTGTCAGAACAACCCAAATTTCATTGAAAATGTCAATGGACATGAATTCTTTAATCATGGCATCTTGTGCTATCATTGCATTGTTGGTGATTTTGGACAGTTTGGGTTTCAGCTTGACTTTTGTGACAGCCTGTGCACAGCTACCCTCTACACTATCATGGTGCAAACGGCGGGTATACACTGCACGCAGCAACAACAGAATAGTACAATACTGAGTATTATGGCCGGGAATGAGAATGTCTTCCACCCCCAGGATCTTAGCATGTCCCAGAACCAGACACCAATGTTCCAATCTCCCTTGGGGACATTAATTTCTGTACTTATTAGATGCAACTTTTTTATCGCTTTGAATATTGTGGGGGAGGAGTCAGGTACAAAAACACAGCACGCGGACCCCACTAATTCGCATACACCTCCACGTTCTGCCAGGATAACGTCAAGCACCATCCAATTTTGAAGGGCCACCAATCGGATTGACTTTTGCTCAAATGTCATATTATACATTATGTCTGTTGTTTCGTTAATTATTTTCTCCAAGACTTTAGCTAATCTCCTAATGTTGCATAAGTTGATTACTTGTCCTGAGAAAGGTACAAAGATTTTGCCACATCCACAAAAATCTCCCAGGTTGTATCACCATCTACCTGTTGCCTGGGGCGTGGTTTGGAAATTTCGGAAGTTGTTGCAAGATATACTCCTTGCAAAAGTATCCCCAAGTAGCAGGTACCTTCCCAATCCCTGGGAAACCATGCTTATGCCTCATCCCTGCACACAAAATAAACAGGACCCCTTATGTACAATGGTCTGTCTTCATGCCCTAAAACAGCAGTATTTGCGCATCTATCGAATTTACCCATTTGGCGAGTGCCATTTTTAGGATGCACAACGGAACAGAGTGTGGACTATGGTTGATTGTGTAAGAAGGTGGTATGGCATCCATGTTGCCCATGGGAGCCATCGTGAAAGTGATCATAGATTGATAAGGTGTGGAAAGCCTATCGACAGGTGTGGTGGATGCAATGTTTGGTTTTCTTTTATCTGCGAACAACCCAATGGTGTCAATACAAGTCTCCCGAAATCATTAATGTTAGTACCATTCAAGTTCCCTGTAGCACTATCATTCCATCTTCCGAAAAATAGCGCCCTGAGGGAGGCATAACAGACAGTAGTCAGAGGGAGAGCATGTATGTACCAACCTAGCCCCTTTTCCCCGTGTTATGGCAGATGTGAACATACCCAGCATTTGGTTTTGTTCAGGGTGGCATGTGTAGCGTTCATTATCAGCAAGAGGGTGTTGTTGTCATAACCACTTCTATGTTTAACATCCCGAGGATGAAGGGTATGAGAAAGGACATGTGGGGTAACCATTGTAGTATTGCTCAAAGTCGATCACATATCATTAAGTGGATGTAAGTGCTCTAAATACATAACAAAATTATTAAACATATTGCAATACATGTGACTATCGATATCGATACACATTCAGCCTTCAAGGACTATCGTTTCATCTGTATATGTCTAACTTCACCAAACTGGTCATCAGCATTGCTGGTACGAGAGGACCCAAACACAGGCATAGTTCTCTAAAAGTTTCTCAGCGTCCGTTATAAAGCCTCGCTGTCAAGCTTTTTCAGTTTATCCATAGGCAGCACCTGATCGCACAGCTATTCTTGTCTGTAGGCAACTTGTCTGTCCTTGCCAACCCAAGCCCTCTTACGAGCTTCCAGCAGAGGACTAATGGGGCCTGGCTTAACACAAATGTCCTCCAATCTGTCGATTCAAAAAGAACATAGAAACAGCACAGAGGTGTCAGACCAGTGGCTTTGCTTGTCCCCACAAGGACCAAAGACCGTTCCCTCACAAAAACACTGGGAAAGCGCGTGTCAGTGCCTCATCTCTGCTTCATACGTTCCATTTCCCTAACCCCTCCCCCGGCCGTTCAAGTGGCAGTGCCGAAGGTAAAGGCTACTGCAAATTTGTAGCACTCCTCTTGTCACATGGTCGCAGATTGTACCTGGTTGCACCAGGCAGATAGTGGTCAGAAAACAAAACGCTGCTGTCTCCAAAAACAGGTGCAGATGCGCAGGCAGTGCTGGAGGAGATGATGCAAGAAATGGAGAGGGCAGCAAAGGTGACGCTGCAAGCTCCTCAGGCCCTTCAGACTCAGGAAGTAGATTCAACTCAGGCTTGGCATTCTGTGTGTCAATCAGTGCTGATGCATTCTGGGAGATGGAGTCATCAACATCGTTGTCGTCCCACTTGTCGTAGGATAGAGGAAGCGGGATCCGCTTAACATGCGTGGCATGGATCCAGTGCTTTCGGCCTTTGACATGTACTGCAGTCTGCATGGCCAGGAAGAACTGGAAAGGGCCCTTCCACCGAGGTTCAAGGCAGTTTCTTCGATCAAAGTTTTTCGTGAGGACCCAGTGCCCTGGCCGCAGACGATGACCCGGCCCTTCGTATTTGGCTGGAAGAGCCTCTTGTGCCTGCTGATGAATCAAACGCAAATTTTGCATCAACTGGTAACAGTAATCAGCTAACAGAGGATATTCTATCTCGCTCAGTTTCCTAGGTCTAGGTACATTCCACACATTCGCTGGCCTCCCCATGACGATTTCGTACAGGGAGAGCCCTGTTCTTGACTGTGGTTGTCCGCATTGAGAGTAAGACTAAGGGCAAGGCATCTGGCCATTTCAAATTGCTTTGGGCACATATGTTTGCTAGTTTATTTTTCAGAATTCCGTTGTAACGTTCCACAATTCCGGCACTCTGAGCATGCCTCGCTGAGTGAAACATTTGTCAATTTGCAGGCCTGTTCATATTTGCAGTATTACTGCTGCAACAAAGTGCGGGCTATTGTCAGACCAAATTACTCTTGGCAACCCAAACCTGTGGAAATACTCTTTCAACATGGATTTGGCCGTAGACATAGATGTACAATCTTTCAGTGGGTAGGCCTCAACCCATTTACTAAAAGCACAAATTACCACCAGTACATATTTGTAGTTCTGGCAACGCTCCATCTCAATGTAGTCGAAGTGTATTACTTCAAATGGCATGGAGGGAGGACCAAAACTACCCTTTGGTGTCGGTGTCCCCTTTCCAGTGTTATGTTGCAGGCAGACCATACAGTTTTGGACAAGACGTACAGCAGCCTTTGGGATGTTCTCATTATACCAGACAGGGTCTAAAAGCTCACAGATCTTTTTCACACATATATGTGTCGGACCATGTGCCATGGTGACTATGGCGGTAACATATGCAATGGTGTAACATCCATCTTTGTTTGACATGATCAACCCAACAACCCTTATTTTCTAGTCCCGTGGGACCCTCTGACCATTGTTTGATTTCTTCGGGAGTAGTCTCTGTCTGAATTTACGTTACGCTACCAATCCCTTCCTCCATTACGCAAGTGTCAGTGACCCATTTTGCTGAATCTAAAATTTACATTTTGGAGTGCACGTCATTTGCAGTTTGTTTGTCAATTCTGTCAGCAAAAGCATTTCCTTTTCCCACATCGTCTGTCACATTTTGGTGTGCGGCGCATTTAATTATTGCTAATTTAGTTGGGAGTGCGAGTGCCGACAACAACTGCACTATCAAAGTGCCATGCTGGATCTTCGTACCATGTGATGTCAAGAAACCTCTCTCAGCCCACAGACGTCCAAAGTTATGAACTACCCCAAATGCGTATTGGCTATCGGTAAATATGTTTACTCTAAGACCTTCAGATATCTCACAGGCTCTACTCAAGGCGATTATTTCTGCATCTTGGGCTGAGTTATGTGGGATATCGTTTACTCTCTACAATAGTAGTCAAGGTGGTGATTGTATAGGCATCAGTGGATGTGCCGTCTGACAATTTGAAACAGGAGCCATCACAAAATAGCTCTCCATCTGGTTCTCCCAAAGGTGTGTCAGTGAGGTCAACCCTTCCTTTAGTATCTTGTTCACTTACAAAAAGGCAATCATGTGATACAATGTCACAGTTTCCTGTCTCCTGTGGAGAAGGTAGCAATTCAGCCGGATTCAAAGCACAACATCTCTTAATTTGGATATGCGGAACTAAGAGAATCAGCTCATACTTCTTAGTCGAGCTGACGTGAGATGTTGTGTCTGCGTTCTATTCAACAGAACGTCTACTGAGTGAGGTACCATGATGGTTAAAGAGTGACCTAGAACCATCCCCTCACTTTGCTTTACTGACGCAGTGGCAGCAGCCGCAGCTCTCAAACAACGCTGCAAAGCACACGCTACAGGATTCAGTGTGGAGGAGAAATAACTGCACTGTCTAGTCTTCTC
The DNA here is from genome assembly GCF_040938575.1 of Ambystoma mexicanum. Classification (NCBI taxonomy): domain Eukaryota; kingdom Metazoa; phylum Chordata; class Amphibia; order Caudata; family Ambystomatidae; genus Ambystoma; species Ambystoma mexicanum. The sequence continues at coordinate 1,104,774,299 of NC_090937.1, forward strand.
CCCATGGTCCTGTGTCAACACAGCCAAACCGCAACCATCCCTTTCATGCACGTACAGGACGAAACATTTTTCATAATTCGGTGTGCCCAAAACTGGAGCTGAACTTAATGCAGCTTTGAGCAAATGGAATGCTGTCTGGCAGTCCATGTTCCATGGTAAGGGCAAAGGAATATCCTTCTTCGTCAATGCCAACATAGGCTTAATCATCAAAGAAAAGTTCGGGATCCACTGTCTACAATATGAGGCAATGCCAATTAAAGCTCTGACCTCTTTCTGAGTATTTGGGACAGACATATCAAATATGCTCCAAATCCGTTCTGGCGTCAAGCGTCTGCCCTCTTTCGACAGGAGGTAACCCAGAAAGGCCACCTCCTAGCGACAATACTGGAATTTCTTAAGTGATGCTTTATGGGCGTGTTCTGCTAAGTGTGTCAATAACAATAGTGCCCTCCTTGCAAGCGACCTCTGAATCTGTGGCTATCAGCAAATGATCAATGTACTGAAACAATGTGCATGTGGAGGGTAGCTCTAACTTGTCCAACTGTTCTTTCAGGGGCCTGCTGAAGATGCTTGGCCTTTCTGTATAGCCTTGTGGTACTCGTGTAAAGGTGAAAGAGCGCCCACCTAATGTGAACACAAATAGGTATCTGCTGTCAGCATGCACTGGAATGCTAAAGAAAGCATTTTTCAAATCTACAACACTAAAGTGCGTAGTGGTAGCTGGCATCATAGTGAGAATTGTAGTGACATCGGGGACAATCGGGAATTGGAGTGCAACAATTTTGTTAATCGCACACAAATCAATAATAAAACGGACTGGAATCGCACTTCCCCCTTTCTTGTATACCGGAAGAATCAGACTATTGCACACACTCCCTGCAATCTCTTCAATTACGCCTCTATGTACCAAATCGGAGACAATGCTTTTCAAAGCCTGTTCACCCTCGACAGATATTTTATACTGTGGTATACACGGCAGGGTAACCCCTGGTTTCAAGGAAATGTGGACAGGTTCAACTTGCAAAATACCAACATCATTATCATTCACGGCCCATAGACATGCTTTGACTGTGCTCAATTTAGTTGGTAATGGCATAGATACAAATTGCGAAACAGGATTTTGGTGTGGTGAAATTGTCAAATATACTCCATCCGGAGAACAATAAATCACAGCATTCAATTTCTTTAATAAGTTCAACCCCAACAACTTCTTGCCACAGTTTTTAGTCAGTAGAAATGGACACTGCTCAGAGAAGGGACCTAATGTAATGGGCACAGGCTTCGTAACCGGGCAAATAACTGGCGTACCTGAGAACCCTACAGAAACATTGCTTTGCCCTGACAGTGGTATATCTGGAACCTGCTGATGGTCCATTGAGCATTTCTGTGCACCAGCATCTACTAAAAATACATGCTCCCTATTCCCAATCCTCATCTCTACGTAGGGCCCTTTTTGGTCAATGGGAATGGGCACTGGTTCCAGACCCTGTTTTGGGCTGTCCTATGGGAAAAGTACATCATCAGATGTAAAGTCTTCAGTGTAATATGCATTGGAGGGGTTATCAAATATGTTCCTGCCATCTGTATTTTGTTGTTGGTTCCCTTGGCCTTGTTGGAGTTGTGTCTGTAGCTGTGATTGTGAATTATTCGCATAATTATTCTTCCCATGGCCCCCTAGACCTTGACGTCCCCTCGATCATCTAAATAGGGTACCATTCGATCTCTGCTGGAGAAGTGCGCATTGTGCGTGTCAATGGCCTTCTTGTCTACAGTATGCACATTGGTTAATGGATGAGGGACCCAATTGGGTCTGGCCCTGTGGTGCGTATTGTCCTCTAAACTGTGCGTTACCACCTCTAGCTCTCCTTGCCACTTGCTGAAGCAAAACCCTTGTTTTCAATTCACCTTTCTTTTTCTCCACCGTGTCCTTCTCTGCCTCCACTCTATTCTCATAATACTGAGCCATGTGTAGAACCTCAGATTGCGACTTTGCTTGCCATGCGCTCTCAGACGTCATAATCAGTGTCTGTATTACGGGCAACAAGCCTTGCCAAACTTGTCGACAGACAATCTTTTACCTGGTTCCGTTCTCAGATCTTGTCCACTAAAATCTGAAAACACTTCCTCAAACCTATTAAAATATTCTGTAGCACCTTCCGACTTGTTTTACATGCGAGCAGTGAGTTTGTCCCAAACAATCCTTTTCTCTTGGACAATCGTTTTCAATTTAGTGGCAATTTTCATAGGCAATAATAAGATAATCTGCGGGGGTCGATCACCAGCCTTCCTATCTCTGTCTGCCAGTGTCATGTTAGTCCATATGTCGCCTAATCCTGGCCCGTCATCCACAGACCTAATCTGTTTCCATATGTCAGCAGGCAGAATCACAGGAAATAACAAATCAATATCCCCCAATGTAAACAACGATGAATGTAGGACAAATCCAATTTCCTTATAGAATCCGATTGTTTAAGCGTATTTACTTCTTGGCAGGAAACTGGGACATGGACAAACTGGGAAATGTAATGTGCTTCAATCGTGCGTGCAGCACCTCCATCAACGGCTGGGACCACTACCTTGGGAACAAATGTTGGCGGAACCTCTCTCATAGGTAACTCCATAGTGGGTGGGTCAATCATAGGAAGGTCCAAACGTCTATTCAACAATAGGGACAGATCAATGCAGTCAATGGAGTTGCTGGTGAAAAAGCTCTTTTATAAATCAGCATTAAATCAGCCGGGCAACATGCGTTACGTTTCATACAATCGTCCTGCAAATACTCGACCATCACCTGCAACACTTTCCTTTGCATTGCAGCTGTGTATTAACAAAATGTATCATGAATTTCAATCGGGGGAATAGTGGCACCTGAAATCCACCTAAGGGCATCTGTCACACAAATACGCATCTCTTCACTAACCGGTTTTGAAGGAGGGAAATACCGCTTATGAACATACAATGTTTGTGTCTTATGCTTGTCTACAAGTGATTTGTGTAAACTATCAAGTTCTCTCTTGAACAAAAATATTCTACTCAAATAATCTTGCATCTTCGCACTATTACTACAAGTATGGGCAAGGACCACCTGATGACGCAAATCTTGCGGCGCAACTTAATCCGTTAAATCTCCCCATATCTCAACCAAATACGCAGCCATTCTTTCAATCAGTACCTTTTGGTCATTGAAATCCTCATGATCGGACAAAGCAGATGAAGTGGCACCTTCATCGCCCCCTTTAACATATGTCTCAGCCCACTGTTGTAGTCTCATCCTTCTTTCTTTGCTAACTGTACTTCGGTTTCTTTGTAATTATTATAGGCCTCCGACAGTGAAGCAGAACCACTCAGGCGAGAGTCAACATGCAAATCCGCCTCGCTAGGTGGCGGGGAAATGACGCCGGCGGTGCAGATATGAGAGAGGGAGTATCAATCGCAACAGCTGGCACAGGTGCCAATACAGGAGGGGGTGCAAGCAGAGGAGCAGCCGGAGGCGTTACACAGGGAGGTGTTGCAATGCAATCATCAATTCGGTCAGACCTTCGCTCATTCAATATCTTGTTTATCAATTTGTCTGAAACATGCATATCCTGAGAGGGATATATCTTCTGTATCTCTAACTGGAATGCCCTGTCTAAACCCCTGATTTTATCTTCTTGTCTTTGTTTGTCATGCTCTTATGCTTTCTCAGCGTTAGTCTTGTGTTTGCTTGCATGCTTTTCTCTACTTCGCAGGCGCTGTGTCGCTTCCTTCCTCCAGTCCCTAATAGTGTCAAATGCAGCGGGCCTAGCCTTCTTGCATAACAATACAGTTTCTAAGTATGCTATGTGGGCTAGCACGAAACTGCCGTAATCCGGCCATTGAAGTTCGGGTGCATCCCTAGTTTGTCTGTGCCAAATTGCATTAAAAACTATTGCTCCTAGTCCATATTTTAAGTACATTTCAAATGCCGGCGACCCCTCGGGTGGCGCCGGTCGGCCATATTCCAAAGATTGACTTCATCAATGCAAAAATCTGACAAAGCAGGATGTCAATTTCCCAGTCATAGTTACAACCCATACTCTCTTTACCTGGGTGTTTGCTCTTGCAAGGCAACCCTCAACAACAAATATCAGAGATATCAGAACACGACTCACCTGATTTCAAAAATCGTCTTGAAAGACGCAGTCGTCATGCCTGGTGTGTCCTACCGGCCTGAGAAGGGCTGTGCGCAGCGGAGGAATCACTTCTTACTTTGCATAGGGGCACCCCTAAGGCACACGCCGATCTCGGTCCGGTCACCTCCTCCTCGCTTGTCTCCACGATGGGGCATCAGTTTGAGGGTCCCTATTCGGGCGCCATTTTGAAGGATCAAAGACCGGAATTAAGGCATCCAACCATATACTAATGACACGCCAGTCACGAGGATTCAAAGTCAAATATATATGTTCAGTAACAGGATTTGATCAAATGGATCTCAGCGCCCCACGATGTGAAAGGCGTACACCGTGAGGTGAGAGACAGCGAGCACTAGTACAACACACACATATATAGCAAACTTCACAGCATTAGAAGGTATTGCTCAGCCCCCTTTGTTCAGACAACATCGGGCTAAGGTTCAAGGGGTTACTGCATAATTCATTACAAAAGGACATCATACATTCTTGCATCCAGTGCCAAGACAATTTACTCTCTGAGAACCGGGTGCATCTGGTCGGAGAAATATATTCACAATTCAATATATATACAATACATGTGGCAGCTTGGCATTCCAAGCTATGTAAGCAATGTAATGCGATGAGCAGAGAGCAGAACAAAAACTCAAAATGGCCTCCTTCCACAAAATGGCTTCCCAAGCAATGGTTTCAGGTTCACATGTTGCAACATTGTTTCATGATGCGAAAGTGATACGAGAGCACTTAAGCCAATACACTCTCTCCTTTCATCTGGCGTCATTTGGCAGGGTCTCATGCCCGGTTGGGTGTGACTGTTGGCTACCGTGTGCTGGCGCCACTTCGCTGTCTCATCTGCCTCACCTAAGGTGTAATCCTGCTTTCTTCCACTGTCAACCACCTCCGAAGTGGTGTATGCTCTGTTGCCACTGCCTGCGGTCTGGCTTCCATGCATCCACCTCAGATGCAACATCCTCACCCTCGCTCTTTATGGCCTGGTTGAAATCTTCACTGGCGGCCCTGTGCGCAGACCCGCACTGAGGAAAACAGTGTGCTGCTCCACTGTTACATCTGGTGGTAGGGGGTCTGCCCATCTGTCGTACCTCAATCTATTTAAGGACACAGACATGTGAGTTTAGGAACAATCTGTCTTTATTCCTTGATCTCTGTACATCAACTTCCCTCCGTCACGTCAATTCCCTTTCCTCTCCGCTCCCAGGTCCCTACCAAACACTGTACTGCATGTCCCAATGCCACAGTCTGTACCCCTAAAATCAAAAGGAAATAAACTAAATCAGAATACCATCGATATGATATGTTATGATATGATATGATATGGCATTTATAACACGCCTACACAAAAGTGTTTCAAGGCGCGACAAGGAAAGGGAGGGGGAACAGAGGGAAGACAGACAACAATCTTACTAGGCCAGGTGACTTTGACATTGTGCAAGTGCAGGGAGGGGGGAAGGGAAAAGTGCGGGGGGGAGTGGGATGGTGCAGTGCAGTACATAAGATAACAGTAAAATAAATAAAGACAATAAATAAAAAGTGCAACCAGCTGGTGGCAAGTGTAGAACCTCAGATTGCGACTTTGCTTGCCATGCGCTCTCAGACGTCATAATCAGTGTCTGTATTACGGGCAACAAGCCTTGCCAAACTTGTCGACAGACAATCTTTTACCTGGTTCCGTTCTCAGATCTTGTCCACTAAAATCTGAAAACACTTCCTCAAACCTATTAAAATATTCTGTAGCACCTTCCGACTTGTTTTACATGCGAGCAGTGAGTTTGTCCCAAACAATCCTTTTCTCTGGGACAATCATTTTCAATTTAGTGGCAGTTTTCATAGGCAATAATAAAATAATCTGCGGGGGTCGCTCACCAGCCTTCCTATCTCTGTCTGCCAGTGTCATGTTAGTCCATATGTCGCCTAATCCTGGCCCGTCATCCACAGACCTAATCTGTTTCCATATGTCAGCAGGCAGAATCACAGGAAATAACAAATCAATATCCCCCAATGTAAACAACGATGAATGTAGGACAAATCCAATTTCCTTATAGAATCCGATTTTTTAAGCGTATTTACTTCTTGGCAGGAAACTGGGACATGGACAAACTGGGAAATGTAATGTGCTTCAATCGTGCGTGCAGCACCTCCATCAACGGCTGGGACCACTACCTTGGGAACAAATGTTGGCGGAACCTCTCTCATAGGTAACTCCATAGTGGGTGGGTCAATCATGGGAAGGTCCAAACGTCTATTCAACAATGGGGACAGATGAATGCAGTCAATGGAGTTGCTGGTGAAAAAGCTCTTTTATAAATCAGCATTAAATCAGCCGGGCAACATGCGTTACGTTTCATACAATCGTCCTGCAAATACTCGACCATCACCTGCAACACTTTCCTTTGCATTGCAGCTGTGTATTAACAAAATGTATCATGAATTTCAATCGGGGGAATAGTGGCACCTGAAATCCACCTAAGGGCATCTGTCACACAAATACGCATCTCTTCACTAACCGGTTTTGAAGGAGGAAAATACCGCTTATGAACATACAATGTTTGTTTCTTATGCTTGTCTACAAGTGATTTGTGTAAACTATCAAGTTCTTTCTTGAACAAAAATATTCTACTCAAATAATCTTGCATCTTCGCACTATTACTACAAGTATGGGCAAGGACCACCTGATGACGCAAATCTTGCGGCGCAACTTAATCCGTTAAATCTCCCCATATCTCAACCAAATACGCAGCCATTCTTTCAATCAGTACCTTTTGGTCATTGAAATCCTCATGATCGGACAAAGCAGATGAAGTGGCACCTTCATCGCCCCCTTTAACATATGTCTCAGCCCACTGGTGTAGTCCCATACTTCTTTCTTTGCTAACTGTACTTCAGTTTCTTTGTAATTATTATAGGCCTCCGACAGTGAAGCAGAACCACTCAGGCGAGAGTCAACATGCAAATCCGCCTCGCTAGGTGGCGGGTAAATGACGCCGGCGGTGCAGATATGAGAGAGGGAGTATCAATCGCAACAGCTGGCACAGGTGCCAATACAGGAGGGGGTGCAAGCAGAGGAGCAGCCGGAGGCGTTACACAGGGAGGTGTTGCAATGCAATCATCAATTGGGTCAGACCTTCGCTCATTCAATATCTTGTTTATCAATTCGTCTGAAACATGCATATCCTGAGAGGGATATATCTTCTGTATCTCTAACTGGAATGCCCTGTCTAAACCCCTGATTTTATCTTCTTGTCTTTGTTTGTCATGCTCTAATACTTTCTCAGCGTTAGTCTTGTGTTTGCTTGCATGCTTTTCTCTACTTCACAGGCGCTGTGTCGCTTCCTTCCTCCAGTCCCTAATAGTGTCAAATGCAGCGGGCCTAGCCTTCTTGCATAACAATACAGTTTCTAAGTATGCTATGCGTGCTAGCTCGAAACTGCCGTAATCCGGCCATTGAAGTTCGGGTGCATCCCTAGTTTGTCTGTGCCAAATTGCATTAAAAATTATTGCTCCTAGTCCATATTTTAAGTACATTTCAAATGCCGGCGACCCTTCGGGTGGCGCCGGTTGGCCATATTCCAAAGATTGACTTCATCAATGCAAAAATCTGACAAAGCAGGATGTCAATTTCCCAGTCATAGTTACAACCCATACTCTCTTTACCTGGGTGTTTGCTCTTGCAAGGCAACCCTCAACAACAAATATCAGAGATATCAGGACACGACTCACCTGATTTCAAAAATCGTCTTGAAAGACGCAATCGTCATGCCTGGTGTGTCCTACCGGCCTGAGAAGGGCTGTGCGCAGCGGAGGAATCACTTCTTACTTTGCATAGGGGCACCCCTAAGGCACACGCCGATCTCGGTCCGGTCACCTCCTCCTCGCTTGTCTCCGCGATGGGGCATCAGTTTGAGGGTCCCTATTCGGGCGCCATTTTGAAGGATCAAAGACCGGAATTAAGGCATCCAACCATATACTAATGACACGCCAGTCACGAGGATTCAAAGTCAAATATATATGTTCAGTAACAGGATTTGATCAAATGGATCTCAGCGCCCCACGATGTGAAAGGCGTACACCGTGAGGTGAGAGAGAGCGAGCACTAGTACAACACACACATATATAGCAAACTTCACAGCATTAGAAGGTATTGCTCAGCCCCCTTTGTTCAGACAACATCGGGCTAAGGTTCAAGGGGTTACTGCATAATTCATTACAAAAGGACATCATACATTCATGCATCCAGTGCCAAGACAATTTACTATCTGAGAACCGGGTGAATCTGGTCGGAGAAATATATTCACAATTCAATATATATACAATTCATGTGGCAGCTTGGCATTCCAAGCTATGTAAGCAATGTAATGCGATGAGCAGAGAGCAGAACAAAAACTCAAAATGGCCTCCTTCCACAAAATGGCTTCCCAAGCAATGGTTTCAGGTTCACATGTTGCAACATTGTTTCATGATGCGAAAGTGATACGAGAGCACTTAATCCAATACACTCTCTCCTTTCATCTGGCGTCATTTGGCAGGGTCTCATGCCCGGTTGGGTGTGACTGTTGGCTACCGTGTGCTGGCGCCACTTCTCTGTCTCATCTGCCTCACCTGAGGTGTAATCCTGCTTTCTCCCACTGTCATCCACCTCCGAAGTGGTGTATGCTCTGTTGCCACTGCCTGCGGTCTGGCTTCCATGCATCCACCTCAGTTGCAACATCCTCACCCTCGCTCTTTATGGCCTGGTTGAAATCTTCACTGGCGGCCCTGTGCGCAGACCCGCACTGAGGAAAACAGTGTGCTGCTCCACTGTTACATCTGGTGGTAGGGGGTCTGCCCATCTGTCGTACCTCAATCTATTTAAGGACACAGACATGTGAGTTTAGGAACAATCTGTCTTTATTCCTTGATCTCCGTACATCAACTTCCCTCCGTCACGTCAATTCCCTTTCCTCTCCGCTCCCAGGTCCCTACCAAACACTGTACTGCATATCCCAATGCCACAGTCTGTACCCCTAAAATCAAAAGGAAATAAACTAAATCAGAATACCATTGATATGATATGTTATGTTATGATATGATATGGCATTTATAACACGCCTACACAAAAGTGTTTCAAGGCGCGACAAGGCAAGGGAGGGGGAACAGAGGGAAGACAGACAACAATCTTACTAGGCCAGGTGACTTTGACATTGTGCAAGTGCAGGGAGGGGGGAAGGGAAAAGTGCGGGGGGGAGTGGGATGGTGCAGTGCAGTACATAAGATAACAGTAAAATAAATAAAGACAATAAATAAAAAGTGCAACCAGCTGGTGGCAAGTGCAAGGGTAAGTGCAGACATCAGGTGTCAAGTGCTGGTAGGGGGCTGTAGGGATACAGAAACAGACCCCGAGTGCAAGTGTTGCCAGGGGGTGGGAGGGGATCTGGGCTCGAGATCAGATGGTAGCCAGGTAACCAGCGCGGTTGCAGTTTCGGCCAGGAGATCAGCAGGGGAGAGGAGGAGAGAAAGCAGAAGTAAAGAGGAAGGTTTTGAGGTGCTTCCCAAACCAGAGATGGTTCTCCTCAAGTTTCAGAGAGGCAGGGAGTTTGTTCCAGAGGGAGGCCCCAGCAGAATAAAGAGATCTACCACCAACTCGTTGCTTGGAGAAGCAACTGACCCTGAGGGAGTTGGAGGTGGATGAGCGAATAGCTCGAGAACTAAGATATAGAAAAAGAGAGTTGAAGGTATTGAGGCCCCAGGCCCCAGAAAGCTTTGTGGACAATGCAGAGGGTTTTGAACTTAATGCAGAGATTTCAGTCCTGGAGAGATACGATCCCTGGGCATGAGGCCAAGGACAAGTCTTGCAGTTTTGGATGTGTTGTAGAGGGCGGAGAGTAAAGGCGGTAAAGGCGGCAGATTTAGAAAGAGGCTGTTGCAGTGGTCTAGCCTAGAGAGAACCAGAGCTCTGTAGACAGTGAGCCTCTGGTGGAAGGAAAGGAAAGGAAGAATACCTATGAGGAGGTGCAGCTGATAGTGTGACTAGTGTGTGACTTCTTAGAGACGTCAGAGATGTGAGGAGAGAAGGAAAGTGTGGAGTCGAAGATGACCCTGAGGTTTTTAGCCTCACAGGTGGGAGCAGGAAGAGGGCCAAAAGAGGCCGGCCAGAGAGTGACAGGAAAGGAGGGAGCAGGTGTGCCGATGAGGGGAAAGTCCTCATCCATGGAAAGCAAACAACTAATACTGTGGAAGAATTACTGAAATGCAGGGAAGCTTAACTAAGACAAAATAAACATGCAGGTTCTGAACATGCCGCTTTGGTGAAGAAAAATGGCCGGCTTTTATATGGACTTGTATGCACTTAGTAAAGGTAAAACAGCATAAAGGAACGTGAACAGATGTTTACAAAGCACATTATAGCCAAGTTAGAAGAGCACCGCTGAAATTACATAGGTAAAAAAAATACAGGAAAGTAGACCAATGGTCCATCGGTTTCATAACAGTATTTCAGAGTAAATGAGAGAGCCACATACAAGGCAACAATAACTCAATGCTGCTCGTAGGTGAGTCTCGTGGTCTAGATGAGCAATGTCATTCCAAGCAGGCTGATCAGAAATGATGGAGATGATACACATTTACCAACTATGATGTTCCTATAATGTAAAAATAAATCTCACATTATACCAAAAAATGTACTTTCAGTGCGATGCCAATTGCCTCCAAAAGCATTCTAAGTAAACTAAAAACACAAACTGGCCACACAGTGTATCAAACTAAAACGCTCATAAGTGCAGTGCAAGCAATTCCTTTAACATGAACCTATTTATGAAACATTGTAACAGAGCATGAATAGATGTTTACAAAGCACATCATACCCAAGATGGAAAAGCGCCGCTGAAATACCATAAGTAAAATACAGGAATATAGACCAATGGTCTATCGGTTTCATACCCAGATTTCTAAGTAAATGCTCGATCCAAGGTAAAGAACAACAGTAGCTCAGTGATGCTAGCGAGTAGGCCTCGTGGTGCCTACTTAGATGAACAATGCCAGTAACACTAAACTAATCCAGAAGTAATGGGGATAATACACATTTAAAAACTAAGATGTTCTTAATTGTGGAGCATATCCCTCCTCATAACAAACAATGCACATTCAGTGTGATGAATATTGCTTCCAAATGTATTATGAGTAAATAAAAAAAGGTTTCATAATGAATCAAAAGCCTATTTAAAAAGGTGAATGAATGACCCATTAGCACCCTGATGGGGGATGGGGGATCCAGTCAATCAGGTGACTAGGAACGCAGGCTGAAACCGGAGATCTCAGCCACATTCCAAACTGCCTGTCGGCCTGTTCCCACAGCCACCATCTTCTCCCCACCCTCAGTCCCCCTTTTTCTTTTTAGATTCCCATCCCCCCACTTACCTCATTTTGGCGGCGGCGAGTGACGCTGGTGCTCCTTTGTCTCTGCTCCTGACGGTCGCCATGGAAAGGGAAGAGGAGCTCCGTACGGCCATCTTTGATGGAGGCCATCTTTGAACAGTCTTCTCATTCCATGAATGGGGCGCCTCGAAACGAAAATACTTTCAATTAGCCCAGTCCACAGGACGGGTACTAACAGCATTAAGAACCTGTTCCAAGGGCTGGAAAGGGTTGTAACGTCCTGTAGCCCTTGTTATAGGCCCTTGCTTCTCTCCGGCCTATAACTCTGCTGTCAGGCCATTACCACCCATTCCAGCCCTTGGAACGGGGGCTTAACACCACATTCAGGTTGCATAGATCTAAGGATGAATTTTAGATCAAGTGATGCTGTGACATGCAGGTACAATGGTACATAGAATGCTCTAATGGAATAGCGACTAACATGTTGTGAGAGTCAAAATAGAGTAATTGAAACAATGATTATATCTTTACTGTGCCACTGATGCCTTGCCTGTACTATGTCACATTCTAGAAGCTTTTGTATTGTAATCACAAAATATTAAGTGGTTAGAATAAAAGATGTTCTTATGATGACCGTCCAAATGGTTATAGATGGAAGAGTAATCCATTTAAAAAATAGCATGCATAAAGGAAAAAATTCTTCTCAGCAAGGACGCAGTTGACTTGTTTAGGATAGGTCATTGAGTACTGTTATTTCAATATTCACAGAAAGGGAGAATTCCAAACCAGAAGTGTATTTCATAGGAATGGCATCAGATTTAACTCTTCTTTCATTCCAGATGGATCCAAATCAGCTAAGGACTGAATCTAAAACAGCTCGGGCAACAACAATTACCTCCTCTGTGTGGTGGTTTGACCAGTTCTAGAACTACAAAGCGTAGTTACACAACAGAATGCTTGTGTGCCTGAAAATGATGAGAAACAGGTGACTTTTGATTATTCGTTCGGATGTTTGACTTATGTTCTACAATAATTTCCTTTATTTTTCTTGTGGTTTGGTCAACATCGAATTTGCCACATGGGCAGATCAACCCATACATTTATAATTGCAGGTAGCATAATGTTTGAACATAATCTTCAGGCCTATTCCCGGATGTCTAATATGGTCACCCTTAGACACGTTATTATATTGACTATAACTGAGACAAAGAAAGGTGCCATATTTAGGGTTCTGTATGAATCGTGTTTTAATCCCTGGTTGCCTTCCTGCTTTTACAAAGGTGTCCCTAAGGTTTCTACCCTGCTTGTAAGCAAGCATGGGTGGTTTGGAAAATAAACTTTAAAACTGTTGGTACGATTGGACGAGTTTCCAATTCTTTTTTAGCAACCGAGATATCTGAAAGCTCTGAGACAAATATTTCATTTGATAAGTGTATTTATTTATTTATTTTGGCATTTATATAGCACACTAAACCCAAAGGTATCAAAACGCTTGTGCAAGTTACAGACATTTTAGAAATGTGCAAATTAGAATTTACAGTAGTTACACATATTTGTTACATTAAGATATAGAACGATGCTCGTAGTGTGGCAGGTACTAGGTAATACTTAGCAGAGGTGATTAGCATTGAGCTTGTTTTGATATTGCCTCTGGGTTGCAAGTCCTGCGCAAAGAGCCAAGTTTGTAGGTGTTTGCAGAAAGCCCAGTATGAATGCTCTGACCTCAATGATAGTGGGAGGGCATTGCATTTCTTTTCCGCGATGACCGTGAAACTGAGCCCTCATTGCAGTTTAATTCTTGGGACGTTGAGAAAATGTATGTAGCTGAATCGGGTAGGTCTGGTTGATTGTACAAGTATCTCAGTGCAGTATTGGAGATACATTTATGCGCGATGGCAAGCATTTTGAATACTATGCGCTCACAGAAAGGGAGCCAATGTGCCTTTTTTTCTGGCTGAGTAGATATGGTCTTTTTTCTGTATGTTCGGGACAGCTTGCAACACATTATTCTGTATGGTCTGCAACTTGTTAATTTTGCTTGCACTGGTGCCAGCAAATAATGAGTTGCAATAATCAAGTCTAGACCTGATAAGTGCTCTGGCGATGGTAATGCAGCTATCGGGGGAAAGGAAAGGCCTGCAGGCATTGATTAATTTTGTGGTGTGAGTCGCAGAAGAGGTGATTGCATTTACTTGCTTCTAGAAGAACAAATTTGAGTCATGGTATACCCCGAGGGTTTTGACTTGCTGTGAGACAGGGATGGAGAGACCATCAATGATGAAGGATTTGTAGGCTCTGTCAAGTTTATTCAGCAGGGATTGTGTGCCAACCAGAAGCAGCTCTGTCTTATTGTCATTAAGGCACAGGGATTGAAGGGACATTCAGAACTGGATTGTTTGGCAGACGTTTCCCAGTTACTTGGAGTCGCAACTCTAGTCACCTGAGATGGGTAGGAGGATCTGGGTATCGTCCACATAGTTTGTGTAGGAGATACCCTGAGTATCAAGAAGATTGAAGAGCGGTTTTGTGAAGATATTATACAATGTAGGCAAGACACAAGAGCCCTGCAGTATGCCACAGGTAACTGGGTCAGGAGGGGCCGAGGCTAGTGGGGAAAACACTCTCATAGTTCTGTTACAGAGAAAGGATGAAATCCAGGCTATTGCTTCCGTAGAAAAGTGGGCTGCTGAGGACAAGTATTGGTAAAGGATTTTGTGCTCAACCAAATCGAAGGCAGCTGAGAGGTCAAGCAAAAGGAGGAGAGCAAGCTTACCAGCGTCTTTGAATTCCTCCATTTGATTCTTTAAGTCAAGAAGCACAGATTCAGTGCCATGACCAGGCCGAAATCCTGTATGACCAAGACCCTAGAGGTTGTTGGTCTCCAAGTAGGTTTGGATCTGAAGATGCGATGCTCTGTCCAGGATTTCGAGGAGGAATGGTACAGTAGTAATAAGGCAGTGGTTAGTTGGAGTACTAGGGTCTAGTTTATTTTTTTAACAAGGGTAGAACCCAAGCATCTTTCAAATTGGCTGGAACTGAGCTGGAGGCAAATGAGGAGTTAATGAGCGAAGAGATGAATGGTGCAAATGCTTCTGCACAGTCTTTAATTACAGTGGCAGTGTTGATGTTCCGTTGGCATCTAAGGGTGTAAGGGCTTTGATAATTTTGATTATCTTGTTTCTGAGACAGGCTTGAAGTTGAAAGGGGGATGTTGTGTTGGGGGGATGGATGTTTTAGATCAGGTAAAGTCAATGAGCATTACTTTAGTCAGACCTTCTTTTGGAGGGACGATATTTTGTCGAATAATGTATTTTGTATATTAGTGCATCAGATGGAGTCTTTAGTGCAATTGTCGGTAGGGGGAACCCGAGACTCTAGTTCTCGTAGTATTGCAAAGAGTTTGTGAGTGGAGGAGTTGGCTTTGTTGATTTGGTCATTGTAGGTTGAACGTTTGGCTTGGAGTATGGCCTGCTTATAGTCTTTGGAGAGGAAGGTGAAGTGTAACTTATTGGAGTCTTTAGGGTCATTTCTCCATAAGGTTTCTGCTGCATGTTTATTTAAGCTGACTACTTTGAGGTCTGGGGTGAACCCTGTGTTGAAGTGGGCGATTGGTTTGGCCTTACATTTTCCCAGTGGAGGTAATGTGTCAATGGCACATAGTAAGGAGTGATTGTATGTACCCATCATCTTGAATGGGTCGCTAGAGGTGTTTTGGGAGTCAGCAAGTGCCTTCAACAAGGGTTTTTAAATGGAGGGCAAATCCTCCCTTTGTTTATTTTGGGGTGAGCAGATAATTTCTGCTGAAAGATTCCGTTCTTGTCAGAGCTACTGCTAAGGTTTGATCAGGATAACCTCTCTGTTTGAAACGTTCTTGCTAATTCAACAATTCCTGCTGATATTTTTCTGGATCCAAAACAATTCTAATAATATTAAACCTCAAAAACAGGCTAAATGGCAAGTTGTTTTTAGGTGCTTGGGATGGAAGCTCAAATAGTTAAGGACATTGTTCACATCAGTTTTCTTTTGGAATATTGTCATAATCAAGAGTTCGTACTGGTTTCCAATGTGAATATAATCTTCGGAATACAATAATTTTGTAATACCACAAACTCAGAAAATCCAGCTAGTGAACCACACCAGCTGCCAAAGACATCATCAATGAATCTTTTCCAGTATACCAATATATTTATTTATTTTTGCTTTTATTTCAGCGCACAAAGCCCAGAGGCATCTAGGCGCTAGTTACAGAAAGTGCATAGTAAAAGAGAATTGTAAGTGGACGCATAATGGTTACAGAGGCAGTGAGTATGTACAAACTAGCAACACCACCCTCATGGTGTGAGGGACTACATCAAGTGTACAGGTACAAGTGGGTAGGATGCAATAAAGTAAAGATGCACATATTAGCAAAGCCTCACCCCATGGTGCGCTTGGCTACATCAAATGTACAGGTATAATTGGACGAGTTAGGAATGGTGAGTAGCTGAGGGCTGTGGAGTGAAGACAGGTACAATTGGCCTATGTTGCAGTCCAGTAGCAGTGCAGGATATTAGGGCCGTATGAAGCAATTGCATGTAAATCAGATACAGTGGTATCAGCAAAGTAGTAGCTTGCTTATGCAGCTAATCCAATTACTGGGCCTAGCACTTGTGGTGAGCGAAACAGAAATTGGTAAATACAGTCAAACTAGGGATAGCATCCCTCCGGCGCTCTGATGCGAGCAGTGGAGTTTCGAAACATGCCATTAGGAACGTGCATGAACAAGAAGGGCCAGTCAAGTGAACGACGAGCAACAGCACATAGAGGGCATTGGCGTGGGCACAGCAGTGGCCAGCAAAATTTTACTTCCATAGCAGGGTCAATATTTAAGTTTCCAAGAGCATTAGAAATAGTACAACATTGTGAAATGCACAGGTGGAAAGCGTGCCAAAGTGAGTGGCCCAGGGAAGCATGTGTATAATTTCGTAGACCAGATGTTGTGATTTAGAATATGTTGCTCCTCCAAATAGTACATGAATATTATGGCATAGACCGGAGCAATGGCTGAACCCATGGTGGTACCAGAAATGTGTAAATAGAACATTGTGTACACTAGAGTGAAATGTACTCTTAGGTTTCATCTCTAGCGAGTCATACACTAGAGAACGTTCTTCAGTTGGAGGCTGAGAGTTGAAGAAAACCTTCAACTTTATTTTGCGCATCAGTATAATGAGATTAATGCTATGGGACTGCCCTAAGGCGGCGCACTATTGGAACAGGGTCCTGACGCATGTCCGAGCAATAACAGGCCTGAACATCCCGTGGGACCCTGGAATAATTTTGCTGGGTGACCCGGGGGAGGCGGATGTGCCGATGTCAGGAAACGCTGCTCGCCTTTGCACTCATCTATTATTGGCAGCCAAAATTGCCCTCGCTCGTCTCTGGAAGCACCACGAGGGCCCCTCTATCCCGCTATGGTGGGCCAAGTGTTGGGACATTATTACTGCGGAAAAAATCACTGCAATTCGCCTGGGCAACCTCAATCCCTTCCAGAACACTTGGGCCCCATTCATGGACTATGCATACCGTTACCCGGCCCTTACACTAAAGCCGCCTAGCGTCCGCTGGCTGAACTGAACTTCGCATGGACGCGGACGAGTCCAGTATTAAGACATTTCCCCCTCTTGACATTTTCCTGCCCAAACACTGCTATGAATGAGTTGCATACTAAATTCCCTCTCCTATTATTTATTCCTTCCACTGTAATGAACTATTTCACCACAATCATGCGCTAACTCCGATGTCTACTGTTTAATTTGTTTCTTTCCTGTTGTCACTGATCAATACTTGAATAAAATGTTATTTTGAAAAAAAAAAAGAGATTAATGTGCTCCTTAAAGAGAGATATTTTGCAAGTTGAGATGAATGAAAGACCTAAGTTCAATATGTTTAGTTCTTGGTCAGATATATATCTACTCGATACGTCCATCAAAACATGTTGCCTTCCTTCTTAGTCTTAGGTATTTTGTTGCCTCGTTGGGTCCTCTTTCTTTGAAAAAAAGATCCTCTGGGCCTTGTAGCTTTGGGTAATGGTGCCACAATTATAGATGATGAACACTATTTAAAATGGAACACAGATTTACTAGAACTTTTCTACTGCACCGTCAAACTCGTAATGAGGCCAATTGTCTGGTGGTAAAATAATTGCATCTCAAATTAGAACAGTAATAAATTGACTATTTCAAATAGAACATGTTAATATGCAGCAAAGCCAGCAATTAACAGTAATCTAGGTGAGGGGCAAAGCTAGTCCTCGCGAATTTGCACTGACTTTTCACTTAATTTGAGGTTAAATTGGTATTTGCAAGGAATGTAAATGGTAAATGGGGCATTTTTAAGCACACAAAACCATTAACACTGGTCAAAACATAGGATTTTAATAATATTTTACTGGGGCTTTGGAGATATTCCCCAAGGTATACCTGGGAAAGGTAGCACATTGGCCCAGAAATATTGGTCACAAATTGGAGGATTCAAAGAGCACTGTACAAAGTGGTTTTGGAATTCTACCTTTCATATTTGGAGTAATGTATTGGCATTTCAATTAGAAATTAACAGTAAGTTCATTTGATTATGTTATGTTATGTTATTTTGCATTTATATAGCGCCTTATGTACCATTGGTATGATCTCAAGGCGCTGGTAGGTTGAACGCCCTCGGGAATTGAAGTTCAAGTCAGTAGATAGAGAGAGAGTGTCATAAGATGCGTGTGAGCACCGGATATGTGTGCATCAGGTGTTGCATTTGTGTGATAGCTGCTTCTTAGCGGGAGGTGTGGTGGTTGGGAGATCAGGAGTATGTGTTCGTTCTGGCAGGTTGTTATCCGGACCGATTCTGGCTGTGTTAGGCCTGAGGAGAACGCCTAGGCTGGAGGGTGTGTAACCAGCTGTGTTTAGTTAGGATGATGGGGAGTATGAGGCAAGTGATGGTATGAGAACAGCTATACCGAATGGTGTCATAGTATCGATGTATTCTAGTTGAGTGGTGGTGTTAAGAAGAGAGTAAGCAGGAAGATGTGATATGGTTGTTTACCTAAGGTGCTTAAGATCGAGCACACTCCAATAGTTCCATGCACTCCAACCGTTTCATGCACTCCAAACCGTTCCATGCACTCCAACCCATTTCATGTACTCCAAACCGCTCCATGCACTCCGTTTATGCACTCCAACCATTTTATGCATTCCAACCATTTTATGCACTCCAACCATTCTATGCACTCCAACCATTCTATGCACTTCAACCATTCTATGCACTCCAACCATTTTATGTACTTCGGTCGTTTTATGCACTTCAGATTGCTCCATGCTTTCAAATCATTTGTGCAAGTGTCCATTCAGTGCCCTCTATTTTTTCTGTGCATTCCATCTGATGTATGTACTCGCTCAGTTCTATGCACACTATCAGTTCGATCAGTTCTATGTATTCTTTCTAATCAATGCACTTCGTCCGATCTATACATGTTATCCCTTAATTATCCGGTCTGCTCATTTCCACGTTATCCATTCCCTATGCATCATCCACCCACATCCTTGACCCGTTTCATACATCCAGTTTCATCTGTTCCATCCACATACGTCACCCGTTCATCCACATATGTCATCCGTTCATCGACCTACTTCATCCGTTCTACCCACTTCACCCGTTTCGTCCACACCACCCGTTCCACCCACTCCACCCCTTCCACCCACTCCACCACTTCCACCCACATGCTTCCCCGTTCCATCCATATACTTCACCCGTTCCGTCCACATACTTTACCCGTTCCATCCGTATACTTCACCCGTTCCATCCACATACTTCACCCGTTCCATCCACATACTTCACCCATTTCATCCACATACATCATCCGTTCCATCCACATACTTCACCCGTTCCATCCACATATTTCACCCCTTCCCTCCACATACTTCACCCGTTCCATCCACATACTTCACCCGTTCCATCCACATATTTCACCCCTTCCCTCCACATACTTCACCCGTTCCATCCACATACTTCACGTGTTCCATCCACATACTTCACCTGTTCCATCCACATACTTCACCCGTTCCATCCACATACTGGACCTGTTCCATCCACGTACTTGACCCGTTCCATCCACATACTTGACCCGTTCCATCTACATACTTGACCCGTTCCATCCATCCACTTCACCCGTTGCATCCACATACTTGACCCGTTCCATCCACATACTTCACCCACTCCATCATTGCTTTTTCTCTGTTCCTTCCACATGTTTCACCCAGTTCATCCGTTCCACCCAGTTCATCTGTTCCACTTCATCCTTTCCATCCACATACTTCATCCGTTCTATCTGCTTCATCCGTTCCACCCAGTTCATCCCTCCTACCCAGTTCATCCGTTCCACCCAGTTCATCTGTTCCACTCACATACTTCACCCTTTCCAACCCCATACTTCATCCGTTCCGCCCGCTTTATCCGTTCCACCCAGTTCATCCCTTCCACCCAGTTCATCCGTTCCACTCACATACTTCACCCGTTCCAACCCTATACTTCGTCCGTTTCAGCGACATACCTCACTTGATCCATCCACTTCACCCGTTCCATTCAACATATTTCACCCGTTTCATCGAAATTAAATTGTGCAATGTATTAAGTCATGGACATTTGGGCATGCAGCTCACTTATTATCTAGTTTTCCAAATGCCAGATGAGCAAAGTATCAAAGTATCAAACAATGACAATATTTTCACTAGAATACTGTTACGTGATTGGAACATATCGCATGAATATATACTGTGGCATCATATACAAACTTTGTGTGCACAAATTAGGCATATGCAAATTATTAATAGATGGAAGATTCGGCATAACATTTCATTCTGGTCTCTAAATCCTGGCCTCATTCTGAAACAACAATCTCGCAAGCGTGGCTGCCTGCCGAAGGACACGCAAAATTACCAGATCAGACGTCAGGTGCAAGCAGCTAAAACCTAAATGATTGCAAATGAATGGCAGGGTTCAGTGTGCCAATTATATGCAAGTGTAACAAACAAAGGACAGGAAGGGATTGCAAAACGAGGTTAAGTGGATCAAGCACTAAGAAAATATAATGTTTCCTGATTGTTATGTTAGCATGGACTGGAACGCATGTAACATACATGCCAACATTCTGTGACCAAAAATCTGTAGGAATCTTAAAGTTTCAAAAATAGTCAGTCAAGGAGGTAATGATAGGAATAGGGCGCGTCAGCAGCCCATTGTCATTGAATGAGCCCGCCGCCGCGGGTGCATTCAATGACAATGAGGCGCCTGCCACGCCTTCTGCCATCACGCCAGCTCGGGGGAGCCCTTGAAAGACTCACCAGAGTTGACGTGGTGGGGGGGCTAATGGCGCCTTTTGTGAAAGGCACTCGCGGCGGAGGGGCGCCTTTAGCCCACCGCCGTGGACGCCTTTTACATCAAAGGCCTGCATGCTGCGCCTTCTCCCGCTACGCCAGCTCGGGGAAGTCCTTGAAAGACTCCCCCGAGCTGGCGTGGTGGGGGGCTAATGGCGCCTTTGACCAAAAGGCACCCGCGGTGGAGGGGCGCTTTTAGCCCACCGCCGTGGGTGCCTTTGACATTAAAAGCCTGCATGCTGCGCCTTCTCCCGCTACGCCAGCTCGGGGAAGTCCTTGAAAGACTCCCCCGAGCTGGCGTGGTGGGGGGCTAATGGCGCCTTTGACCAAAAGGCACCCGCGGTGGAGGGGCGCTTTTAGCCCACCGCCGTGGGTGCCTTTGACATTAAAAGCCTGCATGCTGCGCCTTCTCCCGCTACGCCAGCTCGGGGAAGTCCTTGAAAGACTCCCCGAGTTGGCGTGGTGGGGGGCTAATGGCGCCTTTTGTCAAAGGCACCCGCGGCGGAAGGGCGCTTTTAGCCCACCGCCGTGGGTGCCTTTGACATTAAAAGCCTGCATGCCGGGCATTCTCCCGGTGCGCCAGCTCGGGGGAGCCCTTGAAAGACTCCCCGAGCTGGCGTGGTCAAAAAAAAAAAAATGTAAAAAAAATTTTTTTTTTTTTTTTTTTTTTTTACAAAAAAAAATCGGTATTTCATGTCAAAAAATCGGTAGGCGGTAGGACTGCTTAAAAAGCGGTATCCTACCGCCTAAATCGGTAGGGTTGGCAAGTATGCATGTAACAGTCTCTCCCACTGTGGGAGAGGCCTGCAGCCGCAAAGTGATTTCATTTGAATTTGCACACAATCTTTCCGTTTTATCTTGAATAAATGCGAGAGTAAGGATATTTATTTCCTTAAGCCTTAAGGAAAGAGGAAATCATTTTTACAATATAATACACGATTTTATATGTTTATTGAGTGAGCTAAGATATATAAATACAGGAAACAACGCAGGGCCCTCTTTGACGTAGTAGTTTACCCAGTACCTGATATGTTGGAATCTGCATTTTTCAGTCAGTTACAGACTTCCTAATTAACCAGTGTCCGTATAGCCTGGGATTCCGCCCGCAGGTGGTGGAGCGGCGACCTGATTAAAGACCTATCTGCGAATGGTTCTGCACTCAAAATGACCCAGGAACCCTCCCAAAGAATTGCCCCCCATTACTAAAAAGTGTGAAATAGGCTATTTTTGATGGTACACGATTTATGAAAATGGCTACCTTGTATTGGGTGGGTGGGAGATGGGTGCGCGTTTAGACACCATGCGCCAGATTTCCGTAATGGGTCAATTCATAGAATTCAGTGCAGAAGTAGCGCACGCGCCTGACGCAGAGAGGGAAGGTGCGCCACGCGTGCACCAGACGCAAAAAACAACATTTTGGCGCACTGTGTATTCATGGATTTACCAAGCCATTTGCAGCTGTGACTCCCTGGAAATCCAGGAGCGCCAGTTACGCCCTCAATAACACCCCTTGCACCAGAAAAAGCCATACAAATCCCCAATACGGCACAAAGGGCCGCGCTAACCCCGGACCAGCATACAGGCCCCCTACACCGAATACGTGTGAAAAACAGCATGTACCCCACTCGCGCCAGCCAAAACGTGTGAAAATCTACTCACGCACCCCCTTAAATACGCGTACTCCACTCGCACCAG
This sequence comes from Ambystoma mexicanum, assembly GCF_040938575.1. Classification (NCBI taxonomy): domain Eukaryota; kingdom Metazoa; phylum Chordata; class Amphibia; order Caudata; family Ambystomatidae; genus Ambystoma; species Ambystoma mexicanum. Next base: position 1,104,796,908 of record NC_090937.1, read on the forward strand.
GCAAAATGCATGAAAATCAACATGCGCACCCCATTGAATAAGTGTACCCCGCACACGCCAGCCAAAACGCGTGAAAACTCCTTGCATACCCCCTTGAATACGCGTAACCCACTCGCGCCAGCCAAAACGTGTGAAAATCTACCCGTGCACCTCCTTGAATAAGTGGACCCTGCTCGCGCTAGCAAAATAGCAGGAAAATCTGCTTGCGCACCCCCTTGAATACGCATAACCCGCGCGCGCCAGCCAAAACGCCTGAAAATCTACCCATGCACCCCCTTGAATACACGTACTCCACTCGCGCCAGCAAAATCGCGGGGAAATCTGCTTGCGCACCCCCTTGCATAAGCGTACCCGGCTCGCTTCACAAGGATTTGGCAAAGCACATCCATAGAGACACCCCAGTGCTAGAAATACCACCCCCAAGCGCCCAAGTGCCTGGGAGAATAAACTCAGCCCATAGGTGATTTACCAATCAAAAAAATTGGTAAATGTCCGCAATCAAAAAAAAAAACAGAAAACGGGCAACGTACCTGGGCAAATTATGCGTCCAGGAATCAGGGAAAGAGAAACCGTGACCACCTCGAGGAGGTCTCGGATGCTGAGATTCTTGAAGCCAGAAAGGAACCTTCACCGGCACCAAAAATGCAAAAAACAGGTGCCCCTCTGATTGCTAAACAATCTATAGTGGAACAGCCGAGAGGCACTTCAGTGGCGATTCCAAACTTACCAAAATCGAGATCAGAAGAGAGTCCAAACAGCAGAAGCACAAGGCCTCTAGATCTGCCACTGGAAAAAACTGTTTCTCCTGACCCAAAGGAGGTATCATGTACATCAGCCAGCCCTCAGCCGGTTAAAAACACAGGCAATGAAGCTCCAGCTCCAAAGACTGGCTCAGTAGGCGCAGAATTGAGCAGCAATGAACACCTGCAATAGCCAGAAGAAACACACAAGCGGATAGAAACCGCAACGCTGCAGCGACAAAGAAAAGAAAACATTTTAGATGTAATTACACCGCAACCACGCAAGAGCAGTACAACTCTACTAAAACACTATTCACCAACGAGGCCAAGTGTGCAGGATGCCTCCCTAATTTCATCACATAGGCGGCAGAGCCATGGAGATCAATGGCCACCAATGACAAAAGACACTCCAACAAAGAAACCCGATTTGACCACAATAATGTATGCAATCACCATAGAGCTGATCCCCTTTTGCAAACTCTACGAGGCTATTAAAGAAAGTTTGAAAGATCATGTAACAATGATAGCCTTGATGCACACCAAACTCATATACCTAGAAGGGTATATATTAGCTGCAGAACAGAAAAAACCTAGCGACATCAAAGAGAAAACCTCTGATCAAAATGTGAGATGCAAACCGACAAGTCCAACCAAAACTATTAAAACCACTACAACCACAGAGTCGCTAAAAACAGTGCAACAGACCTCGCAATCAACGCAAACGGAGCAATTACACCTTAAGTCACCTTCCAGGAAGGACCAAAACGGAAGTAACTTCAGTATATTTAACCCCCTCCAAAACAACGAAGGAGCAAAATTTAACTTACATGAGGTTTTCTTCTTTAAAGCAAGCTCCCCAAGAAGTGCACCACAGTGGCAAAGAGTCAGAAGGACGGACCTACTCTCTGAAAGACCTCCATTGCAGAAAACTCCAAAAGGGTATCGGAAAAGGGAAAAAGAGAATCAAGCAAATCGGAAATGACAAACAAAGAAGATCTCCTGAAATTATCAAAGACAGAAAATAGTTTGTGAACACAAACAGAAAACAACACTAAATCATTCACTGCAGCAGAAGATGAAAGGAAAAAAAGAAAGAGACGCCTCAAACTAGAAACGACACAAATGGGGCTTCTGGGGAAAATGGACAGCGTAAACTCGTTGCAAATTCGCCCAGAACAGTCAATGATTTCCTAGCGGATCAATCAGCCATGAATTTTTCGCAATACTCACACAGTGATTTGGAAGAAGAATCCAATCGCCCTCAAACGAAAAAAGCAATAAAAATCAAAAACCCTTTAGAGCATCAGAGTAGACAGCAGGCAAAAGAAAAGCAGCAAATTCAGTCACCTTCCTCGACAAATGAAAGGAGTAGAGGAACACAGAACCTAAAGGAAGGACATAAAGAATTTTACAAGAGAAAAGATAAATCAACTGGCTCGTCGGCCAATCGTGATCAAGCATGAACTAATCAGCGAAGAGAGGCAGAATCGAGCAAGAAAGAACAGAACCAGAGAAGATATACATCAAAGACTCAAGAGTCCCCACCCAAATGGAGTAAGAAAGAGCCAACTCGGGAAATTTTAACCCTAAAACTAGAACAATCGCACAAAAAACATGAGAAGATGGTGCTCAACAGGAGGACGGTAAGAAACATTTTCAGCAACACCACTATACTGAAACGCTTGAGACCAGAGGACTATGTGAGGGTGGAACCGTACCACAGAGGGTCGATTGCAAAGGTTTACATTCATATAAAGTCAGCCGCCATGCCTTATTCGATCAACAAGGCTCTAGAAGAGCTTATATAACACAGCATTCACTTATCCATAATACCCGATACCAACCCCAAATCAGACAGAAGGGACTGTGGGCGGATGAACATATCAAGCAAGAAACCAGCTCACTGCTCGTCTAAAAGTGAAGAGTTATATAGCTCTCACAGATTATCTCGACAAAAGGCCAAGCCTTCAGATAGAAGCATCAAAGAAACCAGAAATCCATCAGAGTCATGTACGCAAAGAAACAAAGAAATGAGGAACAGATACAGCTAATTAGACGGGCCTACAGCCACTCTTAGGAGATTGGGCAAGAGCCCTCAAAACAGGGAAGAAAGGGCACCACCTACGCTAACAATTATCAAATCAGGAATTAATCCATCTGTACCAGTCACAGCCACAACAGTTGGCTAAAACTGAGCTGCCCTTTCTCCTATGAAGCAACTATGGGCATGATTGCCAAAAACACTATCAGCGTACGCCAAGAAATAGCAACCCACGTCAAGGAGGTTCGAGGGAAGGGGAGGTTCAAGGAACATATGCAGTCACACACCACCTTGCAGATGGGATCATGGAATACGCTTGGCTATCTACACTTACTGGAAAAAAGCGATGTAAATTTGGGCAATTTTGATATCCTAGCCCTACAGGAAACCTGGTTAATGGAAAAGCCACATCTTGATGGTTTCTCCATCGAATTCTAGCCCGCAAAAAAAAGCTTCTTGGGCCACCCATCGGCTGGGATTCTCCTAGCGGTTCGATCAGGAAGTGTAGTTACCATTCAAAAAACGCTGTCGGTATCCCTAAACCATCTGGCAGTATTGACAAACTGGAGTATGTTTAATTAGAACACCAAGGCAACAATAGAGCTACCAGTTGCAATAATCTCTGTGTACTGGAACCCCAAAAACATCTCAGACGACGAGTTTCTTAAAACCATCGAAGAAATACTGGACCATCTACTCATCGAACTAAAAGTGGGGCATATTATAATATGCAGTGACTTAAATGCCAGATGCTCTCCCAGCGTGGCCACTCAACAACAACTTAAAACTCCAGCTGAAAAAGAGGCGTGAGATGGTTAGAGCTAATGGAGTCACGTGGCTGCTACAATTTTGACAAGGCATTCCCAAACCCAAATCGATTGCCAACTTGGGAAAGAGACACCTTCAGCGCCACTATTGATCACATCTTTGCATCAGACAACCTGCTAAAACTTGCGACATCTTTTGAAATCATCAAAACAGCAGCAAGCGACCACAATCTCCTGAAAGCCAAATGGGAAATCCCAAACCGTGTGCTCCACTATTGTGAATCTCAAATCGAGTCTAACGCCCAAGGAAATCACCTCAAATTGACAGCCGAGAGAATAAAAACTTTAAACTTCAGCTATCAAAACAAAACGCAGTGTAATGGACCTAAGATAGCAGTAATTCCAGACTACCAGCCACTGCTAAATCCATATAAAATCAAGACTAGAAAAAAAGTCACTGGAATTGATTCCAACATCCATCAATACAACAAGATTCTAGTCGCAAAAAGAGCCTTGGTAAGACGTCTAAAAAGAACAGCAAAAAAAATCAATACACTGACAGCTTTAAAGGAAGCGAGCTATGCTACAAAACTTTACAGAGCATGGCTGAGAAACCATCGGATCTCCATGTATCAAAAAGATTCGGAAGAGATGTTAAACAAACTAGGAAGCAAAAACACAGGAGAATTTTGGTCTCTGATCAAAACGACAGGAGCGCACTCAGCACCGTCGCAAGCAAACAGCGTAAACTAAGAAACCTGGAAAATGCACTTCTCAGCCCTTTTTCAGGGCCCAGACGGGCAGCGACAAATAGCAGCTCAAGAAAGCAAGACTCCATGGTGTAATGTCTCAAATGAAGAGGACATCAAATCAATCATACAGAACCTGAAAGCCTTGCGTGCACCAGGGCCAGATGATGTGACAAATCTGGACCTTAAAACCTTCCCAGATGAGTGGGCGCCCTTTATCAGCAAAGTCTTTGAAAATTGTGCCGAAGCAAAAACATTGCCGATCTCATGGACCTCTACCGTGGTGGTACCAATTTTTAAAAAGGGCGACAGAGCAGATCCGTCAAACTACAGGCCGATAGCGCTCTTAGACTGTATAGGTAAAGTCTTTGGCATGTTATTACTCAAGAAGTTTCAAGCCTGGGCAAAGTCTGCCTCGCTACATGACCATTTTCAAGTTGGCTTTCAGAAGAACTCTGGGGCTTCAATCAACATCATGATCCTCAGCCTCTTGAAAAGTAAAGCACTAGAAGGGACTTCAAATTCTTATCTAGCCTTCATAGACCTTACCCAGGCTTTCGACAAGGTGGAAAGACAGTTGCTTTGGGATAAACTCTCTGTTGCAAATTGCCCGAAGAACATCATGGACCCGATAAAAGAACTATATTCGAAAACATTGATGAGGGTAAAGTTAAATGGAAACGGTGTGCTATCGGAAAGCATCCCAGTAAAAAGGGGGGTAAAGCAGGGATGCCCCCTGGTGCCGGCACTGTTCACCGCCTTCATTGGAGACTACAAGGAGTCAATGGAATCCGTAAGGGCTTTTACTCCTAAGGTGGGGGGGAACGCCAGTCCCAAGAATCTTTTACGAGGATGACATCACTGTAATGGATCAGACTCCGATACATCTTAAACGCCAATTAACTAACTTACCGGAGTATATTAACAACAACAAACTTCAAATCAACACAGGAAAAACGAAGATAATGATCTTGGGCACAAAGAACAAGTGTGCCACTGATGCTTCTTGGCATCTGGATAACACATTTATTGAAATAGTCCCAAAGTTAAAATACCTGGGGGTCATGCTCGATAACACCAAACAAGAAACCAGTATGCAAAGCTTCATCTGGTCTAAGGCATGCACCATGACTACACAAGCACGAATGCTGGATAATAAATCTGGGCGTTTTTCGCTGCTACCAGCAATGAAAAATACTATAAAACAAAAGTTATTCCATGCCTGATGTATGGCGTTGAGGCTATGCCCATGCTCCCAGACAAAATCTGGCCAAAGATCAAAGCCTTTTTCTGGAGATGATTGCTTTCAGTCCCCAAATCAACCTCACTATTGGCAATCAGGAAAGAACTAGGCCTAATCTCGCTGAAAGCAGTAGTAGAAAACACTTTCAGATTCACCCACTCTGTATAATTTGATGGTAACCGAAATCAAAACAGGGGGCTCAAAAATGTTAACATCATGGGCTACAAGAAAAAAGGAACAACTAGAATCAATCGCCTGCTCACAGGAAGATCTGTTCTCAAATCCACTCAAAATAAAAAGAAAGTTAGAGGAACTGGACTGGATCAACACTGTAGAGATGGCCGAAAAGAACAAACTTCTGAGCCATCTACTGCCTCAACAAAGGAAATACAACGATCCAGGGGCAATTTATAAAACATTTCCCAGTAAAGCCTTGAGACAGCTTTTCATAAAAGCGAGGCTGAACTTACTCCCGACTAACGAGATCTTATACATCAGAGACATCAGTTCAACAAACATCTGCAGGTTGTGCAAAGACTTGGAGACTGTGGAATCAGTTAGACACTTACTTACATCGTGCTCAGAATGAAAAAATATGAGACAATCTTACCTGTGAACTGTCCTGGAACCTTCTTCGTTTCGTGAGGAGGAGACATGGTGGCCACGCCTAATAAGCGGACATAAAACCTCATGGTCAATTGCAACGGTAAAAATCTTGCAACATGCTTTACGCTGATAGCAGGAGAAGGAAAATGATAAGCAAATGGAATGTGACTCCAACGGAAAAGCAAACAGATGGTACTCGTTTACGAGGTGAAGACTCAGTTACGTCTTTGTTAAAACCAAATAGTTTCTGGTAAATACAATAATAATAAAAAAATTAAAAAATATATAAAGATGCAATTTTGCTTTGAAGCTAACTGGATTCCTGTGTCTTTGTGATTCTGCCATTCTTGTTTTTGTTTACATAGGGATATTGCAGTGCACAGTATTTCTGGTTTCACAGTCCCAGCAGCCCGGGGCTTTAATGGAGGCAGACCACAAACTGAGGTTTTCCCTGAACAGCGTGTGTTAGTGGAATAAGAATACCTGCATATTGAGAGAGAAGGAAGAATCGAAAATGCCATTGATGGTTCAATCATGGGGAAGACCTATCCTGAGCCAGCTTTCACATAGGGTGTGTGGCTCAGGTGTATAACAAGGGCAGAGGAGAAACATTAAGGAGACAAGGTGGGACAAAACATATGTGCTCTTCAAAACTCTGTGTGGAAACACAGAGGCAGCTACCTGGATTGAGGTAACCCACCTTTTAGCAGTGTTGGAGCAAACATTCTGCTAGATACAGGCTGAAACATCATGACTAGGACCTGTAGTTGGCACAATGTGATATTCAATAGGGGGTTACCACAGAGACCAACATTGAGATGGGTAGCTAGAAGAGTGTGCCCTTCCAGGAAAAGCCTGAACAGGAATATCACCTCCGAAGGAGCGACTCCTGGAGGCCAATTGACTGCCTGGAAAGGAACAGGTTGAGGGAAAGAGAAATACTCTTTCAATCTAATAAAGACAAGAGACTGTGGCTAGGGCTATGTGATGAGAGGGCAAGAGAACCTCTAGAGATCTAGACAAGAGTCAATGGGGACGTCTGTGTGTTGAGAAGAAGAATACTAGACCATGAAGAAGTTTAGTGTAGGAACCAAGAGACTGTGAGAGAGGTTTCAACCCAACCAGAAGACACAACAAGACCCTGTCGGGATTAGTATTCCCTGGAGGGGCCTACCAAAGGAATCTTTTGATGTGTTTGTTTGTAAATTAGAGCTGCACATTGCTAGACTAAGTTTTGAACACCTATGTTGGCCAAGCTTTAAAGACATTTTTGTTTGAAGATGAGAATTAGCCAGGTGTCTAAAGAACTTAATGAAAGTGGGTTTGGACTTTTTGCATTGGTCACCATATTGACCACTTTGGAATGCTTGCTATTAGAAAAGGCTATTCCTGTAGGGACAGTGAATTATAAAACACGAATTGGAGACTTTTCTGTTGGGAGAAATCCACATCCAGAGGTGCAGGAGGGAACCCACTTTGTGTTTTCCCAACTTTCACACGGTTCTACAGATCTACCCTTTATTATTTTCAGATTATTCCCCTAGTTCCTATAGGCATTTTTACAATCTCAACCTGGAGTAGTAAATAAAATACCAGTTAACTTAAAACATGGCCCCTTGTATATCCTTGCTTGACCTTCCTACACAAGAACAAAGCAGTCCAGCACTGTCATGTGCACATAGCCTGTAAGTGCCAAACTACTATTAGATCAAGAAAGGATACTTAGCAGTTGGGATTTCGGGGTAGCTTAGTGGATAAAAATGCAACACAGATCACGAAGAACTGTGGAATCCTACACAATTGAAAAACATGCGTCAACATAATTTTAATTAAGAAGTAAGATTGCATTCCCAGTAAGCCCCCGGTTTGGCATTCCTAGCAAGCTTGTCAGTTCCAGTAAACTACATGTTTGACAATCCGATTAAGCTTTCAATAAGTCATTAAATGAAAGTTGCCATATTGTTAGTTGCCAGTAAGCTAACTCACAGCTTGGAATTCTCAGTAGGAATTGCATTCTTAGTAAGCTCCCAGTTTGGCATTCACAGTAAATCTGACATTCTAAGCTTGACATTACCAGTAAACTCACAGTTTTTCATTCCCAGTAACTTCCCATTTTGACATTAATAGTAAACTTGCGGTTTGATAATAACAGTACGCCTGACATTACCAGAAAGCTCCCAGTTTGTAAATCCAAGAGATCTCTATTTGGCATTCCCACTAAGCAGGAAACTCCCAGTTTGACATTCCCCATATTCGTAGTTCAGCACTTCTAGTAATCTCTCAATTTGAAATTCCCAGTAATCTTGATATTCCCAGGAATCTCACACTTTAACATTCCCAGTAAAATTGAACTTCCTAGAAAGCTCCCAGAGTGACTCTCCCAGTAAGATCCCAGCTTGACATTCTGACAGAATGTCAACTGCATGGGTAGGCAGTCCTGGGCCTTTTGCATTTTTGTAATAAAATGAATGTTGCTGGTAATTCTGTCTCAGGATGTGTGCTGTGCTAATCAGGTTTCACTTTCATAAATGCTTCATCCTATAATGTATAGTGCCTATGTGTTCTATTTGTTGGATCCTGACTAATGACATACTAGCAACTGCCGTGTAGTTTTTCATCGTGGCAGCAACTGAATAACATATGCATTCCTGACAAAACAGTCTGCTGAAACAAAAGTCATTTTTAGCAGCACTGGGTGACAATTCAAAAGTCATCCAGCTGATTTGTTCACTAACAAGTGGAAATACGGTTCTGGTTGCCAACACAGCTACAAATGAGGTAGCAGTCTACAAATTAGAGGCAACATTTATTAATAAATTAGGAAGGTTTATCTGCAGGATTTGTTAATGGCAAGTATAGAACATTTGTCGTTTTGGAATAAAACCGGAAATCCCTCTGAAAGCAAACAAGCAGTTTTGAATGTCATGTAATGGACATTTGTATAGCACCTTTCACCATTGCTATGGTCTCAACAAGCTGTAGGTTGAACGCCCTTGGGGACCAAAGCCCAGGTATGTGAAATTTGTCTGAGAGTTATAGAATGCGTGTGTGCATTTTAGCCAATATGAAGGTAGGCAGAGGTGGCCAAGTCCCTGAAAGTCACCCATGTTGAACAGCAAGTTGGTGGGTGCACCGGAGTGGTATGGAGAGTGTGAAGTTATGTGTGCACCAGGCCCAATTTTACTGTGGTGGATAGCTGCATTCTAATGGCAGAGGTGTTGTGCGAAGTGTGTGAAGCTGCAGCGACATTATGTGAACAGCTAAACCACATTTTCCATGGGGGATAGCTGCATTCTAATGGCAGCGGTGTACTGCAAAGTATGTGAAATAGGAGAGACATTATGTGTGCAGCTAGAGCGAATTTTACCATCAGTGATAGTTGCATTCTAATAGAAGAGGTGTTGTGCAAAGTGTTTTAGAGTAGTGCATATGTGCAGGTAAGTCTGGCCAGTATGCGAGAGAGCCATTATGCGTGCAGCTAGACCGAATTCTATCATGGGGGGGTAGCTGCATTCTGATGGCAGAGGTGGTGTGCGAAGTGTCTTAGAGTACTGCATGGGTGCTGAGTAGTCTGGAGAGTATTCGATAGAGAACATTATGTGTGCTGCTACACCGAATATTATCACGGGGATAGCTGCATGCAAATGGCAGGGGTGTTGTGAAAAATATGTGATGCAGGAGAGACATTATGTGTGCAGCTAGACCAAACTTTACTGTGGGGGATAGCTACATTCTAATGGCAGAAGTGTTATGCAGAGTGTCTTAGAGTAGTGCATGTAGTGGAGGGTGCCAAGAGGTAGTCTCAGGTAGGCCAGCCTTAAGATTTCATCTAAATGCCTTAACGTTGGCTACCCTAAAGATTCATCTAAATGCTTTACGATGGCTACCCTCAAAATCCATCTGAATGCAATACATTGGCTGCCCTCAAAATTCATCTAAATGCAATACATTGGCTGCCCGGAAAATGCATCTAAAAGTAATAGATTGGCTGACTTAAATTCATGTAAGTGTAATATATTTACGTGTGTCTTGTTGCCATACATTTTCTCCCCTCAGATTTATCGAAGTGCAATACATTGGCCGCCCTGGAAATTCATCTGACTGCAATACATTGGACATTTTCCAATTCATCGTAATGTAATTAAACGCAGTACATTAGCTACCCTCACATTTCTGCAAGATGCAACATCTTGGACACCCCTGAACTCTATCCGAAATCCAATCCACCGACCACCTCAAAGGGTCACCCAGATACACCATGCTGACTGCCCTCACAGTTCATCCAAGTGCAATATGTTGATCATCCTCAAGTATTATCAAAATACAATACATTGGTTCATCGATCGTAGGTGATTTGTTAATTTCAATGACCTCCTGGGATTAGGTAGCTAACTCAGGGGGTGAGGCAGGTGTATTCATGGTGCCCAGAGGAATAACCATTTCTTGAGGGCCCTCTAGAAGGTCAGGTGGTCCTCTGTGCATCAGATGTTGGGCTGCAAAAAGTTCCAAATAGTGGGAGCTTGGACAGAGAAAGTGGTGCCTCCCATTCCGGATGATTTGACAGGGGGGAATCAGCAGAAGGAGGGTAGTGCCTGATCATAGGTTTCTAGTGTGGTCATAGTGGGTGATTTTCTGTTTCAGGTATTTAGGGCCTGTCTTGTGTAATGCTCTGTGAGTGATGCACATGACTTTGAAAGTGACTTGCCGTTCGATTGGAAGCCAGTGGAGGGTACGGAGGGTGGTTGTGATGTGTTCTCTTTGGCCGAGGGCGAGGAGAAGCCTAGCTGTGGTGTTCTGGAGAGGACGATGGACATGAATGCTGTCTCTCTGTAGGGATAGGAGAGGTAGGGAAAAATGTGTCTGAGTAAGCAGAGATATAGGAAACAGGATTTTAACACAGCGTTGATGTGTTGTGATAGAGTCAGGTTAGTGTCCATTATGCAGCCCAGGTTTTTGACCTTGGCGGATGAAGTGGGGGACCCAGGGAGGGTGGATAGGGGGAATGTTGTGGGAAGAGGGCGGTTTTTCCACAGATCATGATCTCTGTTTTCTCAGGATTTAGTAGGAGATGTGTCTGTGGAGTAGGTCTGTGAGGCAGGATGCAACGTTAGGTTGGGGGGTGGAGATGAACTTAGAAATTCTGAAAATGATTTGAATGCCGTTAGCGTAGTTGTAGCAGGTGAGGTTGTGTGCACGTATAAGTGCGGGGAGAGGACTCATGCAGAGGTCAAAGAGCAGAGGGGATAGGCAGGCAACTTGAGGGGACTCTGTTACTGACAGGTCAAGCTGAAGTGGTGAAAGGATGGAGGTAGGTGATTTGGTGTCTGTTTGCAAGAAATGAGGATATCCACTTCAGTGCTGTGTCCCTAATTCCAATGGAGGGGAGCCTGTCAATGAGGATGCTCAGGATACTCTCCTTCTCTTCTGACATCACAGACTGTGCCAAGAAGACCCATTACCAGCTGCACCCCCTCTTTTTCCTTTTCGGACCTTCCCCCAGAAGCTTACTGTCTCCAGAGCCCTGGTTCTCTCTAGGCTGGATTACTGCAACAGCCTCTTCCTCAACCTACCATCCTCTACTCTCCGCGCTCTGCAACTAATCCAGAACAGGACTGTAAGACTTGTCCTTGGCCTCAAGCCCAGGGACCATATCTCTCTAGCCCTGAAATTTCTCCACTGGCTCCCAGTGGCTGCAAGGATCACGTTAAAGACCCTCTGCATCATCTACAAGGCTTTCTGGGGCCGAGCCTACACTACATCCAACTCTCTCTTCCTAAATACCTTCCCGCTTGAGCCATTCGCTCAGCTACCTCAAACTCTCTGATGGTCAGATGCTTCTTCAGGCAGACAGTGGAGGGCACCTCTGCAGGTGCCTCCCTCTGGAATGGCCTCCTTGACCCTCTCAAACTTAGACCACCTGAAGTTCCCGAAGCAGCTCAAGACCTTTCTTTTCTCCTCTGCTTTCTCTCTCTTTCTCCCTTGCTGAACTATATGTCTGCTGCACCGACTGGTTGTTTGCCTACCCTCAGAGTCTCACTGGGTATCAGGCTCCTCCATGACCAGTCCCCCTTGCAGTGCCTCTGGGCCTAGTGTGCACTTAGAGGCTGAAACTGCAACCCTACAGTCCCCTGTCCCCCTTGCACTTACACAGAGCAGCGCTGTACTGGCTGCACTGACTCAGAGCTCTGCTACCCTGATTGCACTTCCCTCCCCACCGCCCCTCCCAGCACTTTCCCTTTCTCCCTTCCCCTTCACTTGCATGATCTGAATGACACATGGCCTAGTAAGATTGTTTGTCTTGTCTTCCCTCTGTCTTCCCTCCCTTGTCTTGTCACGCCTATAAACACCTGTGCATAGGCGCGTTATAAATGACATATCATATCAATAGTGTCAAATGCTGCTGAGAGTTCAAGTAGTATGAGTGCGGCACAGTCTTCTGTGTCTGGGGTGTTGGGTCGGTGCGCCCGTCGCTGTCTCGGGTGGATAGCTCAGGGGCAACGTGCTCGCCTTGGAAGCAAGACGACACGAAGCACCACAGGTTCGATCTCCTGATCTGTGCTTAGAAACCTCTGGGTATTAAGTGTGTTATAAATAACCTATACTATCATATCATCTACGTTCTTGGGAGTGATTTTGGTTTTTTGTTTGAGAATTTTGAGGAGGAGGGTAAACCACCTTGTTATGGAACCTTGTCGTGAGTGTGTAGGTCTTGGGGGGGGGTGGTAGTAGGGCATTGGGGAGCAATGTGTTAAAGAGGTCAATGGACGGTGGTCTCCTTCGGTAGGGAGAGAGTTGGGGGTGAAAAGCAGGGAGCCAGCCAGGGTTGGGGTTATTATGGCCTTATTCCAGAGCTTGACCTGGGGTGGTGGACTGGCACTGGCGTAACAGGGGCCCCCGCAGCCCCTGCGGTATAGGGGCCCCACCAGCACATGTCCTGGGAGGGGGCCCCACTTGAAAAAAAAAGATTTTTTTTTTCTCAACAAAAAAAAAGTTTCGTTTTGAAGTCACTCTGCATTAATAAAGAAATAATTTCTGTAACAGAAATAATTTCTTTATGAAGGCAGAGTGACTACAAAAAGAAACTTTCTTTTTGAAGTCTGAGGGCTCCGCTGACCCCACGACATGGAAGACCCTAAGCTGGAGGGCTCCATGTCATGGGGTGGGGGTAGCCCTATGACTTCATAAATAAATAGCTTAATTTTGAAGTCACTCTGCCTTCATAAAGAAATGATTTCCGTTATGGTTCTGTCCTTAACTGAATAATTTCTTAATGAAATTAGAGTGACTTCAAAAAGAAACAATGGGGCTCATTCTGACCATGCCGGCCCGGAAACAATGGTGCTGGTAATCTTACCGGCACAATTGTTTCCAGACTGGCATATTACAGGTCTACCTGCTGGGGACGCTGTCCCCGACAGTTCTGACCCTGCCGGGCACAGCGGCCATGGTAGGCAGACCTGTCATAGAAGCACCAGCACCGTCAACAACCGTGCCGGTGCTTCCGTGTCCCCATTCCCATGGAGTCCTATGGGACTCCACGCTAATGGGGATTACTGAAATTACCGGCGCCTGACTCCCTCGCCGCCGGACTTGAAAGAGCCCAGTGGCACCGGGAAGTTAGGCGCCAGTAATTTTTTACGTGTCTAGTGGCCACCCGCCGGTAGCACCGGCACGGTTACCGCCGTACCCGTAATGAGCCCCAATTTGTTTTAAGTAATAGTGCTCATCTCAACCCCATGACGTGTGCGTGTGTGAGTGTATGGTGAAAGGGTGCACACTTAAATGTATAGGTGGCTGTCTATGTGAGTATATGGTGAAAGGGTGCACATAAATGTATGGGTCGATGGGTGTTGCGTGTGTACGGTGAAAGGGTGCACACTTAAATGTATGGGTGGCTGCCTGGGTGTGCCTGTATGGTGAAAGGGTGCACACTTAAATGTATGGGTGGCTGCCTAAGTGTGCCTGAATGGTGGAAGGATGCACACTTACATGAATGGATGGCTGGTTGTGTATATGGTGAATGGTGTGTGTGCTTGTGTACAGGGGCACAACAAAACCTACATTTCAGAGTGCTAACCCTTCAAATGTTGGGAGAGGCGCTACTTCACAGGTCGTGGGACGGGGCAAACCTATTTGTGTGGGAGTGCAGCTTCAATGTTACAAGCAGTTAGCTCTCTCCTTTGAGTATCCTATTCCCTCTCTACCCAATCACTCCCCTGGCATGCAAGTACTAGACCCACATTGCGATTTGAATTGCCTTAAAAATGTGGCACTTGAATGCAGGTACTAGCACTGAAATACTTTACGTTGGTGCTGGGCCCTTACTAACAGCAAAACCCAGGTGCCGTTTGATATCTGTGTCCTGTTCTGTCCGGCAACTGGTCTAAAGGTCAGCCAGGTCAAGTCAACATAGCGCAAAATTTCAGGGGGGGCAAGTGCTGAAGCCCAGTCAACTCGATGGTGTTGTGCCACTACTTGTGTTAATGCCTTGATTACTCCTAGCCCTATTCTTCCTCGTCCCAGTACTTATGTATGAGGCAGTACTTGTGTACTCTGCCTCATACACAAGTACTGCGATGAGGTAGAGGTACAGGGAGATAATGCTGGACTTAGCTACTTGTAATCTTAATTACTCCTAGTCCCACTCTTCCTCATCCCAGTACTTACCTATGAGGTAAGGCGTCTCATACAGCTCTGGGACAAGGAAGAGGGACGTGGAGGTAATTCTTGGCCAAAGACCTGATTTTGGAGGTTGGGGTAGGGGGTGCGAGGGAGAGGGGATGTGTGGGGGCGGGTTTGTGCGATAAATCATAATGGTTGTCCATGTCCAGGCTAAGCAGGCACGGTATGTGGTAATAGTGGCTAGGGAGGCATTTTGGTGCAGCCAGTCTAGTCATTCCTCAGTTTGCTATGACTTTCTTTTAACTGGGAATTTCTGATAAAGCAGTCCTGCTAAGTGTAATTACCTGGCTATATTGGCATTCAGGTGCTGCCAGTCTAGCCATTTCTTACTGAGGTATTGTATATTTTTCTGGGCATCTGTGATAAAATGATATGATAAAAGTAATTTATAACGCGCCTGTACACAAGTGTTTCTATGCACGACATGGCAAGGGTGGGAAGATAGAGGGAGGACAAGACAAATGATCCCACTAAGCCTTGTGTCATTGTGAGAACGAGAGATGCAAGAGGAAAAGGAGGGGGAAGTGCAAGGGAGAGGGGAGGGGAAAATGCTCTGAGTCAGTGCTGCCAGGGCAGTGCGGCTATGGGTAGTGCAAGGAGAACAAGGGGCTGCAGAATTACAGTTACAGCCCCTAAGTGCATGGTAGACATGGAGACAGTGCAAGAGTGACTAATCAAGAAAGAGCCTGGACTCAGAGAGACTCTGAGGGTATCCAAGCAACCGGTCGATACAGCAGACAGGTAGATCAGCCGGGGAGGGAGAGAGAGAAAGCAGAGGATAAAAGGAAAGTTTGAGCTGCTTCCGAAACTTCAGATGGTCCGGCTCAAGTTTGAAGGGGCAGGGAGGCCATTCCAGAGGGAGGCACCAGCAGAGGAGAGAGATCTACCCCCCACTCTCTGCCTGGAGAGTAAGGGGTCTAACCCTTAGAGAGTTGGAGTTAGCTGAGTGAAGGGCTCGAGAAGGAAGGTATTTTGGAAGAGAGCATTGGATGTAGTGCGGGCCCCGGCCCCAGAAATCCTTGTGGACAATGCAAAGGGTCTTGAACTTGATCGTTGCAGCCACTGGGAGCCAGTGGAGAGATTTCAGAGCTGGAGAAATATAATCCCTGGGCTTGAGGCCAAGGATATGCCTTTCAGTCCTGTTCTGGATTAGTTGCAGATGATGGAGGAAGGATGTATGAGAAAGAGGCTGTTGCATTAGTCCAGCCTAGAGAGTACCAGGGCTCTGTAGACAGTGAGCTTCTGGCGGAAAGTGAGAAAGGGAAGAGTCTCTTTGAGAAGGAGCAGCTGGTAGTGGAACTTTTTGGTGTTATCCGAGATGTGAGGAGAGAGAGTGGCATAGAAGATGACAGTAAGGTGTTTTGCCTCACAGGAAGGTGAAGGAATAGGGCCCAAGGCTGATGGCCAAAGTGAGAGAGGGAAAGCTGATGCCAGGGTCCCAATGAGAAGGATATCCGTCTTACTGCCATTAAGGCAGAGATCGTTGGAGGCGCACAAATCCTGAATCGCCGACAGTCAGGAATAAGCGAGAGAGGAGAGGAGGCTGAAGGGAACCTGAAGGAAAGCTGAGTCATCCGCATAACACTGAAAGTTAGAGAAGATAGAGATCAGGTGGGCCAAAGGGGCCAAGGAGAGGTTGAAAATCCAGGGTGAGAGTATAGAGCCCTGGCGAACGCCACAGGTTGAGAGAGGTGGCAGAGAGATTGGGACCAGGTTGGACATGGAAAGGAAGGGTCCAAGAGGAAGGAGGTCAGTCACTCCAGGGCCTGATCTGTGATGCCCAGGTTCTCACACAGTCGATTGATCAGGATGGTGTTGTTGACTGTGTCGAAAGCAGAGGAATGAAGGAGGCTGAGGACAGGAGGAATATGTCATGACCACTGTGAGGGGGCAGAAGTTGTGCCACAAGCAGGCTCCCACCAGAACCGTGAGGGCCTTAAAACCACTGCAAAAGGGCTCCTGGAGCCAGTCCTGGCGCCTTTGGCACCAGGCTCATATGTAGGAAGGAAGGGCTGTTCAACCCAGGTCCCATTTATGTACATGGGCCTTTAAATCAACATGGAAGCACCCACACATTCTAGTTCTAAGAACCAAGCATGCGGTCTAGAGTTTTGGATGTGGCAGGCCTGGAACTCCTTCCCCGGTACTACTTTACCTGGGCTATATAAACCACACCCTGACTGCAGAACACACTTCGTGTTATTCTGGAACCCGCAGCGTGACGCTCACCGTGTCCAGCTCCTGGTCTTTAGCATCTTCCTGTAATCCTGCAAGAACACGAACAAGATTATTCTGTATTACCTGAGAAAACACCATCCAGCACTCAGCATCTCAACTGGGCTGTAATCTGTGGAAACCGAGAGAAGAAGAAACATCACTCACCTGTGTGTACTCGCTTAAGGGCTTCCGGCGAACTGCTACCACAGCTGCTGTTTGAAGATTGCGACCTGCAATAACGAGAAAGGGAAAAACAATATTAGAAGGCACGCTTCTAAAACATCAAATTCCATCAGTCTTACCTGAATTCCATCGCGCTACGCCATGCTTCCATCTGGAGCACCACAGCAACATCTGCAAAGAAAAAGAGACATATTCAGGTTTGCTTTCAATATTAAATAACCGCACAGCGCTGTACTTAACTTAACGGATTCCGGGGGCCTGTTTTTCATCGCGCTCTCATCCACTCGCAGCACCTCATCGGCCTGTGAGGAGAAGAAGAAGAAAACACAGGTTAGCTTTAAAAGACAATAAAGGCGCTGAGCTTCGCGCTTTCTCTTACCTAGAAAACGTGCCTCTCCATACGGCACGCCAGCATCAAGACCTTCGCACCTGAAAAGAAGGAGATAAAGACATTAACGAATTCCCACCATAAACAGAACAAAGACTTACAATTAACAAACCTACCTGCCTACCAGCAGATTCGGGGTTACAGCAGGCCTGGACCCAAGGAAGGCGTACTGCACCAGTGAAGCAACTCGGCAGCTCGCCAACAGACGTCAAGTGCCCCTGCACAAGAAACGCAGGACGTATAGCTCACTCTACAAATAACTAAGATTCATTATTCAGGACTGGCCAGCTAACTCATCCAGGGTTCCAGATCTCAGAGCCTTCCAGACGCCCCCGGGGATATCAGGTGAGCGTAACAGAATGCTGGAATGAAGGTTAGAGAGCAGATCTTCATGGGTATTCAGGAGAGCAGTTTCCATGCCTCTGGCAGCTCTGAAGCCAGACTGATGGTTATGAAGACAACCAACAGATTCAATGTGGAGAGTAAGCTGGGAGATGGCAAGCTTTTCCAAGAGTTTGCCCATGAAAGGGGTGATGGAGATTGGGCAATAGTTTGCAGGGCAGGTTGGATCATCAGACTGCTTCTTGAGGAATGGGTGCACAAGGGAGTGCTTAAGGGGAGAGGGGAACGTTCCAGTGGCTAAAGAGTGACTACAAAAATTGGCAAAGGCTGGAGCGAGGGTGTCAATATGGTCCTTGATGGCTCTGGAGGAGCAGGGGAGCACCTGTTTGGACGACGCGTTCATAGATCAGACTTGTCTAGAAACCTCATCAGGTGATGTCAGAGAGAAAGAGGAAAAAGGAGGGGAGCGGTAGAGATGGCCAAAGGGGGCCGAGAGAGGAAGAGGGAGAGGAAGGAAAGATAGAGGACAGGATGTCCTGAGATTTAGCGGAGAAGTGAGAGGCCAGAGGGTCTTGGAGGAAACAGGAGAGGTAGAGACCGCAACAGGAATTGACCAGTTCCTTGCAGATTTTAAAGAGTTTGGCCGTGTTGGTAGAGGCCGTGGAGATGCAGGCTTTAATGCTCTCTTCTTGATGAGTGTTATTGCTTTGACTGGCATTTTGGTGCAACCAGTCTAGGTATGTCTAAATGTGGCCTGGCATGCTTTACTGTAATGTTATTGCGTATCTATACTGGTCTACATTGTGCAGCCAGTTGGACATGTTCTCATTGTGGCTTGGCAATTTTAATAGCAAAGCATTAATGTTCCTGTGCACTGTTGGTGACTTACATGCATTGGATTGGTGATACCCTACAAAACAATTGCAAACACTGTGGCTTTATAGCCAATTTTTCTCAGCAAGTGTGCTGTATATTGCATTAAAATACATATTTATATCTTTCTCCTAGTGCAGTGTGTGGCATACCCCTTCAGCAGCACGTTTGTGTATATTGCACCAGCATGACAATCTAGGCCGGCCCAGAGTGTGGCGCAACCCATGTTTTGTTGCCGAGTTGGGTAGGGGGGCCCTCAGCATGGCTCACAGGGGGGCCCCCATATTTTGTGTTACACCACTGTGGACTGGTGTTTGTTTTTCATAGAGGAAGGGTTGGTGATAAAAGAGAGAAGACGATGACGGCGTGGTCTGTCCATATGAGTGGTCGAGGGGGGAGTGCAGATCAGGTCAGGAGTTAAGGACAACGTCAAGAGTATGTCCTGCTGTGTGAGTGGCACCTGTTACCTGCTGGGTCAGGTTAGGGCTTCCATGTTACCTACGAGTGGTTGTGTAATGAGGTTGCCAGGGGAATCAAACCATGTGTTGAGGTTTCTTACTAGGGTGAGGGTGAGGGATAGTTGGGAGACTGGTATGTCTGCTAGGGAGTCACATTAGGCATTGGCAAAGTGCCTTTCATAGTCAGGTGGCCTGTAGACGAGCAAGGAACTGTGGGTGAATGGGGGATTCTTGGAGAATTTAACTAGGAGTGATTTATACTCTGCGTTGCATGCCTATGTCTCTGAGTGTTAGATAACTAGGAGAGGTTTGCATAGGAAGGCGATTTTGCCAGCTCTGCTAGCCCTGTTGTGAGTGATGAGTGTATATTCAGGGGGGAAAGCCTTGCGTTTAATGGTATGGAGGCCATCAGAGAACCAGGTTTCTTTGATGAACAGGAGGTTTGGGTTTTCAGAGGTGATGAAGTTAAATATGCTGTGTCTGTTTTTGATATCAGATCTGGCATTGATGAGAATGCAGGTGAGTTGGGGTGATGGTAGGGGATCGTTGTTTCTTTGTGATACTCGAGGGAGGGACCTAGGGGGTTGGGATGTGGTGATGTGGTGACGCTGGAGGTGACCTTGCGGTGGAGGCTTTGTGGGTGTGAGTGAGGTTTGTGGGTAAGATCAGTGTTTGCAAAAAGAGAGTTCGTAATGTGCAGGGTTTTGGGTGAGGGTTGGGTGTGGTAGGGGATGAAGAGGTGGAGTGTCTGAGAGGGTCTCAGTTGTGGTTCCAGAGGGGGATGGGTGTTCAGGGGGTGAGGAGAGCAGGAAGAGTGTTGTAGACAGAGGTGGTTGTCGGGTGCAGTTGGAAGCGAAGTGTGGAGTGAGATTTGAGGGTGTTGGATTGCTCTATTGTCTGGGAATGTTGGTTTTGCTCGGGGGGATAAGTGTTTGAGCATTTGCCAAATACGGACTTTGCTGGGTTTTGGGGAGTGGAAGGGTGAAGCAGTCATGTAAGTAGCGGGTGTGTGTGTGGATGAGGAATGTAAGTCGAGAGAGGTGTGCAGGGATGGATGGTGTGGGGGTTGTGGGTTATATGTTTGGAGATCTTTATGGGCGCCTGTGGTGTGTGTAAGTTAGTTGGTGGTTCATCCAGGGAGTGGGTGTTGGCAAGGGTCTTTGCAAAGGCTAATCAGGCGACACTTACGGGTGGGATCTCTGATGGGGAGAGTTGTCTGAAAGGCAGGGGAGTGAGGAAGGACAGGGACAAGGGAAGGAGAATGGTGCTTTGGTTGTGAATGATAGATGTGGTGTATATTGATTCCCCTGATAGTCATGCTGGGGTGTTGATGGGGGTATGCTTTTTGGTGGGAGTGAGGAGGATGATTGTGTTTCTCTAGGGTGCAGGGTCTGTGCAGTGGTTGACAGAGGGGCTGCAGGAGGTGGTTGGATGTTCTTTTGGTGAACCAGAGAGCCCCTCTGGTCTGTGAGTTAGTTGCCATTATAGTGGTGGCTGGGCATTTGGGAAGCAGTGGAGTGGAGAGTTGTGTTTGTCTAGAGGGCGGGCCTGTGTAGCAGGCAAAAAGGGTGATGGGGTTAGGACGGTCCTTGGTGCACCTGAGTGCCCTTCTGGACTGTGAGCTAATTGGCATGGTGTATGCAAGTGTTCGGTTAGCAAGCAATATAGGGCTGTACTCCCAATTTACAGCCAGATGCAATAAAAGGCTGAAATCAAAATTACAGCTTGATGCAATATAAGGCTAAGTTTAAGAGTTTCAGCTGTGAAATGTGTGCATGGGGACGCAAACACAGAATATTGTGATGTCTGTGGATAACAGTAGCTCTGAAAGTGTAAGAGTGATACTTAATGTATCGTTACTGGGGGGTAGGAGGCCTGGCAGGGGTTCAATGGGCGAAAAGGGGCAAACAGGGAAGCCCTTTGTCCTTGGCCCTTCACCAGCTGACCAAACACGGCTGCCCTTCGAGGTTCACGGAAGTAGACCAACACCTATTACGTGCTCTTGGGCATGGGCCAATTAGGGTCTTGAAGGGAGGGCAGAGGAGAGGGAAGGTGGGCATGTTCATGTGCACAGAGCGCCATAGTATGAATGGAGATGGTCATGGGCCAGCAAACAGATTGAATACACCAGTAACTCTTACCAGCAGATGATCCGCTCTCAGTGCTCGCTTGAAAATGAGTGCATGGAGTGCAGTGATTCAGGTAGAGGCCTCAGAGGCCCTGCTACAATTCCCGTCACATGCTCTTGGGCATGGACCAATCATGGTCTTGAAGGGTGGGAACGGGAGAGGGGAATACACCAGTAGCTCTTACCAGCAGATGATCCGCTCTCAGTGCTCGCTCGAAAATGAGTGCAGAGTGGGCAGTGATTCAGGTAGAGGCGTCAGAGGCCCTGCTACAATTCTGGTCACATGCTCTTGGGCATGGACCAATCATGGTCTTGAAGGGTGGGAATGGGAGAGGGGAATACACCAGTAGCTCTTACCAGCAGATGATCCGCTCTCAGTGCTTGCTCGAAAATGAGTGCAGAGTGTGCAGTGATTCAGGTAGAGGCGTCAGAGGCCCTGCTACAATTCCGGTCACATGCTCTTGGGCATGGACCAATCATGGTCTTGAAGGGTGGGAATGGGAGAGGTGAATACACCAGTAGCTCTTACCAGCAGATGATCCGCTCTCAGTGCTCGCTTGAAAATGAGTGCAGCGTGTGCAGTGATTCAGGTAGAGGCCTCAGAGGCCCTGCTACAATTCCGGTCACATGCTCTTGGGCATGGACCAATCATGGTCTTGAAGGGTGGGAATGGGAGAGGGGAATACACCAGTAGCTCTTACCAGCAGATGATCCGCTCTCAGTGGTTGCTCGAAAATGAGTGCAGCGTGTGCAGTGATTCAGGTAGAGGCCTCAGAGGCCCTGCTACAATTCCGGTCACATGCTCTTGGGCATGGACCAATCATGGTCTTGAAGGGTGGGAACGGGAGAGGGGAGGTAGGCCTGTTCAGGTGCACGGACACTGCAGTATGAACGGAGATGGTCACAGGACAGCAAACAGATTAAATACACCTGTAGCTCTTAACAGCAGATGATGCGCTTTCAGTGCTCGTTTGTAAATTAGCACTAAGTGTGCGATGATTCAGGTAGAGGTCTCAGAGCCCCCACTACAATTTCGGGCACATGCTCTTGGACATGGACCAATCAGGCTCTTGGAGGGCAGGCAGAGGAGAGCACCATCGTATGAATGGAGATGGTCACGGACCAGCAAACAGATTAAATACACCAGTACTCTTACCAGCAGATGATCCGATCTCAGTGCTCGTTCTATAACCTTACTCCACTAGGCCTGTTGGCTGACCAATAAAAAATAAACAAAGCTTTTTTAGTGGCTCATGGATTGTGACAATTATAAAATGTCAACATACATTTAATGTCTCTTTATCCAACTGGCTTTCCAGTGGCCCGTGCCAACTGTCCTAGTTTTGTGTATCCGCCTGTTTGGGGACTTTGGTCCTTTCACAATCTTAGTTTGGGAGGATCTGACACCTTCCCAGGAGAAAGAATCGGCCCCGAAGGGGCCAGGTGTTAGTCACTGCATCAATAGGAGCGTCACACCATGAAGATACTGACCAGGGTCTCTTCGATGTAAAGCAGACATGGGAGAAGAGGAAGGTGGGTAGCCCAGAAGAGAAGTTAAAAACAAGAAAGGAGTTCCACTATCTTGGCAATTCGTTTGGCACTGATACTTAGGGTGACTCCTGATCACTTCCTGCATTAAATTCCCTTTGGGTATGACATCAAAAGGCAAAAACTATTGTGACATGAGTCTATATTGGCTCTTTACAGAAGACTTGAAATGAATGAATCCGCAATGGCATATTTTGGTCAAAATACAGGAAAGCAAATGCTTTTTTGGCACAAAAAAGCATATCGACTACATAAGGGTTGAGACCCCCTTAATTTAATTATATTTGCATATTAGAAGAAGAAAGATTACACCAGAGTCTTATTGAGGAGGGTTATTGGTATGTTTTAGTCGTTTTAGTTTACTTAAAGACTCCTTTATTTCATAGAACCTTGATTAGTATTCTTTTATTCACAGTACTATCGTAGTTCGGATGCTTCTGTATTAGCTCACATCCTTTTTGAAGATTATAGCCTGCACTCTGCACATGCGGCCTTAAAGAGGGGAAGGAGGTGTGCCATTCATGTTGTGCATGGTATACTTTTATTATTGAGATCAATGCAGAAAGAAACTTTACATTCCAAGTACAGTCCCAGTTTGACATTCACAATAAACTCTCAGTTTGTCATTTCCAGAAAGTGTAAGTTACTAGTTTGACATTTAAAGTCATAGTAAGCTCCCAGTAAGCTTGATATTCACAGGAAGCTCCCATTTCGTCATTCCCGGTTAGCTTGACATTCCGAGTAAATTCTCTGTTTGATATTCTCAAATAATATTAGCTTGATACTCCAAGGAAGATCGCAGTTTGAATTTTCCAGTAAGCTTGACATTCCCAGTAAATGTCCAGTTTTAAATTCACTGTAAACTCCTAGTTTGGCATTCCCATTCAACTTGGCATTCCCAGTAAATCTGTTTCAAATACCAGTATGCTCTTAGCTTGATACTTTCAGTATGTTACCAGGTTCTCATTCCAAGTAAACTCCAGGTTTGGCATTATCAGTAAGCTCCTAGCCTAACATTCCCAGCAAGCTCTATGTTTTATTTTTCAGTAGCTTGACATTCCCAGTATGTTCCTAGTTTGACAGTGCCAGCAAATTCCTAGTTTGACTTTCCTAGTAAGCTTCACGTTTCCAGTAAGCTCAAAGTTTTACATTTCCAGTAAAAGTGATCACATAGATTGTAATCTCCAGTAACTTCCAGGTTTACATTCCCAGTAAGCATGTCAATCCCAGTAAACTCACAGTTTGACATACCAGCAAGCTTGACAGTCCAGTAGGTGTCCAGTTTAATAGACCTAGTAAGCTGCCTGTTTAAAATTAAATTCTCAGATAGACTGGCATTCCCAGTAAACTCTCAGTTTGACAATCCAAGCTGGTTCTTAGCTTGTTACTCTCAGTAAGCTGACAGTTTAAAATGCCCAGTAAATTTGACATTACCAGTAGGTTTCAGTTTGATATTCCCATTGGCATTGCTTGTAAGATTTGTATTCTCAGTAAGCTCCCAGTTTGACATATGCACTAAGAGTAAGCTCTTAGTGTGTAATTTCCAGTAAGCCTGACATCCCTCCCAGTATGATTGAAATTCCCAGTAAACTCTGCAATTCCCAGTATGTTGCTAGTTTGACATTGCCAGTAGAATTCCAGTTGAACATTCTGAGTAAGCTTCAAATTTGACATTCACAGTAAGCCCCTAGCATGACATGCCCAATAGTCTTCCAATGTGTGTTATGCAGTAAGATTACTGACATGGACATTCCCATATTTCCAGTACAGACCCAGTTTGACATTTCCAGTCAGATACAGGGTAAAATTCCCAGTAAGCTCCTAGTTTGACATTCCAGTAGGTTTTTATTCCCAGTAAAGACACCGTTTCAAATTCCTAGTTAAAATAAGCTCCCAAATGTTTAATTGCCAGTAAGCTTGACCTTCACAGTAACATTGAGATTCACAGTAAGCTTGCAGATTGACAGTCAAAGTAACCTGGAAATTCACAATAAGCTCCATATGTTACCAGTAAACTTGACATTCATAGCAAGATACCAGTTTCACATTCCCAGTAAGCTCCAAGATTACTTTCCCAGTATCCTTAACACTCCATTTAATCTCCCAGTTTGACATTGCATTAAGCCCACAGTAAGCTCCCAGCTCACAATTCCCAGTAAGGCCCTAGCCTGCAATTCCTAGTAAACCAGATATTTCCAGTTTGACAATCCACCAGTAACGCTACGAGTATGTTCTTAAATTGATACCCAGTCAACTTTTAATTTGACATTCCCAGTCAGATTCTAGTTTCACTTTCCTAGTGAGCTTCCAAATTGACATTTCGGGCAAGCTCCCAGTTTGAAATGCTTACTATTCCCAGTAAACCCTCTAGATTGGCATTCCTAGTAAACTCCCAGTTTACGCAAGCCATTATACTGTACTGAAAATCCCACATCAGCCCCAAAAATCATGAAGAGCAGGCTGCTGTTAGAGAAACCCTGCTTGTGACCTCAAACTCGGAAGACACAGTCCATATCTCATGTCCCATAGAACCTGATGGCAAGCAGTGTGATGGGTTTGAGACCCTTCACACCAAAAAAAACTTTACAAATATTGGGAGTAAAATGAGTACCTATGATATCATAGGGTGACAACAGCTTTGCTGTTGGCACCTAAAAATGTATTGTTATCATTTGTTTTTTTCTAAAAACGAAGCCTCAAAGACCTGCTAGCATTAAGCATTACTTTGCTCTCTTCTGCACAAACTGTCACTGGACTTGGCACAACCCCGGGCTTTTCTCCCTCAAGCAGAATAATAACCAAGATTTACATAAATTTCGAATCATTGTATTCAAATTTACAACATGAATATTAATGAGGGGTATCCTGAAAACCCAACATGGATCGGGCCCTCAAGGCCTGGAGCTGGACAATTCTACACGTTTGCATGTTCGTTCTTCTGGCCCTCGGGGTCGGGGCATCTATATTAAAGCAAACTGACTGCTGGGCACATTGTTTTCAAAATGTGAGCTTCCAATTTCATAGAAACAACAGAAAAGGAATGTTCAAACTGAAACATGTTTCTTAAACTTAAATCCGCCAGGTTTCTTTAAACTGGGTTTAGGTTTTTTGGCCTGCCTACCCCCACAAAGACTCTGTGATGTTTGTGTGCCCTTTTATGGGAGTTTCATTGCAGGGTACACTTCAAAGGATGCTATTAGCTTGAAACTTGAAAGTAAATGCTATTATTGTGCCAACCGCAGCTATTAGGAAACTGAGCTGTGCGTTTATGCGTCCCAAATTTTGATTTTCACGATGGTGGCAGAAATTCCTCCACCCCTGGCATAAGCATGAACAAGCGACCAGCCCATCCCATCCCCTAGTTGTTAATGCATTTTACAGAAAGCAGGAGATTCACAGCCAGGTTTAAACACACAACATCGCTGCAAAAGCTACTCAACCTGCTGAGCCACCTTGACAACGTTCTGCTTTAGAATGTGTCACTCTGCCTTTAACTAATTCTACATCAGATATGGATGCCTTACCTTGCTCAAAATCACTGCATTGTCAACAGTTCAGTTTATGGACATGACTTTAAAGCTCCAGCAAACTGACACTGTGCAGGCACTTAGGTTGTACAGCCAAATACTGAAAACTGTAAACCTCTTTGGGGCAAAGTAAGGTATCTGCCCCCGTCGCTTAAGTAGTACAGCGGCAGTGGCCCCTTCCCCGTGTATTCGGTGCCTTTGTATGATAGCTGTTCTGTTAAATAGACTTAATTATTTCGCTGCAATTTATTTGAAGTTGGCCTGTAACTGATGTCTCTTCGATTATACACTGTCACTGACTAAATATTATTCGAAGCTGGGCTGGAAATAGTCTCCGTTTAAGTTAAAGGCATGCTATCTCGTGCCGAATGTATGCTTTTAGGTGGCTGAATTATGAGTGATGTCTTCTTGTTAAAGGTATGCAGCATCTTGCCTGTATGCTCCTTGTCTAGAACAACAAGCTGCATGCCTGCATCAAACATCGACTAACAGCAGGTGACTTTCACTTGTATAACGAAGTTGCAAGATTAGAGGCATCCCAAACTAGCACACTTCAGGTGTGAGATGCTAAACCAATTCTTGTCACATTGCATTCTGGTACTTATAAACTTGGCTTACTAGTCTGAAACTAAAACTACAATTACTGTGCGAGCATACAGAATGAAGTGTGCTGAAAGAAAGGACTTGGACATCTGATCTATTAAAGGGCGCAGCTCAAGAAAGTCCTGTCTAAATTATATATGGTGCAAAAAAGCAACAAAGCATTAGCCTTGTGCCCCATAGCCATTTCTCCAGACTGTTGGGAAATTTCCAGGACTAAAAAGGGGCTGGAAAAGGGTGTGTCAGTGACATGTAGCAATCTGGTAGCTCTAGTCAACACCATTGCCCCACCGCTCTGCTGACAAACAAATACATACTGTCACAGAGAGCCTAGGGCCGTCCCTCCCCCTCCTGTCTTCCCTGGGATGCCCGTCCTATACCAGGCGTCCATACTCTGGGTTAGTATTATTGAACAGTAACACCTTCTGTCTAAGTTCCCGTCCTTGTGCTAACAGTTGTATCCCCAAATGCAAGCTCGCAAACTCCCTCAGGGACGTCCTAACTTTCCCTTCCCTCGTCACTGAAGTGAGAACAGTGACTGCAGCCGCCCTGTAGGACTCGTCTTTTACTCAATCTCATCCTTCCCTTCCATGCTACCTGCTCTGTTTCCCTTCTCTCCTCCCCACTGGTCTTTTCTCCCTGAGATGTTTCCCTCCTCATATCTCACGCCTGGTATACAGTGATAAAGTCACCTTTCAAAAGGTCGCCATTGGGTGACATTTCCCCAAATTCGCACTCCCGAGAAAATCAAGCACTTTCCCAAATATTCTATAACTGGCGTTAGACTAGTAAATAATACCCGTCCGTCCTAAAATATATGAGAGAAGGCCTTTAGGGGTGCAGCGAAAACCTCACCTACCGGGCGACTATTCCCCAGGGGACATTTTCACATAGAACCTCATGCTTTACCCTTTGATTTTATCTCTCTCCTCCCCTTCTACTTAGCACTACCACTGCTTCTGCATTACTACCATTCTCCTCTGCTACTAATCCTCTTTCTCCTACAACTCTCCTCCAACCAGTACTACTCTCCTCTAACCATTATTTCTACCCTACAACCACTACAGTTCCCCACCAACCACTACTATGCTCCTCCAACCCCTACTACTCCCCTCTCACTACTACTACTCCCCTCCAACAACTACTACTCCCCTCTAACCACTTCTACTCTCCTCTCACTACTACTCAAGCAACCTCCTTTCACCCAATACCAGCCTTCTCACACTCACTCCCTACTCTAGCCTCACCCCACACTTGTCCCACACTTGTCCCACACGTGCACACTACAGTATGACTATCACTCCTTAACCAATATCTAACCTTTTGCAATAATCTCTTCCATGATCCTTCGCTCCCTCCTTCCTCCTGCTGGTCTCTTGGCCATCCTCTGCCTCTACTGCTGACCCCACCCAGTACACGCACAGCTTCCTGTTTCCTTTCTCCCCTTGAGTATCCCTCCCCTCTCAGGGATTGGTTGTCTTACCCTAACCAATCAAATTCACTCTTCTGATCTCGGGACGCGTGTGTAGAGGGGAAATCTTTCAGAAGGGTCGTAAGCCCCATCCACTAACCCTGCTGGCCTTCACCGTGCAATGGCAGCATATCGAATCCCTGGTAACTGTTCCTTTCCTGGGGGCAACATGTCCCCAATGATGTCAACAAGGTTTTTTTTTTTATCTGCTGGTTTAGCGGAGTCATGCGGGAGACCACTCTGGTGTATCCAGCCGCGACCGTGCTGCCTCTGTGCCTGCCCTGCACTCTCTCTTCTTCTCCCTGCAACTCTGCTGACTCTCTGGGCAGCTCTGCGCCATCATGAGTTGGAGCGTGAGTGCCTCGGCTGTATTCCAGCTTCTCTCTGGGCATGGGTGCTGACGTGGCTACTAGGTCAGTCTTTTCGCTGGCAATGCATTGGATCGGCAACAAGAAGAGAAAGTCAGCGAGTGTCTGGTTTACGAGGTATGGTAGGAAATATGATTCTGCATACAAGCATTTGGGCAAGAGGGGAAAAATCAGCAACTTGGGTCGTCTCTGCAGATATCAGAGACAGAACAGGGTCTTGATTCCCCTCCACCTCTTCTGTCGTGGTCAGTTCCATGACCTTGTCGCAATATATGTTATGACAATCAATATGCACTTAAAAGGCAAGCTAAAACATTTAAGTGTAGTCTGGTGTATTAAGGCCTGTCAACAAAAAATGGTATTCATGGCTGCATCGGCAGGATTATCGCACACACGTCTATTTTAATTTCAATATTTGGCAACGTTTTTCTTCCATGCAGCTTACCAATGTATGCCTGAATGATGCCTTCGAAGGTGGACCTCAGATTCTGAGGCAGGTTGTAGTTTTCATGGGTATTTAGGGCCCGGCACCCAGTATTCCCTTTCAGTTAGTCATGCCAAAAGTTTCAAAGATGAACCTTCACTCTGGAGATTGCTGAGCAGCGGTAGTGTGGGGAGCTTTTTCAAACCAAGGATGTCTGGCTGCATGACATATGACTACCTAAGCATTCACCTCTGACATCTGTGTGCAACCAGAAATCACATTTTCGAATTCTGGCAGAGTCGACTTAGCCCTTCATCCTTCAGAAGTTGAAACTGAGTAGCTTGAAGACCCGCCTTCTCACTCCTATAAACCAAACTATGGAACTCAGTGCCCAGTTGACTCCACACAGAGGACGGCATCCTAGTCTTCAGAAAATCTCTCAACACATGTCTGTTGATGGGATCGCAACAAAGTAGCATGACACACTTTAAAGACCAGACTAGACAGAACCCCTGGCTGGGCTGTAAAACTCCCCAGAACCACACATACGAATCATGATGGTCCTGCACATCGCAAGGGATGGAGTTCCTTGGAGATCAGGACCCAGTCTGGTTAGTCTCCTCAACTTTTTCTGGTCATAGCGCATAAGACATGGACACCACCCCTCATTATTAAAATCAAACCCAGAACAGTAACAGCTCATCAGGATGGATAACAACACAACTTGAACTCTGCAGATTCAGTATAACCCTACAAATTCTAATAAGAATCCTCAGGAGGCCCCATCCACCTCACCCTTCCTCGACATTTTAATCTACTTGCACCTGTTGATGAAGCCTCAAACCCCCCCCCCCCCACAGCCCCCGCCCTGACCCCCTGCATACCTCCAGGATAACAGATACCACCCACTGAAGCAGCCCCACAGACCCTAACTGGATGACATCACTAAAGTAATCATGAAGCAGTGACATGGGTGAGCGCACACGTAGAGGCACCAGCTAGTTGTAAAGGAGATGGAAGCCACAGCTGCATTGAAATGAATGAGAGGCATTAGGAAGGCTTGAAACACAGGGAGAGGCCTCACACACTGATTTCCCTGAGAAACGCAAAGCAGAGCTGGAAGTGCAGTCACTGTGCCCTACCGTGCAAACGACACTGGTGGAGCTACAAGATATGGCCAGGCCAATCAGATTGTCTGTCCCATATAGGATATAAATGTATCTATACTGTTGACCCAATGCCATGTCGCTTAGAGCCCAGGAATGTAACTTTTGGTTGTGATGTCACATCAGCTTAAAACCTCACTACCAGCCTGCAATGAGTTGAGAATGCATTTGGACGCTGTCGAAAATATGTCTGCTTATACCTGCTGTCGATTAATAAAAGCAGTAATTTGTCACATTTCTGAACTCCTTCGTTTCTTGGGCACAAGGGATTTCCCTCTGGTTTTTAATTCCGCTTCACAACTTTAAACTACACACAAGGACCATAACACACACATAGGATTTATGCCTGCCACACCATCCGAATCACAGGAACCTTCCAGGTAGCGCAGAGCCCATCTCACACCCTGTTACATCTTTAGCTCGGTCATATACTGTTATCTGCCAGGGACTCTCCCAGTGACCCAGCACTGCCATTTACAGATCTTGAGTTTTTCCTTCTAGAACACATACCCAAAAAAAAACATACCAGCATTGAGAACTCGCACTCATCAACGTCATATGTTTAGTACCAGCCCCTCCCTTATAACCATTCCCCTTTTTTCTTCAGGCAAAACCGCACATCAGACGGCCATCACAAATTGAAGATATGTGCTATACAATAACACTTTACAAGACCACTTTACAAAAGCACTTTACATTACCGTTACATTGGGTAAAAACACTTATCACAGCACTTAGGCGAGGGAGGTATCCACCACGAATCAATAGATTGAAATGTGATATTCATATTATTGTTAAACTTGAAATAATGGGCCAGTGTTAAATGGAACATTGTCATGGGCCATCTGTTTAAAACACTTGGTGAGCACTTTAAAGAAGACAGTTGAACTGTCATGGTGGAGGTGCGATAGGTAAGTTTGGTAGGGGTGCAATTCAGGGTGCTGTAGGTTGGACCTTGAAGGTACCTGATGAAGGGGAAATGTGGGAGGGGATTGTAGACTATTAATTTCTTTTAGTATGTAATTTTGTTGGCATTCATTGTTTTAAAGCTAGAGGGACAAATGATGATACAAATATATTTAATGAAAACCGTGCTTAATGACCTTTTTGCAACAAAATAATTCGAGTTATCTTTAAGCTACTCTGAACTTGAATAGTCACTTTTTTTTTTACGAGCTTGGTGAAATATACGTGTACATAAACCAGTTTGGCCTGTTGACCATTATTTTGTGTGTCACCACCCTAGCCCCGTTCTTCTATTTTTGTGCCCTAGTTTGCCCTCCCTAATTTTGATTTCTAGAGACGCCACTGGACACCAAATACACATATTTCCAGCCGTCACACATATGTTATATTGTTATGTTATGTTAAAGGTACTTATGTAGCGCACCATCACCATCACCAACAGAATTGGTCCCCAGGCACTCTGGCGGATCTGTAAACGAGAAGGTGGGATGGGTTAGTGAGGTGAAGCGGGGGTAGGATAGCGAGAGGGGTGGTGTACTATTGGCAGCCTCAACTCGGTAGACACTGGGTGCTGAGCTTTGGTGCAAGTATTGGATCGGTGTCAGTAGGTATATAGGTAATAGTCATAATGACTATAATGGTAATAATGACATATGACGACACTGAAAAGCTGAGAATACCAAAACAGCAAAATGTGATACTTGCACAAAACCATCATTACAAATGTCCTAGCAAAGTAAGACACAGGGTGCCAAATCGTAGATCAAATGTAAGATGGGGAAGGTAGTGCGGGAAAGGTTCAAGGGGGGAAAAAGATGGTAGATGCATGCATTGTGGCAAAGTTGAGCTCGGATGTCAAGTATGTTAGAAGTTTGGGCCATGAGCTCCCCACTCCTCAAATAAGGTAAGGCTGGTTGGTCTCTAACCACATTCACCCCCTTGCAACCTTTTTGGGTCATTTTGGGAAGTTTACTCCTACCCGAGAGTATAATCTGGTGGCCTTGGGACCACAGAGTCAAGGCCACGACTTCAATAGTGCTGTGTCTACCACTTAGAGGGACATAATTGCAACTTTAGTCCTTCTAACTTTTATGAGCACTAGAAGACCAGATTACCTTTCGCACATATGAGACTCGAATGCAAGACTTTGGAGCAATGTCCATGGCAATGGGTGCAAAATTACACCCGCCTACGTCATATGCCAAAGTCGGGGCAGAAACAAAAGAAGCATAACTATGCAAAATATATGGATGACGGCATCACAACTAAAATGATTTTTCTAACTGGGGTTTCCATTGGTTTTATGTGGGTGTCTGTCTTGACGTGGTGCACAGCTTTGTTGCGCTTCCGCAATCTTGAACTTGCACGTTTGATTATCCAAATGTTTCCTGTTTTCAGATGAACAACTGCCCACAACAGGGGCGGGCGCGCGTTAACCTTGCAGGTCACGTGTCACAGGGAGCCATCTTTCATTTCACTGGAGACCCTTGAAAGAGAGAGAGAGACAGGGCCTCGTAAAAGGCGTTGCCGAAATACTGACCTCTTTCTGGGAGACGGTCAAATGGCTTTGACATTTGCGGGAAACGGTATGTATGTTCTGCAGCGCGCGCTGCTGGTACAGGAACAGTGCCTTTACGGGATGCAGGAAATCTCTCAGCTGTTGTAAAATGATGACGGATGGGGATGGATTTGAAATGATTTGAAAATTAAGATTGGCATTATTACATCGCCACAGAGTCTACAATATTCAGGAGGAGGCTGGGCAATACATGGAAACTGCAAGTGTATTCCATAGGCTAGAGGAGTGGGAGCCGGCGGACGGTTTTGAGTTAACTATACAATGCAAGTGAGGAAGACGCACCCCTTTAAAAAAAAAAAAACACGTGTGTCTAGAGATGACGAAAATTGCAGCTGTGCGCGGTATAAATACCAGTATCACAGCATTTGTAAATTATGCAGTTTTGACAGTGATCGGGCGGTGATGACGTACACGTTAGGGCTCAATGTGGCACGATTTCGTTCTACTTATTTGGGCTCCTCACTGGGTGCTGAGCCCTGTTTGTTGCCTGCGCTCTGTGTGACCTGGCACCAGTGGCACGTCGACTACAGTTTCGTTTCTTTGCTATAGGAAGGAAGTATTTATTTGTATTTGTATTTTATTGAATTTCTATAGCGTTTTAATCCAAAAGCAGCAGTCGGCATTGGCGCGGGCAGCAAAGTAACGAGTTTGAGGAAATCAGAGGGTAGGGTGGTGTTTTTTTACTTCAAGTTGAAAGTGGTGGTTCCCTATAACAATATAAATTGGCAGTTGGACCTGAAAAGCCAAGAGGCCCCTATTACCTATTGAATAGAGCTACTTGCAGAGTTATAGAGACCACAACTGGGTGGTCGCTCACCTCTAGGCAGAACTTGGAGGCCACCCCGTGGCGTGTTTAAGTCATCCTATTCAGGTGGAGTTAACATCCTGTGGAATAGCTTGCCAGATGCTGTGTGCTCTCTGTCTAAAATAAGCAAGGACCGGAGGATGTAACTATGTGCCTGCCAGCTTTAGCGTCAATGGGTCCTTCTGGCGTAGAAGTAATTGGAAAGCGTCTTACCAAAATGTATGTGGAGATGTGCTTGCCAAAAAAAGTGTGGGAAAGGTTTTCATTCGAAACTATCAAGAGGGGTGAGGTCTGAAAGAAAGGGAAACAGACCATAATTAGGGTGATGGCACGCAGGCAGGGAGCCTGGTAAAAGGAAAGGAGAGATCTGGAACCAAAAGGATTACCTGGAGGTGGCTGCCTGTGGGCGTAGATGCTGCTTTTTAGCCGCATGGTGCTTCTCCCTATGGACTTCCAAATGGGTGAGAGGAGGACCGCTTATACTGGTCCTGTTTCTATCTTTATTCAAGCTGCTGTCATAATGACACTCTGCAAGATGGGAATGGCCAATCAGAGAGTGAGGCCAGTCAGAGCATGAGTGGTCTCTAGAATAATAAAGGTACAGTGGCCTCTGTAGGGGTTTAATTGCTTAAGTGATTTATTAGCTTCCTGCTTCCACCTTCCTCTCTCCAAACCGCAACTTTTTTCCCTTGTACGCTCACTCTCGTTCCACATTCTGTGTTCTTCATACGCCTCCTGGAACTCACCTGCATCACACCCCCCCTCCTTTCCATAATTCACACTGACACCCATCCACTCCCTTAAACATGCTACTTTAAAACAGCAAACATTTAGAAACTAGATGCAGTACCATCTGAAAACTATATACAATATTTAGTCCAGACATAATAACCTCCCTTATAGAGACAACTCGAAGTCCTAAGTTTCCTTGGACGTGAACGTATTTGGAGTGTGATGGAGTTGAACGAGTTGGGCAGTATATGCAGTCTTTCTGCAACCTTCGTGATACAGCATCTGGCTACTTTGTATCCAATATTTTCGCTTGGATCTGCGTTTGATACTCCCACCTAGCAGTGGCAAAAGCTACTGGTGTGTATGTTTAGAACGCGCGCTTGGAATGTGTTGGAGTTGGACGAGTTGGGCAGTCATGCAGCCTTTATGCAACCTTCGTGACACTGCATCTGGCTACTTTGTATCCATTATTTTAGTCTGGATCTGTGCTTCATACTCCTACCTAACAGTGACGAAAGCTGCTGGTGTGTGCGTTTAGCACGCGTGTTTGGAGTGTGTTGGAGATGGACGAGTTGGGCAGTCTTTGCAGTCTTTCTGCAACCTTCATGACACTGCATTTGGCTACTTTGTATCCATTATTTTTGCCTGGATCTGCATTTGATACTCCCACCTACCAGTGACAAAAGCTGCTGGTGTGTTAGCACAGGTGTTTGGAGTGTGTTGGAGTTGGACGAGTTGGGCAGTTATGCAGTCTTTCTGCAACCTTCATGACACTGCATTTGGCTACTTTGCATCCATTGATGCGTTTGATAGTGCCACCTAGCAGTACCAAAAGCTGCTGGTGTGTGTGTTTAGCACGCGCATTTGGAGTGTGTTGGAGTTGGACAAGTTGGCAGTCTTTGCAGTCTTTCTGCAACCTTCGTGATATAGCATCTGGCTACTTTGTATCCATTATTTTCACCTGGATCTGCGCTCGATACACCCATCTAGCAGTGACAAAAGCTGCTGGTGTGTGCATTTAGCATGCGCGTTTAGAGTATGATGGAGTTGGACGAGTTGGGCAGTCTTTGCAGTCTTTCTGCAACCTTCGTGATACTGCATTTGGCTACTTTGTATCCATTATTTTCACCTGGCTCTGCGTTTGATACTCCCACCTAGCAGTGGCAAAAGCTACTGGTGTGTGTGTTTAGCACGCGCGTTTTGAAATGTGTTGGAGTTGGATGAGTTGGGCAGTTATGTAGTCTTTCTGCAACCTTCGTGACACTGAATCTGGCTACTTTGTATCCTTTATTTTAGTCTGGATCTGTGCTTGATACTCCTACCTAACAGTGATGAAAGCTGCTGGTGTGTGCGTTTAGCAGGCGTATTTGGAGTGTGTTGGAGTTGTACGAGTTGGGCAGTTATGAGTGTGTTGGCTCTGATCAAGCCGTCATATAAGGATTCAGGAACATTTTAGTTAATGCAGCACCTTTAAGAGAGTCATAGTTACTCCCGCCGTTTACCCGCGCTTCATTGAATTTCTTCACTTTGACATTCAGAGCAATGGGCAGAAATCACATCGCGTCAACACCCACCGCTGGCCTTCGCGATGCTTTGTTTTAATTAATTAAAGGAATCTTAACTGATTTAATGAGCCATTCGCAGTTTCACTGTACCGGCCGTGTGTATTTACACATGCATGGCTTAATCTTTGAGACAAGCATATGCTACTGGCAGGATCAACCAGGTAGCCGCACCTGCTGGAGGGTGGCAATGGGGGAGCCGCGCGCCCGTCTCGGAGCCGACCTTCGCGCCCTGCTGGAGGGCCGTCTCGTGGAGGACCCAAGCATCAGGCCCTGGGGCGAACAGGTCGGTCACAGGGTGGGTGGGAGGGAGAGGCCGGGCCCAGGCACAACTTGGAGTGGTAGGGCGTTCGCCTGCAACGCCGCCACCGGAGTGGCGACACAGGGGGTCGGCACCCCGCGGAACGTGCGTTCCGAGCTGCTGGAGAAATGTGCTTGGTGGAGCAGGGGCCGCGTCGTGGCTTGCGGTAGGCACACCCGCGCTGGGGCTAGCTAGCGCCACCCAACCCCGTCCACTCTGATCTGACCACTGTGGAGCTGAGGGGCTGATCGGCCTTTGCTCTGCTCGGAGGGGAGAGCCGCCCACGTGGGGGCGGGGGCGTCCCCAAAGACGGGGGCATACCCTCGACACGGTCCCGAGGCGGGTGGAAGCGAATTGCTTGAAACAACAGCTGAGGCTGGCCAAGCAGTCCAAAGCTAGAAGGACTAAGTATGCCAAATCGATCCCATGGAGTGTTCGGAAATGAGCGCCCCCAGCAGGCCAGTCTCTGCTGGGGCGCTGCACGCGGGGCACGGCCCCCCGGCCAGCTGGGCCCAGGGAGGTGCTCTGGTTTCGCCACAGAGACCGGATCGGGCAGCGAGCAGCGAGAATACCCTGGAGGATGCACAGACAGGTCCCTCTCCCCCCTGTCTATAGTAATCCGCAGGAAGGTGACTGAGCTCTCTTGCAATGTGCGCGCCCGGAGCGACAGAGGGGGACCTCTCTGCGAAAGCGTCCGGGCTCCTTATACTGGAAACAAATTTCAAATTGACGCTATCCGTACTTCCAGAGCAGCCCGGCCATCTGGTAGGGCCATGCATTCCAATGGGCCTGGACGGGATGGGCCTGTGGGACCCCAAGCCCACCTGGCAAAGGACCTTAGGGCCAGCAGGTGCGCAAGGGCATGGGCCAGCACCAACCGGGCCATCCTCGAGCTCCGGCCAGGCCGCCTTAGAGCTTCTCCCGCCACATTAGAGCTTCTCCCTGTGGGGAGGGATGGGGACCCCGCTGGGCTTGGGGACCTTTGCAGAAGCCAAGCCCGTTTGCAGCATCCCCCGGCCACCTCCCTGGAGCTCCGGCCAGGCCGCCTTAGAGCTTCTCCCGCCACATTAGAGCTTCTCCTGCCGGGGTGGCACGGGGACCACCACTGCCACCTGGAGCTCTGTCTCGGGCCGCCTTAGAGCTTTCCCCCTCCGCATTAGAGCTTATCCCGCCGGGGAGGGACGGGGACCCCACCGGGGCTCCCCAGGGGCTGCTGCCGGGCCAGGGGACAGTCGGCGCAGTGCCCAAGGCCTGGGTTGCAGCAGCCTGGAGCCCCGGCCCAGTCTGCCGCCGCCTTAGAGCTTCCCCCCTTCCGCCACATTAGAGCTTCTCCCTCCGGGGAGGGACAGGGACCCCACCGGGCCTCCCCGGGACCGCCACTGGCCGGGGGACAGTCAACGTGGTGCCCAAGGCCTGGGTTGCAGCAGCCTGGAGCCCCTGGCCCGGGCCGCCTTAGAGCTTTCCCTCTCTGCATTAGAGCTTCTCCCACCAGGGAGGGACGGGGACCCTACCGGGGCTCCCCGCTACCGTCGCCGGGCTTGGGGACGGTTAACCCACTCACGAGGCAGGCACGCAAGGCCAGGGGCCCGCCCCTCCAGCCGCCCCGGGACTTCAGTGTGGCCCCTTTAGAGCTTTTCCCTGTGGGGGAGCGATTGGGACCCCCGCTGGGGCTCCCCGCGACCACCACTGGGCCCGGGGACCTTCGAGACAGGCGCCCAAGGCCGGGGGCGTGGGGAAGCAGCCCCGGCCAGAGCTCTCCCTCCACGTTAGAGCCTTGCCCTCCGGGACTGACCCACAAACGCCGTGGAACTCGGGTCCAGCCACTACGAGCGCCCCTTGACACATACACCACCCCGTTTTGGACTTGACCGCACACGGGAGGCACCAGACCAAGGACCGGGGGCAACCCACGAATGCCATGGAACTCAAGGCCGGACGCTATGAGCGGCTACAGCCCCCTGGAGGGAAAGAGGGGCCCCACTCAGGGCGCCACCTCGACACACAGGCACCACCCCGTTTTGGACTTGAACGAGGACCGGGAGCAGCCCACGTACGCCATGGAACCGAGGCCTGGCACAGCGCAACGGCCTCCCTGGAGGCCGCAGGGTGGCACTTCCACACTGACTATTGAGCCCCCACGCAGTGGGGGGCTTATGGAACCCGACCAGAGACAAATGTAGGAGTCAGCCGCCCGGCCACGACGCAGGCCATCTGGTCCGCCGGCCGCCACTCGGGCCATCTGGTCCTACTCCCCTGGCCAGATGGCCCGGAGCCCGTCAGACGCGCCTGCTCCGACCCCACAGTCCGTGGGGCACAGGCTTAAGGTTCCACCCGCTCCGGGGTAGGGGGGGGCTTAAGCCGCCGCCGCCTCTCTTCCCCGCCCTGTCCAGGGGCTTAAGGCACCGACCTCATGGGAGACACTTCCACGCTGACTATTAAGCCCCCACGCAGGGGACAAGTGCAGGTGCCAGCCTGGCCGGCCGCGACTCGGGCCATCTGGTCCGCCGGCCGCGACTCGGGCCATCTGGTCCTACTGCCTGGGACGTTTGGCCCAGCGGCCCTGCCGGCCGCGTCTGCTCTGACCCCACCCCATCCCACCGTCAAGGGGGCACGGGGCTTAAGGAAGGTTCCAAGCCCCCCTCCAAGCGCCCTGGGGGTGGCTTGCAGCCTCTCTTCCCTCGACGCCGGCCCGGGGCCGAGGCCATCTGGTCGGCCGGGCTGACCGGGGAAGGTGAGAAGAGGAGAGCGCTCCCCGCTCAGCCCGCACACCCCCGCGGGTGTGCACCCAGGGCGGGTGGGAGTTTCCTGTGCACCCCGTGGCACGGCGGGATGAAGACCCTCGCAGAGATGGCCTTTTTTGCGACAAAAGCTTGGCTCAGAGGATGACTTTCAATAGATCGCAGCGATGTAGCTGCTCTGCTACTTACGAAACCCTGACCCAGAATCAGGTTGTCTATGAATGTTTTAGCACCAGGTTCCCCACGAACATGCGGTGCACTACGGGCGAGAGAGGTGGCCCCCTTCTGTCCACACTCGAGTCCTGAGGCGAGCGGCTCTATGCACCGGGCCAGAGGCCGGCTATCCTAGGCCAACCGAGGCTCCACAGCACTGCGGTATCGTTACTGTTTAGGGGGAATTCTGACTTAGAGGCGTTCAGCCATAATCCCACAGATGGTAGCTTTGCCCCATTGGCTCCTCAGCCAAGCACATAACCAAATGTCTGAACCTGCGGTTCCTCTCATACTGAGCAAGATTACTATTACAACAACACATCATCAGTAGGGTAAAACTAACGTGACTCACGACGGTCTAAACCCAGCTGTCATGCCCACGCCACTGGCGCACGCATTGGCAACCATCATGGACTACTTAGTACTCATTTATCCTCCTCATACTCCTTGAACAACTCCTTTTCACGCCTTGGTCTTTTATTTCCATTTGCTCAACTTTGGTTCTTTCTTATTTTATTCAATTAACTACATCTACCATAATGCACCTGGCTACAGTCCTCAATTCCTGGCTATTCTCATTCATCGTTATTGGGACCACAATCCCCAGAAGCCCTAGCGGCCAGTGCTGCTTCCACCTGCTCAGGACCTGAGAGGGAGGAGGCAGATTGTCTTCAGGTGTGCAGCTCCAGGTGCGGTCAATTAGCCTGCCTCAGAACAGGGCAGGGCTGTATATAAGCAGCTGCCTGCAGGAGCACAGTGTCTTGCATCTTGAGTTCGCCCCGCTCCTGTTTGCCTTGACCCTTTACTTTGTATGCTGTTCCTGTTGCTGCATTATCCTGTTTTGTTCCAGTGCCCTGTCCGGGCTCCCTGCCTTGCAGCCGATCACGCTCCGCTGCCTTCTACCTACAGCCCTCTGGGCTTCCTGCCTTGCAGCCTATTACAGTCCTCTGCAGCCCTCTACAGTCAGCGGCCCTGCTCCTCTGGGCTCACTCCTTGCTGCCCTGCTCCTCTGGGGTCCTTGCCCTGCAGCCTGCCTCACTCCGGCTGCCTACAGTCCTAGTCCTCTGGGCTCCCTGCCCTGCAGCCTGCCTCACTCCGGCTGCCTACAGCCCTAGTCCTCTGGGCTCCCTACCGTGCAGCTTGCAACCCTCTGCTGTCTCCAAGCCCTTGTTCCCTGGGCTCCCTACCTTGCAGCCTGCACTTCTTCGCTGCCTACAGCCTTTGTCCTCTGGGCTCCTTCCTTGCAGCCTGCTCCCTCTGCTGCCTCCAGCCCGTGTCCTCTGGGCTCCTTCCTTGCAGCCTGTCTCCCTCCGCTGCCTACAGCCCTGCTCCTCTGGGCTCCCTACCTAGCGGCCCTATTCTTTTGGGCTCTCTGTCTGTCGCCTACTACTAATCTCTCTCTGTCCTGTTCTTCTGGACTCCCCGCCTTGCAGCCTACTACAGTCCTCCGCAGTCCAATACAGTTTGCCTGCACCTAGTGCCACTCTTGACTGCAGACCTGCTTCCTACTTTGCAGCCTTCTGTTCTCCTGACTGCTGCTCCTTGTTCTCTTCCTTGAGTCCTCTGTACTCCACCTTAGGTTATCTATTTCAATCTAACTGCCTTTCCTTCATTTCCCTCTGCTAGATTTCTCATTGACTTCCTTTTCGTTGGATATTTCTGTTCTTGTCTTCTCATGTGTCTTATGTAATCCCTTTGTACAGAGCTTGCCTGTTGGTTTCCGGCAGGCAATCTCTGCCCCTTCCTTTGTCGCGTTTTCAGTGTTACAGACACCCACTGCTGTTGTTCCCAGCCATGAGCATATAGCGTGGGCCTCTATTATAGCAATCCGTGCAGAAGGCTGGATTTTCCTAACGTTCGTGGAACACTCTTTCCCATTTCAGCATACACCCCAAGAGGGAATCCAGTTTGTTTGTACCTTTGTATCTTTTGCCCCTTTTGGCTCACAGCTACTGTTTCCTACTCTTCTTTCTTGTTGACTTCCTGCTGTGTGTGCTTATCTGCTACCTTACCTCAGCAGAGCCACCCAAACCCTATTTGGGTACCCTGTGCCTCTCTTGACAGAGTGCCATCCCTGACAGAATGCAAGACCCAAAAGATTCTTTTTCCATAGGCAGGAAAAGCACACACAGACCAAAGATGCCTTCTTTTCGGTTCAAGAAACCTCTACAAGGATCTAAAGTTTTCCTAAGGACAGCAAACAAAAACCCTAGTTTAAAAGACAGACTCGTCCTAGTCAACAAAGGTTTACAAGCACAGTACTACACTCACTGTCTCTCTGACGCTTCTATGTATAACTACTATGACATTTGCAACTATGATCCACAGTCTCTATCTATAGAAGAACTACAGCTAGATAACGAACTCTTGCAGATTTTGTTAGCCCAACCAGTGGAAGACACTCCAGCACTTTCTGGCATTTCTTTTGACACTGCTTCAAACAAAGATGTTGCACTCATCGTGGCAAACTCTCAACCAGAGTACGTTATTGCCAAAGTGACATCCTCAAGATCAGCTTGGCAAGCTACACAACCTCCCCAGACTACCGATACCACTCATTTAACAGGACAAGACATTCAGTATCCTGAAGTTAGAGCTTCTAGTCCTGGGTACAACGGACCAATACTGACCATCAGTTGTCCTAATGCTTCCCCTGTAACTACTAATCACGATAACTCTAAGGTCAGTCTTCAGATGGTAACACCTGGCTTTTCTGCTACACCAGATTAGGAAGTTGTAGAACTGGCTAATGGAACATACCAGTTTCAAGAACAGCTCTTGCGCCTTAAAAGACAAACCCAAGACCTCTATGATGAATTTGTCTATCTGCATTATAAGAATCTAGCAAAGGGACACAATTTACCAGACCATCTGACACTATGTCCAACACCCGACATTCTGTCTTTAGAGTTTAACAGATTAAGGCCTGTACTGGTAACACAGAAGAGGATAAAGACTTATACAGAGCAGATGGAAGACCTGAACTTGGCATATACATACCAGTTAAAGCTTGACACCGCTCATTCACTTACTAGCCACAGTAACTCAGGCTGTCGTTCAGATGGTGAAGAATTTACTCCTCCAGTGGGCCAGATCGCTCACACGGCCATTACGCCAAAAATCAGGTGTAATCATCTGACTGGATATTCTGCTGAGTCAAAGGATTGTTCCGTTCTTGCCCTTGATGTCGATCCTTTACTCCCAGTTACAGCCTCTACTGAAGTGACCAGATCTGAGATGTACTCTGCTTCTATGAACATTGGCACTCCTGACCATGAGTCAGATCCTGAAACATACCCAGTACCTGCCTGGAATCCAACTTTGCCTACTGTCAATACCCCAGATCCATGTATCAACTTGGGCACACAAGACTTTACAGGCCAGCCTTCGGAGGGTTTACCCTTTCCTGGTCCTACATCCACCATGCTCCTTGTTATAAGATCTGCAAGTCCAATCTCTGCTGCTCCCCCTGCTAGTACTCCTGAATCTGCTACTGATGTCTCATCTCAAATGACTCCTACTGCAGTCGAAGCACCCCCTTCCTCTCTGCCTGCAAGGACAGTACCTGTTGCAAAGCCAGTTAAATGTTCTCCTATTAAGGCTACAGCTCCGATAGATCCTGTTGGTGCCTCTGCAGCACCTAAACTACCAGTCACGACGCGATCAGTCTCTGTTGCGTCCCTGTCGGCTGGTGCTCCTGTGACACCTATTCTTCCAGCTGTTACAGCATCTGAACTTCCTACTGCAATTCCTGATCTCCCTGTAACTCATGGAGTTCCTGCAACATTTGTTACTACTGAAGTGTCTGTCGCAAATCTTCATGTTGCCATTGCTGCTTCTGACTATTTGGACGACCGTCCTAGAGCAACCAATTCAACTGAATCTCTGGTTCCACCTTTCAGCACTGTATCGTTGCCAGTCCTAAGGAAGACCACTTCTTTCAAAGCAATATATGCCATGGAGCCTGCAGC